>NC_060140.1:165800115-166132615 GCF_021461385.2 Schistocerca piceifrons
AAAGTAAATCTAATCTAATGATATGTGTGAAAAACCCGCGCGACACGAATTATGTGCCAATTTATTACTTCTGTGCTACTAACTCATTCGTAATAAATTTCGCAGTTGGTATCCACGTTAAATGCACGTACAAAGTTGTATCAAGATACCACAGACGGCATCCACGTATGTTGCTAAATGCACCTACGAAGTTATTTCATGATACCGCACGTAATTAACGAGATATGACATTAAATAATGTGATGCATGCAAAATTGCCGCATCATGCACGACGTTTAAACTTATTACTTCCTTGTTACTAATTTTATTCTCAATATATTTTGCAGACAGTCTCCACGTATGCCACTGAATGTTCCTTCACAAATATATCGCTGCACGGCACATACTTCAAGAGCTATGACGTCATAAACACTGAGATGCATCAAAAAATGCTGCATTATTCATGAAGTTTTAATACATTTATTCTTTACTACTAAGACAGTCCTACAGTCGAGTCAACTTAAAGAAACCCGTAACACCTGGCAGCGCTTTCGACAGTTTTAAACTGCGAAACGCTAAGGAGTGTGGAGGATTACCATAGAGAATTAAAAAAATCGCCTTGTAGAAACGCGAAGCAGCCGCGCGCATCGTACTGGAGATATATTTTATAACCAAGTTCTCTGTTAAATGAACGCTAAAGAAAATTTTAATTTTCCATGCTGTGTTTCTTAATTTGGATACTGTACTTGCACATTTGTAAGGTATACATACTTCTTTGTACGACTGTTTCATAATAATTATGAATATTATTTCAAAGGAGTTTTCAAGAATTCATGGAAATGAAATTTTTTTTGATATTTCACTATAGACGTCGTTCATTTCTTGTTTTTGCTTCTAACATAAAATTTGCAAAATGAATACCCAGACAGTGCCAGGTTCGTCAGCTAGTAGCAAATATTAATTACGAGTTGTTAGTGCAACGAGCGATCTGATATACACAGGAATTTCAAAAATAGAAGAATGACTATTAAATACAAAGGAGTATTTCATGACTATTACGTAGTAAGTCAACATTTGCAACAAGGTGTGACCTGACTTACGGTGGAGAACCTGGCGCACTCCATTTAGTTGAACCCAGTGGCGGCTCATGACCATAAATGATGGAAACGATGGTGGTGCACTTTGCTCACCAAGAAAACAATTAACAGAGGAGAGAAAATCAGTGCACCGCTCATGTTTCTGTAATCCATGATATAAACAGACCGCTCGCTCATGTCACTACAACAACTACTGATAATAATACCCAAACGGCTACACAGAACAAAATATTACTTTTCAGAATAAAAGAAATTAAGATATATCGCTACTCTATGTACACAAAAGTAGTAGACCTGCCTTATTAACAGTTTTCAGCAGGATTTATGGTAACATAATTCGTTCGTATTTATGGTGTCTGATGTGGTAGTGATCGCCTGCTTAGGAATTCAATTTTTCTTTCCTTCACATTTTCAATTTTTTTTCTCAGTCACTCTTTGATTCAAGTTAGGAATTCCTAAACCGAGGTCTCGTTATACAGAGAAAGTTGCGAGTGGTGATAGTCCTTCTTATCCATAATTTTCCGGAAGAAAGCTTGATGCCTTGCAGTGATGAAAAACAACTTTCTGCTTGGGACGTGGTCATTGTAATTTTCGCTTTCAAGACTTTTACGCATTTGCTCAACATATTACAAAGATTGTTATCTGTCATGGAATCCAGCAAGTTTAAAGCTCCACACATAGTTTTATACTCCTCTGTTCCTTAAAAAGTCGCGTTAGAAGTTCCTTAGTTTCCAGAAAAGACTAGCATTCGAAAGAAGCTCTGACAGAAGTTTCTGGAAATCAGGAAAAGTAAGTGGTGAATTTCCCTGGTAGAAAAAGAGTGGCAGCAACTGTCCAGTAAACTTGAACCTTTCATCGCCCCGTAAATTAAAACTTCATATACTTCTTTTGCCTCCCGCAGTACATTACCCTTCACTCCTTCATCTAAAGATCTCCCTATTTCACGATACTCGCACAAATCTGTTGGCTTGCCAATCATACCTCCTCTTATGTATGTAATTTCATGGTCAAAAGCTGTCAGCCGATTTTGTGCGTACATTTGGTCAATATCCCTTTTGTGTAGGTGTATACAAAATATCCACATGGATCATAACTTCTGGAAAATAACGAGAGCTAGAAAATGAACCTTTTATCCTTAAAATCGTTACAAGGCCGCAGGCTTGTACGATGAAACTTTCATTACACAGTTTTTCATCGTTAGTCGTATTATTGATTCACTAGATAAAAACTTGTATATATTCTAAAACACTCCTTGACTGGAAATTCCAAAGAGCATGCACTGATCGAGGAAGCCATTTTCGTACTATTTCGTCGAGAATTGATGTTCTTTGTGGAAATGATAAAAAGCCGCTGCAAAGTCCCTGAACTTTGGTGAAAAATATGCGTCCATTTTTATTAATCGAAGCAGCTTTAAGTATAATCATATTCAACTGGTGAGCTTAGCAGTGAATGTATGAAGCACTGTATATCTTTTCCTTAACAAGGTCGTGTACCCTGCGTGATGAATAACTCATGATTGCTGCACCGTCTTATGTCAGTGCTACTAGTATCTGTAAACAATTCTCCAAATGGTGATTTATCTTTTTGTGATGTTCGTTGTCAAATACTGGGCATTGTGTTTTTCTGGTAGACATCCCGAAATTTTTCAACTACACTTCCATTAATGATGAAGCTTTACACTATAACTGTCAGAGAAAAGCAGGTTACATCACTGGTTGAAAACTGCCAGGATTGGAAGATGGCTCAATCGCATTGCGTCATGTGAGAGCAATTTCAATACTCCATAGGAAGGAATATAGTTAATAACTACATTAAAGATATACCTATTACCATACCGATAACTTTTTGGTTTTATAATGTCACGGACCTTTCGTATCGGCAGTCTATTTGCGTACCTGTATGTACATTTTCTAGACTTGCCAGATTTAAGAAAAAAGAAAAAAGGTAATTCACATTGACCGAAGAAATTCATATTCATTTTGTCGTGGAGGTGTTGAATATCACAGACTCCGTATTTATTCCATGGAACCTATACTCCAAATAATAAACATGGAACACGAAGTAAACCGATTTCTTAATCACAGCCACATAGGCACTCTTGCTATGTAGTTCGGAGTTAAACTTCCTGTTGGTTTTTAACTGTCTGTGAAAGTTTATAGTAGCATTCGGCCTACCTAGAGCCTTGATTTCTAATATTTCTTCAAACTTTCGTAATCTGGTGGGTTCAGAAAATTAGGGAATTAACGGATTAACTATTTCACTTAGTCACTTGTTTCCTCAAAATTCTCTATAGCACACACTAAAATAACGGACGAAGCGCACAGGAAATAGTCACTTTTCTTGCAGCTACTCATGGACTGGTAAGGAGACGCGATAATTCCGTTTTGTTCGAGGATCTGACAGCTGCGGTTGTCTTCAGGAGCAGGGAGCCAGGCGTGCCGTCAAGAGCGTCCGCTCTATTGGTCTAAGGTACTATATAGTTACGTTGTACTTTTTTGCCACTATTTATTTGTTTGTTGCGGTAAAAGTGGGGCGGACTTTATTTCATATCTCTAATTAGGAATTTATTTGGAGGGAATTAAAGAGGACAGCTCCAGGATTCTCCTTGCGACCGAGGTAAACCTCCAAACACCTTGATAGGAGCTGTTGGTGTTGCCACCGATGGTTGCTATTTGTCTCCGTTAAGTGCAGTCACCGTAGCGTCACTGGCTGCGGCAGCAAACCGCTCCATCAGTCACGCCGTGATAAGAGCAACCAGTGTTTGGACGCCATTTAGCTGCTGGCGTTCGTGCGTCAAATCATCCTCGCGGCGCTGAGTGGTGCTGTATCGTCCGCTTCTTGGGGACCTATGCTGCTCAGCTTCTTCCCAACTTCCTACTCCAGTACCGGATGGCTCGAGTTGTGTGCTTCTACACCGCAGATGGCCTAAGCAGTATGGGACTTAATATCTGACGTCATCAGTCCCCTACACCTCAGGTCCGCACAGGAGTACAGTGTTGCCAAACACTGCCTTCGCACCCCGTACACCACTTGCGCTACACAGGTCCGCGTTTGCAAGCGGAGTGCAACCCATATCGTTCAGTCTTACTCGGTTAAGTTCGGCGCTTACAGCCCGGGAATTCCAGAAGAGATAAATGACGTGCTAATTCTTCACTTGTATTCCTAGGGGTAACGCAAATCTAAAAACCTATACAGTAGCCGCCCTTGATTCAAACCGAATTCAGCTAAGTGTGATGCTACAGCCATTGGGCAGGCCTCACTCTTGGCCACTATTTGATGGAGAAAGGATGTGTCTTAGGCGATCGAAGAGCCTGTCTAACAAGGGAAGATTGTGACATGTAGGTAACCGATTTTGATCAAGATTTTCAAGGGCATCTATATTCAAAATAAACAAACAAATGTCTGAAACTTCCTGGCAGATTAAAACTGTGTACCGGACCGAGACTCGAACTCTCATTCTGCAAACATCCCCCAGGCTGTGGCTAGCCATGTCTCCGCATTATCCTTTCTTTCAGGAGTGCTAGTTCTGCAAGGTTCGCAGGAGAGCTTTTGTAAAGTTCGGAAGGTAGGAGGCGAGGTACTGGCGGAAGTAAAGCTGTGAGGACGGCGCGTGAGTCGTGCCTGGGTAGCTCAGTTGGTAGAGCACTTGCCCGCGAAAGGCAAAGGTCCCGAGTTCGAGCCTCGGTCCGGCACATAGTTTTAATCTGCCAGGAAGTTTCATATCAGCGCACACTCCGCTGCTGAGTGAAATCTCATTCTGGAAACATCCCCCAGGCTGTGGCTAGGCATGACACCGCAATATCATTTCTTTCAGGAGTGCTAGTTCTGCAAGGTTCGCAAGAGAACTTCTGTAAAGTTCGGAAGGTAGGAGGCGAGGTACTGGCGGAAGTAAAGCTGTGAGGACGGGGCGTCAATCGTGCTTGGGTAGCTCAGTTGGTAGAGCACTTGCCCACGAAAGGCAAACGTCCGAGTTCGAGCCTCCGTCCGGCACACAGTTTTAATCTGCCAGGAAGTTTCGTATCAGCGCACACGCCGCTGCAGAGTGAAAATTCTCATTCTGGAAACACATGTCTGTCCGCCGCTCGTGGTCTCGCAGAAACGTTCTCGCTTCCCGAGCGCGGGGTCCCGGGTTCGATTTTCGGCGGGGTCAGAGATTGTCACCTGCTCCGAGATGACTGGGTGTTTCTGTGTCGTCATCATCATCATCATTCATCCCCATTATGGTCGGAGGAAGTTAATGGCAAACCACCTCCATTAGGCCCTTGCCTAGTACGGCGGTGCGGGTCTCCCGCATCGTTCCCCTACGCTCTGTCAAGAAGCTTGGGATTTCATTTCCATTTCAAATACTTGTCTCGGATATTTGCTAGACACTTTGTAGTTCTTGAAAAAACACAGGGTCAAAGTTGATGACGGATAATCGTATTTTCAATTCCAGACATCGAAAGATTGTCGAGAAAGAAATATTTTTTATTAATATAAAATGTGGTGCAAAGTTAATACTGTTTGAAATATCATCGTTTTGGTGTTTTCATGCTGTAGCTTGCGTACCCGCGAACAAGAATGGCGGTCGAGCGGTCTTCGGCTCATAAGCCATGACACTAGGAGGACGTGCTCGGCGCTCTGAACAGTGCTTCATGGGCGTGTTCTGTTACACATTAACACGGTACTAAGTTGCTATGTTCCTTTAAGTTCTGACCTGCAATGGCATTATCTTACCGCCGTTCGACTGTGAAGATTACCTTTCAAGCAGAACATGAACGACCTCGAACGGACGAAGTGGAACAGTGTATACGTGATGATATCGCTTTTCAAGATGTTGTAGGAATTCGTTTCTCCATCACGAACAGCTTCGTATACATAAAAGTGCGGACTAAAGAAGTTTCCACTGGTGTTGTCCACAAGCAAGAGTCCTTCGGAATCTAAGAACACCGTAACCATAACTTTTCCAGCAGAAGGTGTGGTTATGAATTTTTTTTCTTAGGTGAATTTGCATGATGCCACTCCATTGATTGCCTCTTCGTCTCTGGTGAAAAATGATGGAGCCATGTTCCATCACCTGTCACAGTTCTTCCAAAAATTCATCTCCACCATTCTCGTACTGTTCCAAAAGTTCGCTGCATACCGTTTTTCTTGCTTCTTTGTGAGCCACTGTCAACATCCTGGGAACCCACCTGGCACAAACCTTTTTAACGCCAACGCAAACATTTCGTTCCCCTATCCCAAAGTAGCGTGACAATTCGTTCACTGTGATGCGTCTGTCAGCAGTCACCAATTCGTTAACTCTCTGCACATTGTCTAGAGTGTGTGCAGTACAAGACCGTGCCCGCTTTCATCACGTAACCTGCTTGTACACCGACTAACTGCACTGCGATCGACAGCAGCATCTCCATACAGCTTTTTCAAGCTCTTGTGGATGTTTCCCACTGTCTCGTTTCCACAGCACAGGAATTCTATGACGGCACGTTGCATCTGACGAACGTCAATTGTAGCAGCCATCTTGAAGACGGCGCCACTCAGGGAAGAGGTTGAATTAAGTTTGAAAACAAGCGGGAAGGATGTGTCTACACACTGTAAAACATTCACACAAGGGTTGAAATTGAGTCAACCTGATGGCCACGTCAGAGCTGTTCTGGTTGATCACTCACGTTTCGGTCTCCGCATTCTGAGTGTTTTCTTATTTTTGAGGTGCCACAAGACATGGTTGTATCTGCCTTTCGACCTTATAACTGCATAGCAGGAAAATGTTAGACCTTTGGGGTCTATCACGCCTGATCAAACACGAATTGATGAAGCATGTAGCTTCTTATTTAATGTTTGGCAGCGTGTGGGTGATCATAATGTACGACGGTCAGTCGCGAACTAATGCGAGTTGTGGCCAGGAGAACCACATCCGGTCGGATTATCTCAGCAGACGCCTGTCCAGACGCTGGTAGCAGACGTCGCACCATCCCTCACACCTACGGCCCTCCCTCTCACCTAAACCGCTGCTTCGAAGGTGTCAGAAGCACCGCGCAGCTGCCTTCCGATCTGCCATCGTTGCCAGAAACTAACGGT
This sequence comes from Schistocerca piceifrons, assembly GCF_021461385.2. Lineage (NCBI taxonomy): Eukaryota > Metazoa > Arthropoda > Insecta > Orthoptera > Acrididae > Schistocerca > Schistocerca piceifrons. Next base: position 165,807,246 of record NC_060140.1, read on the forward strand.
GTGGTGAGTCTTCACATTTCCTCTTTGTCACCTCCAGTGGAAACGACGCCCTCGGTCGCATGTCAGAACCCATTGCGATGGTCATCGACTCTGCTTTCCTTCCGGTTGGGGCGGCGTCGGAAGACGGCAGCTCTCACTCCGATGCGTAGCAACACATTCAGAAGCAGAAGTCACTAAGTAAGCGCAGGAGATGCAGTCGCACCGATCTCATTCTTTCACCGCCTGATCTCTCTGTTGACATATCTGGAGGTCGCCGACATGCAGCGGCATCCTGATACTACCTCTGGACAACACACTGGTACTTCTTCTGTTTCTTGGGTAGACGATGTAGAGGGGGAATCAGAATAGCCTGTGAATACAGTGAGTGTCCTTGATCCGAAGGTTGTGTCTCCTGCTACCTCATCAGATTGACCGCCACAGCTTCGACAGTCTTGTGGGTTATGCACCGGCTGGGTGACACTAATAGGAGCACCAGAACAGATATATCGCCTTGCCACGGTCAGTGTCAATGTTACCTGTGGCCATATAAACTGGTGATGCTCCAACAGACACTTCGTGTGGTGGACTTAGACATGACCGTCTTACAAGAAGAGCATATCAGTGGTTTTCTTAACCTCTCTGGGTAATCCCCTTTCGTCTCCCATGCATCAGGTACTGGTAGCGGTGTCGTGATCCCCATCAGCGAAGGGTTACCTGTCAACGATGTCCAAAATCTTACAGATGCGAAGGACATGGCTCTCACACTGTTCGATGTCTCTATTGTTTACATCTACGCTCCTTCAGGGTTGGGGAGGCAAAGGAAGCGCTGGGTCTTCTTTGCGGAGGCGGTGTTAGTTGTTTTCGAGGGGTAGAGGGGGTGAGGGGGCAAGAAGCATTGGTGCAGGGTGGTTATTTTAATCCCACCATCCCCGCAGAGAGGAACTGACGTCAAATTTGCCTTGCGCAGAGCTTGCCACGATCGCAAACCATCTCCAGTTTGAGGATACATGGGAACACGTTCATGGCCACTTCTGTTTCACGCACAAAACCGCAAATTCTTCCAGTCGCCTTGATAGATTTTATATCTTGCACTCGCTGGTGGGAGGAATCTGACTGGCTGACATTTGGCCTGTCGTTTATTCTGACCACGTGACGTATGTCTGCGCAGCCACAACCGATTACTGCTAGAGCGTGTCACATGGAAGGGGTGTCTGGAAGTTGAATGTGACCCTACTGTCGCCTCCCGACTGTCGTGAGCTTATCGAGGGACTTGGTACACATGTCACCGACATCGTAGCTCCTGCCCATTTACTTTGTCGCGGTGGCAGTCCAGTGTAAAACTTTTTCTCCGCCGGTCTATGATGACGTGTGGTGTGGCAGAGACTCGGCAGCCTACAGGAGACGAACTTTTATTCCCATATGTTGAGGGGCTGCTCGGCAGCGCCTTTTCCGCCTTAATGACAGCGAACCGCACCAAAGCACAGATCACCGCCATTACGTGCCAGTATCTTGATGAGACGATGGTACGACTCAACACTTATGAACATATGGCTTTGGAACCTCTGGGTCATTTAATGTAAACGAGGAATCATTATCAAAAAATTAATTATTCTGTGGGAATATTTTCCCGTGTTACATATGCAGTTTGAGCATTTAATTTTGTTGGCAAGATTTATTTTTCCCTCCCAAACCTATTGTTTACGTGTGGCAGCCATTGTTTTGAAGGCTGTATTGTTGAGTTTGTTCATGCAGAAGATTTGGTCAATTTCAACGAAAGAAAAAATCATGAAATTTGTATTAATTCTTTATGGTTTGTATATCACTTTAAAGTGCATAACTTCTTATTCTTTTTGGTCTATATTCAGAAGCAAACAATTTTCGCATGATAAATACAAAAACATTTATATAACCTAACCCAAAAGTGTAACATGAGTTACCAAATGCCAATTTTTTTATGATTTTCACAAAATACATTAAAGTGTAGAAACTTATATGCCATGCTGTCCTTCACATAAGTGTACCTTATAATTGGGTGTCTCAAATAAATTTCCTCCTGCAAGCCTTCTCCTGGCATAGGATATTTAATTCATGTTACTTGAGCTACCTTTATTTATGTAACATGAGTTACCATAATTTTTGTAGGATTAATCATAATTTTGAGCTGTCACATTGTTTCTGAATTACATAAAACACAGCTAAAAATATATATCAACACATTTAATGTATATTTATCTCCATATGCGACATAAAATCCCATAGGGAATAGCTATTTCTACTTTACAACAATTTGCAATTTTTGCAGAATGCCTTTAATTGCAGCTGAAAAGACGAGAAGAAGAAGAAGAAGAAGAAGAAGAAGAAGAAGAAGGCAGAAATTGAAAGGTGAAGGCAGATATGAAGAGTATAAAATCAAACACAAGAAAACTATGAAAAAATTGAGGAAAAGGAAGCAGAAACAGGAAAAATGTGTGAGTAAAAGAGAACAACAAAGGAGTGCTTCAGACAGGAAACGGAATGTTAGAGAAAGAGTTGTCAAGTGCAGGAAGCGGCTAAAGGAAGCATCTTCAGCTACACTAAGTAGTTCTGCCTCTCCACCATATAAAAATAGGTCTTCATTGGAAAAAGCCATATCGAAAGAGAAACGTGTACCTCCAGCATCACCCACAAACAAAAATGTGTCATTAGAAGATTGTATCATACATTTGTTGAACCTTTAGAACTAGAAAGAATCTCTAAACAAAAAATTAGTGATGAAATAATTACTGCAGTGAGCAAATTCTATGAAATGACTGACATTAGCCGACAAGTCCCTGGACGCAAAGACGTTGTGACTGCAAAAGATGAGAAAGGTAAGAGTAATTTGCAAGTACGACACTTGATGTTTCCTTTGAAAGAAACCCATGCAATGTTTTGTGAAGAAAATGGCAAAGTGAGTGGTAAAAGTAAATTCGCAGAATTAAGATCCAAACATGTCATGTTTGCCATAAACTTCCACACAACGAGTGTCTCTGCAGATATCACGAGAATCTCATCTGCGCTATTAACTCTCTTCATAGCATAGTATCTCAAATACCTAAGTGCACCAGTAACTGGCCAGAATTTTTTGTATGTGCAGAGCCTACAGCCGATTGTTGGTTGGGAAAGTGCAGGAAATTTAAAGATTTATTGGCAGCTAAACTTCTTGATTTACTGGTGTACATGAGTACGGCGTGAAGTGGCATGTGTGGCAGGAGAGTGTTGGCAGAATTTTGAAATTAGAGGAAGAAGGTACATTACAGAATCTTATTGATCATATTCTTACCATGGGATCTAAATTCTTAGGCCACTGCTACTTTAAGAGAGAACAATCAAAGAACTATCAGAGTGATAAGGAATCAATGCCTCCTACGATGCTAACTGCCACGATGCAAATCGATTTTTCTGAAAATTTTACATGTGTAAGCCAAGATGAAAATCAAATTGCACATTGGCAGCAGAATCAAATTAGTATTTTCACTGCCATGATATGGCATTCAGGTATTTCTCACCCCTACGCGTTGGTAGCTGGTAATCTGGATCACACAAAAAACACTGTCATTCCTTATGTTGGTAGACTTCTTGAAGAACTACCAAAACACATTAGGTAAGTTACGATCTGGTCAGATGGTCCTGCTTCCCAGTTTAAAAACAGATACATTGCAGGGGCTATAAAAGTTCTAAGTAAGAGTCATGCCAAAACAATTATATGGAAGTACTTTTCAACTTCTCATGGGAAGGGACCAGTGCATGGAATTGGTGGGGCTGTCGACGCCGAGTTTGTTCTCGTGCGAAAATCAGGAAATCTGTTGTAAATAATGCAACAGATTTTGTAAAAGTGTTGTTTAATTCTTCTTCTAATCTGACAATAGTTCTTATGGATGAAGACGACTTGAGCCAAAGAAGCTAAAACTACATCTCTCGGCGTTAATAGAGAACTGCAAGCCGTTCTTGAACATTTCTAAAATTCATCATTTGGAACTCTATAATTATGAAGTTGTGGGACACCACTTTATCAGCTGCAGAGGAAAACACTAACAGAAAAGAAAAAAATCACAAAATATACAAGTAGATGACTGCGTGGTGGCAAAATATGACAATTCATATTTTCCTGGTAATGTTACTAAAATACAAAATGGCGAGTTTAAAGTTGATGTTATGATGAAAGAGGGGAAGTTTTAGAAGTGGCCTGAAATTAAAGATGAGATATACTACACTAAAGACAAGATTGTCAGAAAAGTGAACCCTCCAAGTGTTGTAAATTACCGTCGTTTTTCAAGTTTGACTGTGAGCTGTGACAGTGTAACGTGAGTTACCGTATGTTGTAACGTGAGTTATGTGTTCATTATGGTTTAATATTTATTTTATAAAGTATTAAATGTTTGGAACTTTGTTAAAATACTTATAAGATCTTCTGGTATTGTGCATAAAACTTACAAGAAATGTTCACGTAACACAGAGCAGACTTGTATTTTATGCAGGAGCCGTTTCTTCGAAATGTAACGTGATTTACCAACAATAATTACAGGATTTGGTTTTATAAATATAGTAATGTAATAATTATTGTGATATAGGTTTATAGAGCATTCTGTATAAAGTATATTTTGAGGTATACAAAATATTTAGTAGAAATATTTCCTTCTGTTAATTGTCCAAAACGTATAATATAAACATCACTTAGTAACGTGAGTTACCAGGGAATGATCCTCTGCTGTCTAGCAGACAGGCAACGACGGCCCCAGTACCTAATTCGATGCATCACTGACGATGAAGGCGGGCAACACGACATCCAGTGTGGCACTGGACGCGCTATTCACTCTTATTAGGTTGTACGCTAACCATCCCATTCACTGGCTGTCATAGAAAAAGTTTCCCAACTTACATTTGGTATGATACTGGGGGACACGGCAATGGCTTTAGAGGCAGCAGTAACAGAAGGCAAAGTCGTCGATGTTATCCAAGTGGGAGCTGCTGACAAATCACCTACGCCTGACGACATCCCCCTCTAATCTGATTGTGCCTTCTGACACCTCCTAGCGCCCACGTGGACTGTTATCTGTGGAGAACTGGTGTCCCATTCGGTGAGGGTCTCTGATGCTTTACTAGAGGCCCCCAATGTCCCTATTCACAAACACTACGGAGATCTTTTGATGGCTTTCTAGTGAGCCTCATTGTCCCCATTCATAAGCCCTAGGAGGGTCCACACGTCAGAGACTATCGCCCCTTGACCATGGTAAATAGCGACTTGAACGTCTTCACACGCCTTTTTGGCAGCACGACTTACAACTTAAAAAGACAGCCTCTTATGTTCTGTCCTGTGATCAGGTGTCACTAGGCGTGTCAAATATGCTTTGTTTTCTCCTTTTCACAGAAGTCGACACCTTTGCGACGAATTTGTAGATTATTGGAAAAAAGTAGGTGAATAAAATGTTGTATTCCACATCCTTGTGCTACAAAGCCATTGCGTATTAATTACACGTTCGGTAAGCATTTACTATACGACATATAAGAATCCAAACTCTACATTTTTTTCATGCCACAATTTTCGTGCCCAACTTTGATTCAAATTATGTAGCATTATTAGCCGACTTTGGACAATAAGATAGAATTTTCCTGCCAGTTAATCACCTTAGAATTTCTAGCGAGCCCAGTTTTGGAAGTTTTATAGAACACAGATTTTTCAAAATCGGGTAAAATTATACCGCATTTTTTACCCTTTCACAAAATCTTCCACCTTGCACTAAATTTACGCTGTTTTATAGAGTTGACATAAATCATACATTGCATTTGTGAATCCTGAGTTATTAGGTTACTTACTACGTACAAAGTTTCACGTTCGTCATACCTTTAGTCTCTGAGATGATGTGAGGCAAACATTGACATTCTTTCAACAGCTGACATTTATGACGGTTTGCCCAAAAGATTCTAGCTTATAGGTTTCTTGTAAAATTCTTTTCGTTATTATTCTATGTTGTACAAAGTGGCCAAATTTCATTTCTTTCAACGAATTATTTTCCGCAATGTAACAGCCAAATTTACCAGAGAAGCACTTTCGATATGCGCCAAGTCGCACGTGGAGTCAAACAAATGACTATATCTCGGTCAATACTGCTTCGACGAACGCTTAACTTAACCAAAAGTCCATTGGGGACGTGTGCGAAAGTTCATATCAAATTTTATCGAAATTCGTGATGGTCGAGCAGGAAAATTTTCTGAAATTATGCGATTTTATATGGAATGACCCTCAACCACTTTTTATGAGGAAGAGTTCCAGGTGATATAATTCATTCGGGTTTATGTTGGACATCTACTGAGGGGTGAAGGATGGCCGGCATTATTTCACTTAATAGTGATGCCGCCATGTCACTGAGTGACTTGTTCCAATGTTTGTACGATTTAAAAATGTACAGTGCTTCTTTTATTGTACGCATCTATAAGACTTAAACTGCCATTGTCTGTTTACGAAGTCATTGTTTCAAACTTAACTTTAAATATGTGTCCACGACTAAGTAACTAACCGTTGGTGGAGGAAATTCTTTTGGCCACATCTTGCGGAAGTGGCAGTCAGGACCTGCGCCATGTAATTTATTGTATGTTACGTAGACGTTCACCAAACCTGGTGTCTATATTTCGTCATGAATCCTTAAGTTGTATTTACGTATACTCGCTCGTATATTAGTGAGTATTATTCTGTGATTTATATAAATTTGTGCAGTATATTACACCTGAATTCTATCCCGTTGCCCTTCATATTGCTTCTCTCCTTAATTTGGTGTTGTGTGAGAGCTTCTAATCCACGAGTAATGTTGGTTATCCTAGACTTATTTTTGTTAAGTTTCGCGTCTGATGCTGTTTCATACTTGTTTATCATTTGTAATGCTTCTTCTAGATCGCTGTCATCCGTTGCCAGAAACCCCACTCATCGGCACACGCCTTGCGTTATGTCCGCTGAATACCTGTTAATAATCCTTGGCGATTATTGTTGTTGTAGTTCAGTCCTGAGACTGGTTTGAAGCAGCTCTCCATGCTACTCTATCCTCTGCAAGCTTCTTCATCTCCCAGCACCTACTTCAACATACACCCTTCTGAATCTGCTTACTGTATTCATCTCTTGGTCTCCCTCTACGATTTTAATCCTCCACGCTGCCCTCCAAAACTAAATTGGTGATCCCTCGATGTCTCAGAACATGTCCTACCAACCGATCCCTTCTTCTAGTCAAGTTGTGCCACATGCCCCTCTTCTCCCCAATTCTATTCAATACCCCCTCATTAATTATGTGATCTACCCATCTAATCTTCAGCATTCTTCTTTAGCACCACATTTCGAAAGCTTCTATTCTCTTCTTGTCTAAACTATTTATCGTCCACGTTTCACTTCCGTACATGGCTACACTCCATACGATATACTTTCAGAAACGACTTCCTGACATTTAAATCTATACTCGATGTTAAAAATTTTTCCTTCTTCAGAAACGCTTTCCTTGCCATTGCCAGTTTACATTTTATATCCTCTCTACTTCGACCATCGTCAGTTATTTTGCTCCCCAAATAGCAAAACTCCTTTACTGCTTTAAGTGTCTCATTTCCTAATCTAATTCCCTCAGCATCACCCGACCTAATTCGACTACATTCCATTATCCTCGTTTTACTTTTGTTGATGTTCATCTTATACCCTCCGTTCAAGACTCTGTCCATTCCGTTCAGCTGCTCTTCCAAGTCCTTTCCTGTCTCTGACAGAATTATAATGTCATCGGCGAACCTCAAAGTTTTTTATTTCTTCTCCATGGATTTTAATACCTACTCCGAACTTTTCTTTTGTTTCCTTTATTGGTTGCCCAATATACAGATTGAATAACATCGGGGATAGGCTACAACCCTGTCTCACTCCCTTCCCAACCACTGCTTCCCTTTCATACCCCTCGACTCTTATAACTGCCATCTGGTTTCTGTACAAATTGTAAATAGCCTTTCGCTCTCTGTATTTTACCCCTGCCACCTTCAGAATTTGAAAGAGAGTATTCCTATAAACATTGTCAAAAGCTTTCTCCAAGTCTACAAATGCTAGAAACGTAGGTTTGCCTTTCCTTAATCTTTCTTCTAAGATAAGTCGTAGGGTCAGTATTGCCTCACGTGTTCCAACATTTCTACAGAATCCAAACTGATCTTCCCCAAGGTTGGCTTCTATCAGTTTTAAAGAATTCTCGTTAGTATTTTGCAGCTGTGACATATTAAACTGATAGTTCTGTTATTTTCACATCTGTCAACACCTGCTTTCTTTGTGATTGGAATTGATATATTCTTCTTGAAGTCTGAGGGTATTTCGCCTGTCTCATACATCTTCCTCACCAGATTATTAATTAGGCTAAAATGGAGAGGTTCGATGCAATTGTCAAGTGTGTCACGGACATCGGTCGTCCTAGCCTTACTGATCTACTGATTTTGGTTGGACCAATGAGTTGAAAATTTACGACAATGTGGCGTTTTTGAGGATTTTCTGGATTACGTCAGTTACAGTTCGTGGAAAGTTCATAGTTCGAATAGTGCGGAAGTGGTAGAGTGGTTTACTGTTCTGAAAGATTTTTCGAAATGCAGCGATATCAGCACGAATTTTATTTTACAATTTTTTGCGGCCGATATGATATCCCTGTAGTCACATACTGTGTGATGGATGGTTCTGTCTGTCCTCACGCTCGACTGATATAGTTCTTCAGCAGGTTACCTTCCATTCGCAAAGCGGTTGCACTCAGCGACTGTTACATTGACTTGTAAATTAAGATTGCAGCAATCAGTCGTCCTTCCAATTTTTTTTATTTTTTACTATGCAGATCTAGATGTCGGATAGAAGCTAGCCATTCTCAATGCTAAGAATACAAGAAGTACATAGTCAGATGATGTCATAAAAAGTTATAAGTAATGACTTAAATCATATGGTTTGTATATTACATACCACTATTGTTTTCACTCAAAGTATGTCGATTTCAAGGGATAATGAGGTTAGTACCCTCTATATCTATAGAGGAATAGTCAAACGGCACCAACCATGCATCTGACTGGCATTTGGCGTCATCTATGAACTATTTAATAAATATGATGAACAATATACTTATTATCAGAATGATAATATACTTATTATGTTTTAATAAAGGGAGATATAATATAAAGAAAAAGTATTTGAGAAATATTTAAGTCAAACAACTAACAGGTGTATACACGACGTGTCTTCTTGTCTCTTACAAATTTTTAAAAAATTTAAAAAGTTTTACCCAGCTGACGTAATTTAGACGTTGTAATAATGATAACGGACTCACAAGGAGTGAACATGGAAATTCTATTACTTGCGGGCAAATATGAAATAAGTCGGACTACAATGTAAAGAATTTTACTTATGTTTCATTTTATGTAATTCTCATGTAAATTTGAAGTGGTTTACTTCTCTTGGATTTTATGTACGTAGTTCATGTAGATGGAGCCATGTAAGCAACCGATGTGTTCTCCATACAGCCTGCCTTCCGCAAACAGTAGTATTCAATGAACGGTGGGTGAAGTCCGACCAACAGGGACTTACATGCTTTGAGCGAAAATAATAGTGGTATGTAATACACAAACCGTATGAGTTAAGCTACTACTTGTAACTTTTCATGATATCATCTGACTATGTACTTCTTGTATTCTTAGCATCGAGAATGGCTTGCTTCTAGCCGAAATCTAGATCTGCATAATTAAAAAAAATTAAAAAGGACGACTGATTGCTGCAGTCTATAGTTTACAAGTGATATAGTTCTGTAATGGTGCTCATTACTGATGCTAGTCTTTCATTTATAACTCTTGCAAATATTTCATAGTCACAGTACAGAAGTGTTATGGTCTTAACTTTGCCATTGTTTTGCCTGCCGGATGTTTCGGATTTAAAATTATTGTTCTTTCCTGGAAGTCATTTAGGATGTCATTTTCAATGTTCATTAATTCATACCAGACGCACATTAGCCTCTATGTCATTTGTCTTCTAAATGTTTTGTATGGCGCTGCCAGGATACCGTTCGATGCTAGCGGCTCATATTTCAGGCTTTCTTTTTATACTGTCCACTACTTCTTCCAATATCTACGTTAAGAGGGTGTTGGCTTCTCGCGGATCGAATCTTCTAGTCAGTTCAGATACGAGTTCATTTTGCTGCATTATGTAAGGTTTTTATTATCAAATAACTATTTAAAGTGTTTATGCATTTCTTGTGTTATATCATGTTGCTTTGTCAATGACCTTCCCTCGATAGTCTCATCTCGTTTATTAATTTTCTGTTCTTACTTTTGCTTTGTCCGCAGCTCGTGGTCTAGTGGTTAGCGTTGCTGCCTCTGGAGCACGGGGCCATGGGTTCGATTCCCGGCAGGGTTTGTGCTTTTTCTCTGCCCGGGGACAGAGTGTTCGTGTTGTCCTCACCATTTCATCACCATCATCATCATTCGTGACAGTGCTTAAATTCGACTATGTAAAAATTGGAGTGTGTAAAAAACTAAGACTAAGTACGGGCGCTGATGATTCCGCAGATGAGCGCCCCACAAACCAAACCATCAGCATCTTCTCAATCTTACTTTCGTGTATCGCATGATATAGTGAATTTTGTTCTTCTGGAACTGCATTTCGAAGCCGGGTTCTGATTTTTCCGCCTTCGAATTGTTGTCGTTTTAATGTGAAGACCTTGGCTAGAATTCATTTGATTTTCAAGTACTTGTTAATTACTGACATGTCAAGTTTGCATTGTCTCTTACGCACTGAAAATAAAAAATTACTGTCCGGTCTTGCCAAATACTTTTCTCTCATGAAGAATTTTATTGTCTATTTACTTATCGCTGGTTTCACACATTTCAACAACCATGTGACTGCCGAACTGAATGAGGAGAACTTTTTCGGGTTTAAGTCTTTAAGTATGTTCTCGATTCATGAGCAGTTACTAAAATGTGACGTCTGATCTTAGACGAGGGCACACAATTATGGTCAGCGCCAAAAATTGTTTGTTCGTGACAAGAGGCTACGAGAGGGACTATTTGTCTTAAAGAGTTCAGTTCTTCGTCTCCTATTGCCTGAGTTGCTATTTATCTCCAGTCTTTTCCTGGGGGCTCAACTGATCATTCCCATATTGATTTTATTTACTATTCAATGATCACTATCATTTATCTCATTAACTTTGGTCTCCATATTACACCGATAAAAATTGCTTGCTTTCAACCGACCTTTCGATGTATAGCATTAAAAATACGATTTTTGGCACCAACGTATTTACCACGAAAAGCATCCTCTAAAAACGATAAAAATAAGTGATCCTCATGTCATACCTTAGACTTATAACTAAAACTTTCAGAGACAGGCGAAACCACACATGGTTCAAATGGCTCTGAGCACTATGGGACTTAATTTCTGAGGTCATCAGTCCCGTAGAACTACTTAAACATAACTAACCTAAGGACGTCACACACATCCATACCCAAGGCACGATTCGAACCTACGACAGTAGCGGTCGTGCGGTTCCAGACTGAAGCGCCTAGAACCGCTCGGCCACATCGGCCTGCGGAAGCACATATGGATCAGTAGACAATCTGCAGCTTTTTCCAAGAATTTTCGCAGTATACGGTAATAATGTTATTCAAATTAAATATCTATAAATATTTACTGTCCCTGATGGTACGCAAATGCTTTCATAGATTGAAAGTAAGTGCCCGTAACTGACAACACATTGACAGGTAAGTTGATTTTTTGTGCTGACGTAAATATAAAGAGAAGCGAAATTTAATGTTTTCTTTTATAGATGGCAAAGCTTAGCTAACATTTTCCCTCATTCTGTAACGGCCTTGTCAAAGAGGGCGTAGGAATGAACAGGCGTTCAGGACAATCTCTTGTCCTACAGGTGGGAAACTTCACCTAAAGGCGGAAGAATCAGCAACGATCAACGGCATGAGGATTCAGAAGACAATGGAAACCACTTCTTTAAAGACACGTAATTTGTATCCACAGGACTTGTGGCCTGTGATTGTAAAATTGTCATGATGATCTCTCCATTGGCAATAATTTCTGAAGTAGTACCCCTTTCGAATATCCGGGAGGGGAGGTTACCATGAGGAAAAGATTGTATAACAAATGAAAGGATAACTTTCTGCGTCTCGGGACGTGGAATGTCAGAAGCTTGAATGTGGTAGAGAAGCTAGAAAATCTGAAAAGGGAAATGCAAGTGCTCAATCTAAATATAGTAGGGGTCAGTGAATGGAAATGAAAAGCAGACAAAGATTTCTGGTCGGATGAGTATAGGGTAAATCAGCTGCAGCAGCAAATGGTATAACGGGAGTAGGATTCGTTATGAATAGGAACGTAGGGCAGGAAGTATGTTACTGTGAACAGTTCAGTGATAGGCTTGTTCTTGTCAGAATCGATAACAAACCAACAACGACAACGATAGTTCAGGTATACATGGTGACATCGCAAACTGAAAAGAGATATAGAAAGTACAGGAAGACGTTCAAAAGGTAATACACTATGTAAAGGGAGATGAAAGTCTAATAGTCATGGGGAACTTGAATGCAGTGTAGGAGAAGGAGCAGAAGAAATGTTTACAGGAGAATGTGAATTTGGAACAAGGAAAGAGAGAGAAGAAAGATTGAATTCTGTAATAAATTTCAGCTAGTAATAGCGAATAATCTGTTCAAGAATCATAAGAGGAGCAGGTACTCTTGTAAAACGCCGGGTGATACTGAAAGATTTCAGTTACATTACATCATGGTCAGACGGAGATTCTGAAAAGATATAATGGATTGAAAGGTGTACCCAGGGGCAGATATAGAGTCAGATAGAAATGTAGTAGTGATGAAGAGTAGGCTGAAATTTAAGAGATTAGTCAGAAAGAGTCAATGTTCAAAGAAGTGCGATACAGAAATGGTAAGGAATGAAGAGATATGCTCGAAGTTCTCTAAGGGTGTAGACAGAAGGAATGGCTCAGTAGGCAGTACAGTTGAAGAGGAATAATCATGACTGTATTGGGCAATCACAGAAATTCGAAAGAGAAAAATTGGCACAAAGAAGGAAACTGGGAAAAACGATGGATAACAGAAGAAATACTTTAGCTGATCGATGGAAGGGGGAAGTACAGAAACGTTACGGGAAACTCAGGAATTCATAAATACAAGTCGCTGAGGAATGAAATAAATAGGAAGTGCAGAGAAGCTGAGACGAAATGGCTGCATGAAAAATATGAAGAAATCAAAAAAGAAATGATTGTCGGAGGAATTGACTCAGCATATAGGAAAGTCGAAGCGATTTTCGGTGTAGTACAGAATCGTTCCAGGAAAGCAGGAATTCATAAATATAAGTCGCTGAGGATTGAAATAAGTAGGAAGTGCAGAGAAACTAAGACGAAATGGTTGCATGAAAAATATGAAGAAATCGAAGAAAAACTGATTGTCGGAGGAATTGACTCAACATAAAGGAAAGTCGAAACGAATTAAAAGGAAGGGTGGCATAGCTAAGAGTACAGTGGAAATTCCACTGTTACATGCAAAGGAGAGAGAGGTTAGGTGTAAAGAGTACATTGAAGGCTTCTATGAAGGGGAATGTGTGTCTGATGTGATAGAAGAAGAAATAGGAGTCGAGTAAGAAGATATGGGGAAACCAGTAATCGAATCAGAATTTAAAAGAGCTTTGGTGGAGAGATAGTCAACATACCGTCAGAATTTCTAAAATCAATGACAGAAGTGCAACAAAACAACTATTCGCTTTGGTGTATAGAATGATTGAGTTTGCCGACATAGCATCTGATATTTCGAAAATATCTTCCGCACAATTTCAAAGACGGCAAGAGCTGACAGGTGCAAGAATTATCGCAAAATCTGCTTAACAGCTCATGCATCCAGGTTGCTGACAAGAATAATATACAGAAGAATGGAAAAGAAAATTGAGGATGTGTTAGACGACGATCACTTTGGTTTTAGGGAAGATTAAGGCACCAGAGAGACAATTCTGACGTTGCGGTTGATAATGGAAGCAAGACTATAGAAAAATCAATACAAGCTCATAGGATCTGTCGACCTGGAAAAAGCGTTCGACAATGTGAAATGGTGCAAGATGTTCAGAATTATGAGAAAAATAGTGGGAAACTGTAGGGAGAGACGGATAATGTACAATCTGTACAAGGGCCAAGAGAAAATAATAACAGTGGACTTCAAAGAACGAAGCTCTCGGTTAAAACAGGTTGTTCAATCTGTATGTCGAGGAAGAAATGATGGAAATAAAAGAAAGTTTCAGGACTGGCATTAAAATTCTACGTGAAAGGGTGTCAACGATGCGATTCATTGATGACATTGCTATCTTGTGAAAGTGATGAAGAATTACTGGATCTGCTGAATGGCTGATTGGAATGGATAGTCTAACGAGTACATAATAAGGACTGAGAATAAATCGACTAAAGTGATGAGAAGTAGCTGAAATGAGAACAAAGAGAAACTTGACATCAGGATTGATGGTAAAGAAGTAAATGAAGTTAAGAATTCTGCTTCCTAGGCAGTAAAATAACCAATGATGGAAGGAGCAAGGAGGATATCGAAAGCAGACTAGCACTGGCAAAAAGGGAATTCCTGACCAAGAGATGTCGACTAGTATCAAACATAAATTTGGGGAAGAAATTTCTGAAAATGTATGTTTGGAGCACAGCACCGTATGGTAGTGAAACATGAACTGTGGGAAAACCGGAGCAGAAGAGAATCGCAGCGTTATAGATGCGGTGCTACAGACGAATGGCCGGCCGCGGTGGTGTAGCGGTTCTAGGCGCTCAGTCCGGAGCCGCGTGACTGCTACGGTCACAGGTTCGAATCCTGCCTCGGGCATGGATGTGTGTGATGTCCTTAGGTTAGTTAGGTTTAAGTAGTTCTAAGTTCTAGGGGACGTATGACCTCAGCAGTTGAGTCCCATAGTGCTCAGAGCCATTTGAACCATACAGACGAATGTTGAAAATTAGGTGGACTGATAAGATATGGAATGAGGAGGTTCTGCGCAGAATTGGAAAGGAAAGGAATATGTGGAAAACACTGACAAGAAGGACAAGAAGAAGGGTCAGGATGATAGGACGTCTGTTAAGACATCAATGGATGACTTTTATGGGACTAGAGGGAGCTGTAGAGGGCGAAGACTGTAAGGGAAGACAGCTAGTGGAACACATCTAGCAAATAACTGAAGACGTGAGTTGCCATTTCTACTCAGAGATGAAGAGGTTGGCACAGGAGAAGAATACGCGGCGGCCCCAGCAAGGCAGTCTGAATACTGATGACTCAAGAAAAAAATGCCTAAATTGTTTACAGTCGACTATAAGGCACTGCTGGAATCGGCATTTGAGAGATAGATCAACAGATGAACATATATTGGATGATATGCCGTTGAATGCTATGGAGATTCTGTGGCGTATACTGAGGGCGCTGTGGCTGGGAAGTGTGGTCCATCTGTCAACTCGAATTTTGGCGGAACCGAAAAAGTCTTCGTCTGCCTTCAATAGCTCACCTGAAGATTGGCTAGCGTCGTAGTCACGACAGCTTCTTAATGTGCTCAGTCATTTGCAGTCTTCGTCCTTGTCCTCTGCGTGACCTTGAGCTGCCTGTTCCCTCTAATTACCTAGTAATTCGTGCAAGTGGCTAGCACGACAGACAGCGTCCATCAGGATAGACTTCCTTTTACTGCCATACCGTTTCGAAAGCATTCCTTTGACATTGGCCGCATAAAAGCAGCATGTGTAACTTCTCGTAGTAGGTGTACAAATCTGCATGCAGGGAATATTGAAGCAGAAATGACGTGGCGATAGATGAAATAGTTCCTGCAAGTTCTGCAGTGCAGCCAAGTAAACAGTGGAACGGCTTGATAAGATAACGTGTTCTGTCAAGGGTATATTTACAACGCAATAGCCGGTTCTGCCCGCATTGCCTTTCACTTCAGAATACTTCCCGGATTCTTTTGCGAAAAGTTTAAACTGCAATATTAACAAGCTCTGTAGCACTGTAATTGTTTTTCCAAGAGCTACTAAATGCAGTTCCGAAAAATATACGGTTCCACTGAAAAGAAACCATACTTGTTTCAGTATCTCAGTTGATACAAGAGTTCGGAGCTTTATCCCTACAAAACATTACGTGCCCCTCAGCATACTATCTATTGCGGTAAACTCTGTTTCGCTATCTCGGATCTTTCAGGAAATAAAAGGTTTAATACATCTTACGAGACTCACCCTGCAAGATCTCAGTTGCAATCTTCGTCCTTGTCCTCTCTATGACGTTGAAGCTACCTGTTCGCACTAGTGACCACGTAATTCATGCAAGTGCCTAGCGCGACATGTCTGTACTGCCGTACCGTTTCGACAGCATCCCTTTGTCATTCCCAAAAATAAAATTAAATTGGAAATAGAGATGCCTGAAGATGTTTCTGATTTTGACATTTCGTCCTGATGGTTTCCTACGACAGTAGTCTTCTTTCTAGCCAGTATGATTGCTATGAGTTTTTCAGTATGGCATGTGGACTCATGTGGATGTGGTAATACATCAATGCGTCCTTCATATGACTGCAGTTCTATCTAAGCTCCTTCTTTTAAAAGAAAATATTTTATTTTTAAGCACTGTGCTTCGAAATACAAAATAGGGACATTCCGAGAATAATGCCTTCCATTTTATTTCCATAGAATCTACGACATATATGAAAAACACAATAATGAAATTAAGCTGAACAATTTTTCAACTTCAAAAGTGGTTCAAATCGCTCTGAGCACTATGGGACTTAACTGCTGAGGTCATCAGTCCCCTAGAACTTAGAACTACTAAAACCTAGTTAACCTAAGGATATCACACACATGCATGCCCGAGGTAGGATTCGAACCTGCGACCGTAGCAGTGGCGCGGTTCCCGCCTAGAACCGCTCGGCCATCGCGGCCGGCTTTTCAGCTTCCTACTTTCATTTTCCACATAATCACAACTATTCGTTACGCATTTTTGTCAATGATGAACTAAAGTCATACGTACTACGCTCTATAGAACCCTGAATCAGCTGAGTATATCCGTCGTCTCACAGCATTGACGACAGCGTCTGAGTCTGAGAAATGTTGGCCAGGTAATGACTGTCTTTCGGATTCCGGCTCATAGTGTGATACCACGTCTCATTTTCGGTATTGACGGCATAAATAAGCATCGATGTCGTCTAGCAGGGCCGACAAGTTTCCTTGTGTAATCATATGCTAGACCCATCTCGCTCACACTTTTGGATGAATAATGTTGTGGGACACATCGTCTACAGCATCACATCTGCAATTTAGCTGTGCACGCAATTCCTTGATACTAATCGACGCGACTGGCACAGGTAAATCAGTAAAATACGTTTATTATGAGGGATGTCAGATAGTAAGACTCAACGGGTATGGCTTATCGTATACATCCTTCTCATCACTACTGAAACACAGTATCCACCATCTCACCTTACTCTCGTGTAATTTATCGCCTCCATACATCTATAGCATGTACCAATGAGTTTAAATAGTTGCAATATGTTCAGAGATAGGGAAATCACTGAGAGATCTCTGTTCCATTCCAATTTAGATGTCATACATCGTTCTGGAAAAGGTCAATTCTGCTGCTATCTTTCACAGGCCAACGAACCTACAGGACCTTAAGGAGAAATTCTAAATGTGTAATACAGCAATATAACCTGTACGGGACACTCAAACTCAACACAAAGAAATAGGGGGCGTTAGTTTCGCAGCGAGCACCATGTTTTATTATATAGGCACCATCGACCATTCAGTGAGTGCGCTCCAGCAATTAGAAGCATTATATGGTTTCTGCGATGTACCACTGAGAACTCTTATGTTTCGGCATACATGCAAATACGTATCGGCCACTGACATTAGATGACACCACAAATTTCAACTCATCTTCCTTACAACAGTGTACTCACTATTTAGGCAGAGAACTCAGAAGTGAATTTTAGTTAAAGGAGGAACAGTCATAGTAAAAGAGATATGCTCAACCTGCATGTAATGTCGTAATATATTCAAACACAATTTTTAAACCATGATAACCATTTCGAGTCTTTTACAGGCGGCAGTCACTTGATCTCCCAGAAGAACGAAATAACTTATGCCGACTCTGTGCCGATTTACACTAAATATAGATCATTACAAGAAATACAAACAGGTGGGGTGAATTCTGTTAATTTCACAGTTACATACTTCGCTCAGTATTACCTATAATCTCTGACTACTCGTCTATAATCTCCCTTAGCTACTCATCTGTGGTATGGAGACTTACTCTGCAAAAAGATAACTCAGTTAGAATTTACGTGACCTGCAACGAATATCTTTGAGAATCCTCTGTAACACGGGTGTTTTTAAGGGGATGCAAGTATGCAAGTAAAGCACTGATTGCTATAAAATAACGTAAGACGAAACATGAATGATCAGCCCACTTCCAGTAGACAACGAAGTTAGTTGGAGCTGAACATCATCAATTCTGTTACAAAAGAAGACACATTTTACGTCAGAAGAGCGTCGTCTAACTATGTCAGTTATTAATTGCACAAATAAAACATGCTCTGTCGTAGAAGTCCACAGAGTAGCGTACATCTCAATAGAGAAGTTGCTTGCAATCCACTAAGTTGATATTTTCAGGCTAATAGATTGCAGTGTGCGACGCATGGGAACGTAAATGACTACAACAAAGGATTGCACTAACCTTTGCTACCACGCTTCGGCTGATACAGATTATTCTCATTCCTTTTCTTTTTTATGAAAAGAAGATACGCTACAATTAGTTTAATGTAGCCAAATTAAAACAAGCGGTGCTGCGAAAATTATGTTAGAATTGCAGTCAGCAAACGTTTAAGATTAGTTTGAATGTTTGTGTAGCAAAGGAACTGACGAGGGCTCAGGTACAGAGGATACAAGCTGCAGACAGGCAATAGCAATAAAAGCATTTATGAAAAACAGAAACTTGCTAATATCCAATATAAATTTAAATTATACGAATTCTTTTCTGAGGATGAAGAACCAAGTTCCGATGTTCCACGGTCATAACTCACCAAAAGATCTTGCCGAGAACGCGAGAAAATTCTGGTCGTACTTAAAATCGCTAAGTGGATCGAAGGCTTCTATCCGGACACTTGTTGATCACTCTAGTGTGGCAGTAGAAGACAGCGAAGGGAATCGTGAAATTTTAAATTTTGCTTCCAAGAAATCACTTACGCAAAAAGATCGTAGAATCAATTGCCGACTGATCATCGAGCAGACTCCCCTATGTAGAACATAATAATAGTGATCCTGGCGTAAAGATGCTACTGAAAGATTTGAAAACAAATAAGTCGCTAGGTTCAGACAGAACTGTCTGGTAATGGCTCCTGACTTAGCTTGCATTTAACTCAAATTTCTCGCCGACTGCGAATTCCATGTGAATGGAGCAGAGCTCAGGCAACTCATCTTGTAAGAAGGATGAAAGAACGGACCCACAAAACATCAGACCAATATCGTCACTTCGTGTTGCTGCAGAATTCTTGAACATATTCCCAGTTGGAATATAATAAGTTTCTTTGATTCAGAAAAGCTTCTGTCCACAAAACAACAAGGCCTTAGACAGTATCGATAGTCTGAAAGCTTGCCCTTTTCTCACAAGATGTGCTGCGAACTATGGATGAAGTACAACAGACAGAGCTCATATTTCTAGATTTGTGGAGAGTGTTTGAAACGGTGCTCCCCATCACACTATTAACGAAGGCCCGAGGATACGGAATAGGTTCCTGGATATGTGAGTGGTTCAAAACGTTCTGTGATCAAGCCCATTGCGTTGTCCTGGGTGGTGAGCATCCATGAGAGCCAAGGTTTTTGTCAGGAATGCCCCAGGAAAGTGTTATACGATCGTTCGTATTCTCTTTATACATAAACGATCTGATGTATAAGGTCAGCAGGGACCTGCGGCTGTTTGCTGACGATGATGTTGCGTATGGTAAGGTGTCATCGTTGATTGACTGTCGGAGGATACAAGTGCACTTACACAAAATTTTTAGTTGCTGTGATGAATGATTTCGATCCATTTGGAGGACGTTTGGAAAATTTGGTTCAGTTGTAAGAGAAATAGCATATAGAACGTTATTGCGATACATTCTTGAGTGCTGCTTGAGTGTTCGGGATCCCCATGTGGTCGGTTTGAAGGAATATACAGAAGCAATTCCAAGGCGAGCCGCTAGGTTTGTTACCGGTAGGTTCGATCAACACGCAAGTATTACGGAGATACATCATGAACGGAAATGGGAATTCTTGGAGGGAAGACGACATTCTTTTCACAAAACTGAGGAAACTGAAAAGTGTGTTACAGCCTTAAGCTGTTGATGAATAATAACTGTGCTAGGTTGTGCGCTCATTCTTGTTAAATCTGCAAACTTCAATTACAGTTATAACACGAATGAATGTACTATCTAGCACAATTTTTATAGATTAACAATATTAAGTACCATACGGCAAGAATGTCTAACATATGATTTTATCACCTGGAGTTAATTATTTTATATTTCGCCTAACACAGTGATTGCTTTTATAGCCCTGATGATAGTCGAGTGAAACACTTTGAGTATATTAAAATTTTTATGAGCAGCGGAAGACGGCTGCTTGACATTTTTCAGACGTTTACGAGCTGCGGGGCCAGCATTTGAGGCTCACTGCCCAACGATTCTACTTCCACCAGCCTACATTTCGCGAAATGACTGTGAAGATAAGATAAATTAGGGCTCATATGGAGGCACATAGACAACAACTTTCTCTTTGCTCTATTTGCGAGTGGAACAGGAAACAAGATAACTACTAGCAGTATCAGGTAATCTCCACCGTGCACATAGGGCAGCTTACGGTCTTTGTATGTAGATGCGGATTTACATTCTGAGGAGTAATGAGAATATGTTATATCGTTCATACATTCTCTATTGTTGTCACTTATCCCTATAGAGCACCATATGTACAAAACCCTAAAGACGGCGTGATGTAACGAACAAACAGAGGCTGAGCTTATAGTGCGTATTGTCTGTATGACGCCGATACAGGGACAAAGGTCGGGCCGGACTGCGCCTGCGCAGGGCGGCTTCTCGCGTGGCACGGCGGGCGCTCTGCCGTTATCTGCTGGTGCGGTGCGCGCCTCAGTCTGACTCCGGCGCCCCTGCCGGATGGCTTGGTAGGCAGCCCCGCGTTACACGTCCGCTCCTACCTGCGACCGCCGACTCTCGCGTCAACTAGTCTTCCAGTTTGACTCTTCTCAGCACGCTTGTTGATCATGAACGATGATCAGGTTAAAGTTTCGTGTTACATTTTTTCAGTGCGTACAACTTTCCTAGCGCCTTTTATTTCAATACTGCCGTGAAATAAGTAAACTGCTTACACGGACACGTTCAGCCACACCCCTTCTTATTACAGGGGACTTACATAGACGTATTGTTGATTCCCAAAAAATGTAACGCCAATGTGTGACAGCAAGAACGAACTGTATTTATGGTTGAATATTTTCTGCAGGAAGAGATGCAACCTGAGCAGTGTATAAGGTAAATTAAAGTAGTCTGACAATGTAGAATCTGTATTTTGTCATCGGTCGTTATTTCCCGCGCTGCAAAAACAGAACAGCTTGCTAAACAAATCGATCGTTCTAGTGTCTTCCCTAATTCGTAGCGTAGTTTTACTAGCCCTGAAGTTTCTTGGGAATTACGAATCTATAAAAAAAATTACACCCAGTTCGAATTATTTGCTAACATGTATTTACTTTTTCTGAAAAAAAAACCGGTATGATACTTTGCTAATTACAGTCATCTGTATCGTTAATATGTACCACATACTTTAAACTACATTGCTATCTCTTCTACGATTATGTACATTTACATAGCATGACTGCGGAAAGTTATTTTTCTGCTGTAAAAAGACTTACATACATGCTTAAATCACCAAACGAATTGCCATTCAAACACAAATACCCTTATTTTGATTGTTCAGGAAGATGATCTACTCAGTGCTCTACTCTATTTACAGTTGGTTACATCCCGGTTAGCTAGGCCGCAAGGGGTACTTATAATCGCTCTATCATTTATTTCCGACAGGAACGTGAAAGGAACTTTAATTATTAGTAAATGAATATATATATTTTTGACGGAAATAATGGAGTCTTCACTCCTTTCGCTCATTACCTTGATCAAGAACTCGCAATCCAGGTTGAGCATATTGAGGGAAATAACCAAATTGAGTCTTAATGTAGATAGTGTAAACAGATACGATATTGTCATATTTCATTGATCTATGTCATCTGTCATGAGTGGGTCTTTCTTTTTAGTCAACATTATTCTGACTGGTTTGAGGTGACCCGACACGAATTCCACAATTACACCCTATCTGTAAATTAATGGTTGGATGCATTCCAGTCTCTGTCTCCACTGCAGTTTATTACCTCTTACAGCTCCCCTTAGTACTACGAAAGTTATTCCTTCTTGACACAAGTCTTATCATTGTTTCCCTTGCTTGTGTCAGTGGTTTCCACATGTTCTTCTCCACACTGATTCGATGGACAGATGCTTCATTGCTAATCTTATTAATCCACCTAGTATTCATCATTTTTCTACGGCACCACATCTCTAACACTTTCATTCTCTTCTTTTCTTAGTTCCAGCAGTCCATGATTTACTACCGTAAAATGTTATGCTTCAAAAGTACTTTTCCAGAATTTTCTTCCTCAGATTAACACTTCTTTTTGATGCTAGAGGATTTCTTTTGCCCATGAATGCACTGTTCGCCTGTACTAGTCTGCGTTTTGTGTCTTTCTTGCTTCATCCATCTCTCGTTATTTTGCTTCCCAGGTAGCAGAATTCATTCCTTACTTCGCCTGCTAAGTGGTTTCCAATTTTAAACTCGAGCATTTCGTCAGTCCCACATCTGATACCCGTCAAGTAGAAAATAAGGAACTCCAAAATTCGAGACAGTTGAATTACTCTTTCATTTGGTCTCACATGGCTCGTTGACATGTAATAGTAAGTAACCTTCAAATGAACGAATTTATCTCATAATGCATAAAATTACTGTATTTTGTTTTAAAAAATTGTTAGGACTCGTTTCACTTTCTCTGACAGGTTACGACATACAGTTAGGCACAGTAAAAATTCTTCGTCCACCCAGAGAAATATTTATTTTCTTGTATTCCGGTCACAGACCACAAAGTATTTTTAAGTCTAGTTATTAATTGTTATTAATAACTTTACATGGGATAGTAAGTAATCTTCAAATGAACGAATTTATTTTACTGTATTTTGTTTTTAAAAATTGTTAGGACACGTTTCACTTTCTCTCACAGGTTACGACATACAGAGAGGCACATTAAAAATTCTTCATCCACCCAGGGAAATATTTGTTTTCTTGAATTCCGGTCACAGACCACAAAGTATTTATAAATCAAGTTATTAATTGTTATTAATAATCGGCCCTGTGTATACAGAGATCCGATTTTGGTCATTATTGATTGTAATTAATAACTTGATTTATAAATACTTTGTGGTCTGTGTGTGTGTGTGTGTGTGTGTGTGTGTGTGTGCGTAAAAGAGATAGCTTGGCGTCCAGATATATCCAATTTACAAAATGCAGGAACAGATAGCACTGAAAGCAAAACTGAAACGTTCCCAAACCTTGGTGCATACAGTATACTAGTCATATCACATCAGTGTAGATATAGATGGCACAGTGACAGTCATTATCTACGGACGATTCGTCCCAAAATTACAGAATTTGAGTATCACATAATAACATAAATAGTGACAATGTGAGGAAAATATTACACTGTCGTACAGCGTTTATTGGCATGCTGGATGTCGTTGCTGCACATTAGTTCACCTGACTTTATTAAAACAACTTTTTTTAAAGGAATGTACAAAGCCTTTCCAGCACGAGATAATACAGATAAATACAGGTGCGCAGACCATTGCCCTTAGATATTGTACCATAAAATATGAGGTAAAGGGTCATTTTATTAAAAGCAAATATATTTTAAATGCTTGTAGAGATCCATTATACAATGTACATTCGTGTTCAGAAAAAAACAGAACACCTTGAACGACTAGAGTTAGGACGTTCATATTCACAGGACATGCTCTGAAGAAATGATTAGCATTTTAAACATGTCGGCCCGTGGGTTCAGGTTCAACATCGATATCGCTGCACGGTACCACCTACTGGTAAAATGTGCCTGCGGCTCTCGTTCTCGCTACAAACTGAAGATAATGGATCAATATTACTTGAGCAGACGTGCAGCATGCCTCACAGATCTATTCGCGAACCGTATCGTCAAATCAGTGAGTCAGAATGAAGGGGCGTTATTGATATCAGAGAATGTGACGCATCAGTTTTGGAAACTGCTGCTCGTATGGGAAGAAGTATTTCGGCAGTGCAAAGGGTGTGTGCAGAATGGTTCGCGGAAGGCCGTAGAGCACGACGAGATGGGTCAGACCATCCTCCGAGAAGGTCGACACCTCATATGAATGTCATTGCAGGACAGATCTGTGTCCTCCTCGGTTCTTGAGCAACTGTGGAACAGTGTAACACATCGTACACTAGGTTTCGTGCACGCCGTCCATTTCTCTGCCTACCTTTAAAAAATGTGTAGAAATATGCTAGACGGCAATGGTGAATGGAATAGCGTCACTTGAGACAGCAATGGCATCAGACAGTCTTTTCGGACAAATCTATGTTCAGGTTTGTTTGAAATTGATGGCCGCAGATTGGTTCGCCACATACAGGGTGAGTGGCATCACAGTGACTGAATTCACAGAAGACATATAGCAGCAACTCAAAGCCTTACGGTGTGGGGTGTTATTGGGTACAACCACAAATCACAGTTAGGGCTCGTACAGGACACTATCACCAGTGTGACCTGCGTGAATAACATCCTGCGACCAGTAGCCATACCCTTTCTGTACACCACCTCAGGCGGCAAATTCCAGGAAGACAACGCTTGATGACATGTTTCTGCAAGGAAACGTGCCTTTTTGGTGTCACAGGATGTCAGCTTTTTGCTCTGGCACGCCAGATCACTAGACTTGTCGCCAATCGAAAATGTGTAAGATATGGTGAAACGATGGGTGCAGCGATGTGACCCAACGCCAATCACCATAGATGAACTTTGGAACCAGATGAAAGTAGCAATGATGGCTATTTCACAGGACGCCATTTACACCTTACAAGCGTCGATGCTAAAAATTGGCTCTAAGCACTATGGGACTTAATATCTGTGGTCATCAATCCCCCAGACTTAGAACTACTTAAACCTAACTAACCTAAGGACATCACGCACATCCATGCTCGAGGCAGGATTCGAACCTGCGACCGTAGCAGCAGCGCGGTTCCGGACTGAAGCGCCCAGAACCTCTCGGTCACAGCAGCCGCGTCGATGCCATCATGCATGGAACAAGTTATAAGGGCCCATGGCGAACTCTGTGCCTACCAGCAACAGGACATTTGTTGAACCAAGATGACTGAAACGCCAATCATTTCTGCAGAAAGTACTAATGTACATGTACTGTAGATATGAGGGTCTATATCTAGTCGTTGAAGGTGTTTTTTCTTCTGAACATTAACAAACGAACCAAAATAAATCTGCAGCAGGATAATAAATAAAGTAGAACAAAATAACAAAAGCCTGAGCGCACATCCTCCCTTATATTTCACTTGCCAATCGTTGGTAGACAAATAGTTTACAATTATATGAAACGGAAGGACAGCTGTTACTGAGATATCAGCGTTATTGTCCTATATATCATCTGTTAACCCATGCTGCATTTGGACTCAGTAGCTGTAGACTGTGGCTCCAAACAGTAATGAATATGAGCTCGTACAGTGCGACCGACTAAGAATTTGTCGAAGCCTTGGTATATATTTACGCTGTACACTGTTACAGCTGTATATATAAAACTGCAACAAACATGCAGTCTACAAAAGAAACGACTAAAACATTCAATAAAACACAATATGGAACAGAAACTGTAATAACACACGGCTCGCATAACGTGCATAGGTCGACTAATGCGGCAGAAAAAATAAAAACTGTTAATGTAGCTCCACCATTTTGTTGGTTAAGGTCGAAAAACTGTGTTTTGATAATTCGTTATTTACAATTTTTCTCACATTTACGTGTTGCTTATACTTCTTAAGTTTCATGTGTTAAATGTATAATGTGTGTAGTAAGTTAATTCCATAACTATTGTATGACTGTGTGTTGTTTGGACGTTACACAGTATCTGAGTGGAATTTTGCTATGATAAGCAGTTTTAGTGCAGATCTGTTTTGAAAATGAATGGCTATATTCGAATCTTGTCCCCTGTACAAACTACATTCAACTGTGACATAAATTTTAAATAAACAATTAATAAAAACCATATTGAGCTAGGATAAATAGGTCTAAAGCGAAATATAAAAAGGCCAGAAAATATAAGGATTAAAATTAAGAATGGAATATGCAGCAAAATCTATTCTACATGTGTTTCATGAATGTTGCTTGAGGAAGAAATGGCACTGACAAAGCTGTGTTAAATGTTATAAGACATATCACATAGTGTTGAGTAAAGACAAAAAATAAATTATGGGCCTGGGTAATTAGAAAGAAAGGCGAGTAGGCCACAGAATACCTAAGAAAAAGATCACTCTCTTTTTGGGTGTACTTCTCTAAGTACAAAGTCAGCCTGTGTTAATATTTTTTACAGTATATACCTATTGCGTTCAGCTTTTACACCGATTATTTTCGTATGTAATGATATGTAAACTTACTTTCATCCAAACATAAAATATAGTGGTAACTTCAACACATGCAGTCAATTATGGCTTTAATTTATTTGCATTAGTAATGTGAAGCGAATTTATGTGCTGGACTATAAATACTCTGGTACTCCACTCCCTCTTACGCATTTATAATTTTCATATCAACAAAGAAATGAAAATTTTCATCTTTGAAGAACACACTACAAAGATCTGAATATATTTTGTTCTCTTGGAAAGTTCGCTGCTTTACTGTGGCAGCAAAATTTCTTATCCATAATTTAGATCACCTGCGGTGCGATAACTATTTAGTTTTAAAATCATAGATCATGGACCAAGGGTTCTTTTCTTTTATTTCCTGTACGTATTATTGATTGCAATGAAGTCAGCTAATTACTGCAGAAACGGTTAAACAGAATTATGCACAAATTTCACGTAACAGGAATGAATGAGTTGGGAGCAGCCGGCTCGTGTAGGTATTGAGGGGAGCATTTCGTTTCTTTTCGATACTGTCTAACTGTTCTAGTACCTTAGAAAGGATTAACACCAACGTATATAATGATAAAAGATTTTTCTTGCTCGATCACGTTTACCTTTCATCATTGACAAGTAAGTATCAGTATGTGTGTGTGTGTGTGTGTGTGTGTGTGTGTGTGTGTGTGTGTGTGTGTGTGTGTGTGTACGTCCGTTACTGAATATATTATGAATAAATCACATATTTGGAACTCAGATAGTATTCCAGTAGTCAGTCACGTAACACGTGCAGTAAATGAAATTAAGAAGTTCCCGATTGAATTGTTTAACGAAGAGCTACTTTCCTACTTAAGCCTCGAAAAAAACCTCCAGACCGTTAAATAGAGATTCGTGTGACGATTCAGAGCATTCTCCGACGTATAGGCCCCTCAATCTACTTGACAGTGGTAACTACTAATATTGTTTTAAATACTTGCTGTGCGTAATACTGACCAGTTCTGTGGCAGTTTGCTCTTAATGAAAGTCAGAGGAAGTGTCGAAAATAATTTATGACGAATGACGTAGCCTGTTCATCCTTTTACAGCGATTCAGATTATAGGTGCCTGCAGCTCAAGACAAATGACATCACAGTACTAAGAATCATTATCCACTCCTTGAAAATAACGTGTAGTAAACATTTTATGTAGTCTGCTGCACTGTACAGATTTTATGCAATTCTGTTAATCCATTGGCCGCCACTGAGGAAAGCTACATTACTAACCACTCGAGTGTAACTTAGGTGGTCCTCTTTTACCCATCACCTGAGAAATTTATCGACTATATTAATTGCAGTCTATATACTTCTACTGTTTTGTCAGCAGAACGTCCATTTGTTACTATGACTTAATTACTTCCCTCTATCAAACGTTTTAGCTTTTTCACAAAGCTGAGGCAAGGCCTGGACGTGTTTCCTGTGCACAATTAAATTAAGTTGTTATTCGTTTTTGTACTTTATGTTGCTGAGAAACAAACCCAAATATTTCCTCAGACGACTATTGCACCATTATCTACATCTTCCATTGTTTTGACCTCCACAAATTAACTATTGTGATTAATAAACGTCTGAAATATCCTTACAGCATGCCCAGTAATAAACTGTTAGTCCCCTATTGGCTGAATTCACAAGTTATATTTCCTCATTTCCTATCATTTCTTCCAGCTCCACGCAAAAACGTTTTTGAGCTTATGCGCATCCAGGCTTTTAAACGTCTCCTGTAGTGCGCGTCCAAATCAAAAACGGTCCACCTTATTTACACTGAAAAGGCGTATGAAATTCTACTGTCATATACCACTAATGGACTACTCTCTCTTGACGAAAAACGTTTTCCATATCATCAACGGAACCTGACGATCCGAAATTACACACCGAAGAAACCAACAGGAATTAATTGCAAACCTAAATCCGTTAACACAAGTAAGAAGACAAGGTCAAAAGATGTTTTCGAAGGAAGTTTTGATAAGTTAAGAAGAGCAAGAAAGCCAGAGCCCAGTAATAGTTCCAGCTGCTCCTTACAGGACGAAACAAGTGAAAAGCGTTTTCGTTCCCCTTCACAGTAATATAAGACACTGCGCCTTACTTGTTACACTTCGCTTAATAGCCAGTTATATTAGTTCTTCATAGAAAGAAACGTTATTTCCTGGAGCTCACAGTCAGGCGTAGTTGTGGCGGATCCCGCAAGGTGTCACGCTCCGCAATGTCATTGTTCTTTGCGCCTCCAATGACGTCATCCCACTCCCTTTTCGGCTCCTGTAACGTTGCTTATGCCACTCAAAGTAGTAAAATATGTAAACATTTATGCAAACAATAAAGACTAAGCTTCACCCACTCTCATTTCGATGCTGACTAGGGCTGACGTGAACAAAACACTAAACGGGATATTACAAAACACGAAAATTTGAAATAATACGTTGTAGCTTCTATGGTCGTAACCTTTTCTGCGTTTCCTGTACTACCTACTAATAAGTTTGCATGTTATCACGTACTACAGAAGGCAATGTTGTACGAGGCACTCGTTCTTCAGATCCTCATTAAAACTGAGATCAGTATTGTTATCGTTTTAAATTGTTTCTACTTTATAATTCATAACAAAGAAACATTAATTTTGAGCTTTCTGCGTTCCGTGATCCTATTCGTATTACGGTATCTTCTTTCACCTTTCTGATAGTAATTTCGTTTCTGAATAGCCTCCGCTTGGGTATCAGAACAGCCTACTATTAGAAACGCAGTACTTTTATCTAATTCACTGGTGGGAAGTCATATGCTGGTTGATGAGTTCTATTTTTCCTGTCGACTTTATTCTTACGCATGTTGCTCTCCATGAGACCGTTTTCGGTACTCAACTCATGTGACAATACATTTGAGTCTTCAGCGAATCCCAGACTCGTGGGTCATGTGCAGTTCTTCTCTCTATAGGAGTTGAGTTTACGTCTGGTTCCATTATGTGGCGATTAGAAACCTGCAGTCTGTTAATTGACGTCACGATGAAAAGTAATACTAACATATGCATAATGGTAAGATGCAATTAACGTAGTTATAGAAACGACGTTAAATTACAATTCGAGGTAAATTAATGACTTTCCTAAATAAATGCGATTAAGAAAAACAAGTAGGCTTCATTGATGTTCGTCAAGGGGTTGCGATATCTGCATGTGTCATGGCTGACGTAGTCCAGCTTATGAAACACTCAGTTGTGTACCGTGTACGGTACCTATACGTGTCATTTGGTTTCTTCTGGTCCTCAGAACTGATGATGCACCTTCAACTACAAATTGTTCCCATAATATTACTACCCAAAATAATGATATTTGTCAACAGCACCAAAAGAAACATTATTCCACTTATAAATGAGAGTAGAAGAGAACTATTAGTGATAGTAATGAAGGAGTGAAATATTATTGTCTCATTATTCACGCATAATGAACAACTAAGTCCCACGTACTTCTTGTTTACAACATAAAGACAGCCCTTAAATTAAGAATGGGTAACCTAAAAGTGAGAAAAAGGTGCATATTTTCTTTTATTTCCTGGGAATGTGTTCTTATTCGACAAAGCTGGGAAGTATGTGTGCTATAGCTACCATATCGCTTAGGAGACGCTTGACACAGCAAAACATTGCAGGGTCAAAAGTCCAGTGGGAATGTATCTTCAAATTTATTACAGTAATATCCTCCAGGTTTTTGGTTATGCTTCGCACGAAGACTAGGCGTGGATGAGGTGAAAGTTACTGCAATATCCTCCTGCTTATAGATCAGGCTATATATCAGTACATTCATATATCGGAAAAGTGGATGTATATATGTAGTTTCACATCTCCTAAACGAATGGATCGATTTCAACCAAACTTGATACCCATATCACTTACTGTCTGGGAAGAACAACTGTGGGCGTAAGAACCGCCTGCATCTCAAAATAGTTGAGGTGGCGTCGCAAAAGTGTTGTAACCTACGAAGCTCAAATAGCCAGACTATATTCACATAGGACTTGAGCGTGAGAGCACTTAATGACGTGCAACAAACTTAACACATAAAAAACCCTTACGAGACTGCAAATAGTTTATCATTTACTACATTTTTTGCTGCTTGTGCAGAAAAATCAGATATGAGCGCTCCGTCTTCAGGCCACAAGTGGCCCATCGGGACCATCCGACCGCCGTATCATTCTCAGCTGAGGCTGCGGATAGGAGGGGCGTGTGGTCAGCATATCGCTCACCCAATCGTTATGATGGTTTTCTTTGACTGGAGCCGCTACTGTGCGGTCGAGTAGCTCCTCAGTTGGCATCACGAGGCTGAGTGCACCCCGAAAATTGGCAACAGCGCATGACGGCCCGAATGGTGACCCATCCAAGTGCCGGCCACGCCCAACAGCGCTTGACTTCGGTGATCTGACAGGAACTGGTGTAGCCACTGCGGCAAGGCCGTTGCCTTAAAATCAGATATGCCGTTTTAATTTATTACTTCTTTACTGCTAATTCTATTCGAAGACAGAATATACATATAAAATTGAATGTACTTGCAAAAATATGATTCTACGACACGTAAGTCAGGACATATGACTTCGTAAACACTAACACATCGTACATGACACACTAATTTAATACTTCTGTATTACTAACTCAATTTGGAACACATTTTTCAGACAGTGTTTACTTATACCACTGAATGTACGTGCAACATTATATTACTGTACGACACATAGTTGAGAAGATATGAAATCATAAAATTTAACTGCGTCAAAACGAAACTGTAGGACGCCAGACTCTAGAGGTAGAAATGAAATACGTTTACAAATATGAGGGAAATATATTAAACGTTTGTGACAATTGCATAGATGAGCAATGTTGTGGGTTAAAAATTCTTCCTAACTCTGGTTTGACTTCAGCTGAACTTGGTACAAGTATTACATACCGTCTGGTAAGAAACACTGTGGCAATAATAAGCAGCAACCTCCTATTATGGAGGGGGATACGGAGGGGGTGTTAATGTGAAGAGTGTAAGGGTAGGAGGAGATGGACAGAGAGAAGTGGTTGGAAGAGGTGGGCAGAGAGAGAGAGGGAGGATACTGATATAGAGGGAGAGGGAGAAAAGGAAATAGAAAAAGAAGAGGAGAGATGGACAGGGAGTAAGGAGAGTAGGACATAGAAGATATAGAGTATGAGAGGTACAGAGGGTGGAGTGAGGAGGAGGAGACTGCGATAAAGAAGAAAGAAGGAAATAGGAAATGGAAAGAGAAAGGGGTTGAGTTGGAAGGGGAGAAGGAGGAAGAGGAGTTGGACAGAAAGAGACGGACAGACGGGGAAGCAGTAGATGGACAGAGAATGATGAACTGATGGAATTACATGAGGTAGTAGATGGACAGAGAGAGGGCACAGAGCAGATTGAGGGCAGGAGGATATGGACAGATAAATGGGTGGAGGTGGTGGACAGAGAGAAAGAAAGGTAGGAGATGGGCAGACATAAGGCAAAGAGGAGAGAGACTAATAGAAGATTTGAATAAGTACATACCCCAGCGATACAGGGTACTCAGCTAATAATGATATACAGCGTAAGAGGACAGCATTAACAGCATTCACCAACTTTATTCTTAAGTTTTGTGATACATCAGTCATTATGACCATATCTTTCGAGGAGTTGGGAAAATTACTCAGGTGATGGCAAAGCAGTTTGTAGATAATCTAGGCGTGTAATGAACGTAATTAATCTCTATTACTATTCACCTGCATTGGGTGCGAAATCTTGGGTTCATTTGCATCGTGAATGTACATGTTCGATACATGAAAAAGGAATCCGCACTTACATAAAGCGACTGCCTAGTTACTATGTACCATTCCCATTCGCTATGCCACGAAATTTCAATTACATTCCTATTCTCTCTGCCACGAAATTTCAATCAAATTAGCGGAACCAGTACCATACACTTGGTGTGTCACCACTGAGGCAACAGAACTGATGGTACCTTAAAGATGAAAAGTTCCACAATTTTACCCGATTTCACGTAATAACAGGGTAACTGAGTATCTTCACCTATTCTAATTGTAGAATAGCCTTGCTAAAGAGGCAGCAACAGAATATTTAATAGAATACAGGTCTATGAATACGACATAAGAATTCATCCAAATGCGATGCAGTAAATTCTCAAATCGACATATCGGTAGAATTCGTCTTCAAAATAATAAAGTGGAGGCTTCACTACTCTATACTATTCTGTTTCCCGACGTCACAGACATAAGACCTATTAAAGTTGCTGCAGTTATGAATAGAAAGAAAAGTCAAGAATGTGTCACCCCTTCCATTACCTCATTTTGCAGATACTTCGTGTCCTTCTATGAAGGAGAATATGTTCGCCAATGATTGATTCACATGGCTGGGTTGAGCGACTTATAGTACGTTGATAGAGTCTTGATGCTCGCTGATGAAATAATTCGTCAGCGTTGTAGACAGCGATTATTTTGATTAAATTTGTAGACGCACAACTAACGTAGACTGTGCATACACGACAAGATTTAAAATGTTATAAAAAATTTATCCCTTCCAACCATGCATTAGGAAACATTTACAAGCGATTGAAAAAAGCAGAAAGTTATATCAACCATAACCAATGAGAGGGCAATGAATGTGTGTCCTATCTGATATTAAATATGTATATTATTATGCAAATTAAAACCTAAATAATACATATTTATATTGTGTTGACTAGAATTAAATGTTGAGAATTCTTTGGTTTTTAAGTTCCTGTCATATGAATGGAGAAGGGGTAACTCAAGTTCACATCATTGTAAAGGATATCGTTGGATGTAGATGGTCTCATGACACTTACCTGTGTTCCCTATTTTATTATTTTTGTTATGATGACTGTTATTCATTAACAAGATTTTGTAGACTGCCGTCTTGTCGGGACACTTGGGTAAATCGTACGACAGATTCTTCGCGACAGATAAAGATAAAATGCGGAAATTTTTCACTTTTTCCATTAAATGGAATTTCTAGACAAATTTTAGAGTGAACACAGCCCAGCAGAAACGATGTTGCTACGGAAATACTCCTCACGTTGGTAATGAAAAATGGATCCTTTATTTCCAGTGCCAGTAGGGGAGCTTCTAAATGTTTGGATCACTTCTCACCTCACGGTTTCTCAGTGTACTGTGTTATACAATGTCCTATGAGTAACAAGATGAACTGATGACATAAATCAATGAATACATTTTTTATAATCACAAACTGCTCCTCTGAATATTCAATTAATAACTGTAACAAGTGACGTAACAGGAGGGATATGGTTTCTAAGTGTGTAAGTTTAACTTCAGAAATGCACGTCATTTAAATTCATCATACGTATATATTTATCCTATATTAATAAGTAGTTTCACTCCCACAACTTACAGGCGATGTTTACAGTACAACCAATAAAATAGTGTGTATATACTACGTGGTCAACACCTGTAAACAGTTGCATTGTCGTCTGTTAGCATTCCACAGCTCCAGATTTTCGCAGACTAGTGATCTCTCTGTGTCTTATCTGCTTAGTGACCCGCTTTCGTCCTTGACTTTCTTATCTGTTCTAGGCGGTGACAAAATAAGTTGTTTTATTATCTTTATTTCCTTAGGTGGACACTGTATTTTGCTTGGATCGAGCTCTATACTGAGTAGTTGCATTATTGACATTATTTAAAACATTCTCTGTGATCATTCATTTTTAAAACTTGAGCTGACAGTCTCCTTTCACTCTATGAATTGCGCCATCGAATTTCAATTTTAAAATCGTACTTCTATGCTCTAAGCCAATGAATACTCTCATCATGTCAAGTCTTCGTTTCATCTTTTATTAAACCCTGTTTGTTTTCATTGCCCCATCGATTGTTGTAGCTATTATAAAAGCCTAAGGTGCAGATCTCAATAGGAACCAATCTCATATGACATCGTCTGGCTATACGTGGCATTTAAAGGCCAGTACAAAGATAATTCATTTGGATTGTAGACGACACTGTTTTTAATCTAAGTAATCAATCTTATGGCAACTACTTCAGTTAGACTTCATTAGGATAATATATACTCTTTGAGAAATGTAACTTCGTCTCTTCAGTTCTACCCCTACTGTCTGTTAAAACGAACGTAAGTAGAATGTAATGCTAAGAGTACACAAAGTGAGATCATATATTGCTGGAACTGAAGATTTAAATTGATTGATCATCAGTGATTAATCAGGGGGAAGCTGATTCCATCATGTCGTCCTGCCTGCATTGTGTCCTGCGGCTGTTAGATGGGTCAGCGAAATTAATAATTTAAGTTTATTGGCTATCAGTGACGAATCATGGAGAAGCTGCTTCTCACGTGTGGTGCTGACAGCATTGCGTCCTGCGGCTATTAGGATGGGGCAGTGAATCGTATGCCTTCCTCAGAGTAGTAGTAGTTTCGTTGATGCTTACGCTGCCGTGTAAGAGTAAACGATAACACTAATTCAAGTGCATTCGCATGGACGTGAATTTTGATCCTTATAGCCTTTCACTAGGTGAAACACTTCTTACCTCAATGTGCCAGCCGTCTACAACATTTATTCCTGAAGTGTATATTGTAACCAAAATAAGAAACAAAAGCAAACCGAGAACGACAAGAAGCAAAAAAATAAGATTGTTATTCCAATAGTTTTCATTTAATGATAAATAGCAGGGGAAGACACACTGTCCCTAACTCCAGTACACGTTACACAGATGTAAATAAGTTCACCTACCGGTAGATACCAATATTGCTTCATGGGTTATACTAACTTTATATTCCAAAATAATGTTATGTATCAACATCGCTCATAGATCAACAAATATCAGTAGGTCGTCCCAATGCTACTCTGTTATAGACGTCATTTATGTGGCGGCAGCCTATAATTATTTTACTGCAAAGTTGGTTTAACAGAGGGGGATAAATGTCCTGAAATAACTGACTGTTGAGCTGTAGAATCGTTGATATCTCTCTTCGTCTCCCATAGTGTACCTTGAGTAAATGCTTAAACGTAAGTTGCCATTTATGCTTCGTTTTATGGAACCATAATTGTTGTTTCGTTTGATAAATACTTAGCTCTGTCACGGCAAAATAGGTATTCATTAATTGACGGGGTGTATACAAGATACATGTTTCCCGATAGATTCGTATCTTTGCGATTCGTCAGGAATGCGTATTCTTCTCAGAATCCTTAGACAGGCGAGATCAGCCTAAACTATGCGTCCAGTTCAATTATTTCAAGTGAAATCATAAACTTCAAGATGAATTACACATGATATGGGGGGAACCATATATATATATTCTCGACTATCTGATATGGTAAAGGGTCGACAATCCCTTATTAAATTGTTAGATAAGTTAATGACTCTAAAACCGTATCATAGCTGTTATTAAAGTTGACGTCGTGTGGGTCTCAAGGTGTGGGTCTCAAGGATGTAAGTATCACAACCTAATAGAAGAAACTGCACACTTTATGACCTAAATCGAAAAGAAGGAAGACGCTAAGTTGTCTTGAGTAGTTGGTTTCTATCAGAAAGTGGAACTAATCATATTCTGAAGTTAACTGCGACACGTCCTTAACGCTTACTTGTGCGATAATATTGTATTTGGATACCTTCTTGTAGTGTAAGATTCAAACTCTTCCAAGATTTGATTTATGAATTTCAGGCAACGTCGAGGCATAGTACGATAAAATTCAGTCAGGAGTAAAAGTAGAAAGCACGACCTGTTTTTCAGAAATTTAAGTGCAAATCTGGATGAGTTATTATCAAACTGCAAAATTCCACCAAATAATTGACGTTCGCAGAATGTAACAATTCGTTCTAGTTACCACTGAGATATCAAATGCATATCCTCCATTTAAGGAATTTTAAGTGAATGTCAGTGCTATATAGTTATTGCGTCGGAGTTGGTGCTGTCTCAAGTTTACGGAGCGGTCAAACACTGCTTTGCTGCAGGCTGGATAGTATTTCTTGAGATGCCCCGGATGAAATATAAAACTGCACATACGCGAAAAAATAGCTAGAGAAATACGAAGGATTCAGATAAGTGGAAACAATTTCTGTACCGAAAGTTGTTATAAGATACTAACATCTCTCAATGTAACTCAATCCGAGCACTGATTGAAACGGAGCGTTTACAGACTGGGTAAGATTCACGCATAGCGCGTATGGTGCAGTAAATGCGAAATGATATGTTTCGTAACTGTGGATTTGTTCTTCTCTATTATTTGTACAGAACTCACATCTTCTGTTGATCACAGGTCATTAAGTTTGAGTAGCTGTCTTAAAAATCAAATGTTTCCTCCCAAAAAGCTAAATTACTTATAAATTAATGTATTGCAGCCATGATACTGAAACATTTCCACGTTTTAGTATTAAGCGCCACAATATTCCTTTTAATTTTCATCTTTTTCTTCCAGAATCTACTCTTGAGTGTAGCTTGCACTTCTTTATTTTTGCTATTAATCTTTTATGACCTATATTCTGTAAATGTTCAATACACATTCTTTTATTTTCTTCTTTTCTTTTACTCTGCAAGTGTTTATTTCCTTTCTGATACCAACATTGCTGATACCATACTTGCATTTCCATTGAAATTTCTCGGATATCTCATTTCCATACTCAGGACACGCATTATTACTTCTTATTCATCACCACTGTTTCACATCCGTCTAACAGTGTTAAGAGGACGATCTTGTTATACAGCTTTAATCGCGTATTTTTAAAGTTTTATGTCCTAGCTATTTGGAGAGTGTTCATCAAATTTCACTATACGTACTATATTTTGTCTGTATCCATCATAGTTATAGTTCATATAACAGCCACGATACGTCGGCAGAAGTGGGGAATGTTACACCATGAATCACAAATCGAATGTTTACCAAACTTGGTAGAAAAATTGATACATAACTGGTATTAACTGATGAAACTGTAATTCCATTTCGAAGTGCTGTCCCTAATAGTCATAACCTGTACTATTCATTGTTAGATGGAAGCAAACAGCCTTCGAGTGCCATCTTGAATATTTTCTCTCCATGCATAAAACACATGCTGTGTCAGTTTATGAACAATGCCAGTGTGAAACTATTCATTCTCCTGTCACATGCCAAATATGATCTATGGGAGACAAATTAAAAGACAAGATAGACCAGTCAAGGATCCTTACAATCATCAAGACGTTATTGGTGTGAACTGCAGTGTGAGGTCTTGCATTATCCTGTTGGAAAATGCCATTTTTTCATTGCTCATTAAGCGTATGCCAACAAGGCTTATCATCATTGCTACATAGTTCCGAGCATGTAGACTTTCTTCTATATTAAATAATCAGTGCTCTATTTCTTTTCCATTCATAAAACCCGTGCTGTGACAATTTATGATAATCGCCACACTATTATCCCAGGTTCTAGAGATAAAAGATCTCTACAGTCGCTGGTCTCTGAGAACTTTGACCAGGTCGTCTTCGAACACGAGAGCGTAGACCTGACTACCACAAACCAAAATGGTATACATTACTCAAAACCACAAAATGCTACTCAGTGTACCTTCGTACATAGTGTACAAAAGTCTACTCCTGGTAACAGCCGCGATGAAACCATTCCTCACATGAATGTTAGACGTGTTGTGCGGCGACGTTTGTGTATCGAACCATACTGGACTCAGTTGGTACAAGCCCATTATGACAGCTATTTTCTGATTTCTGATTTTCTGATTTCATTCTGAGTGTGAAGATGGAAGATAACAATTTCCTTTCCCTTTTAGATTTCTGTGACAAGGCTAAGTTCAAGTGGAAAAGAGGGTCACGACAACGTATGAGTGAAAGGAACACAGCAGTCACATACGGAACTGCACAGGCACTAAGCATGTAACAGAATTACTGTCCCAATTATTCAGGTGTGCATATACATATAATATCCGTAGTAGATTCCTCGTCCTACATGTATATGCAAATAAAAAACATGGATGCTCAACATTTCTTAAACATGAGCTGCGTCATCTGGATCGGCGTGAAGGGCGCACTGATCTCACATTGTAACGATGGCTTTCAAGTTCCTATAGTCATGTTATTTGGTGCAGGTTTTTTAGAAAGACTACCGTGTGCCTCCTTTCCAAGAATTTGGGGCGACCTGTATCGCCGTTTATATCTACATCTACATGGTTTCTCTGCAACTCACACTTAAGTGGAATGTAGAGGGATCTTCGAACAACCTTCAATTTATTCTTCTACCATTCTGTGGGAGAAACTGAATATTTAGATCTTTATACATGAGTTGCAATTTATTTTACTGCGATGGTCTCTTCTCCCTTTGTAGTTTGGCGACAAAAACTTGTTTTCACATTTAGAGGAGAAAGTTGGTGATTGAAATTTCGTGAAAAGATCTCGCCGTAACGAAAATTTATACGAATGTCAGCCAGACTGCTTATTATATCTCTGACGTTCTCCTCCCTGTTCCACGATAATGTAGAAAGAGGTTATCTTCTTCGGAGCTTTTCAGTGTCTTCCACAAGTTCTGACTGGTAAGGATTCCACATAGTACATTAGTAGCATAGCAGAGGACGGAACAGCGTAGTGTAGGTAGTCTCTTTAGTACGCCTGTTGCATATGTTAAAGTTCTGCCAATAAAAAGGAATCTCTGTTTTGCCTTCCCTGGAACATTATCTATGTGACAATTTCAATTTAAAGTGTTCGTAATTGTAATTCCTAGGTATTTAATGAAACCAACAGCCTTTAAATTTATGTGACTTATAGTCCATCCGAAATTTAAGGAATTTCCTTTCACACTCATGTGGATAACCTCACTTTTCCGTATTCAGAGACCGTTACCATGTTTCCGACCATAGTCCTACATATTCTTTGCCTCAAACATTTTGCAATTGGTTTTGGTATTCTAAAGACTTTACTATACGGTAAATGACAGCATCGTCTGCAAGCGATCTAACACGGCTATTCAGATTGTCTTCTAGTTCATTTATGTAGATTAGGACAGGAGAGGGCCTATAGCAATTCCTTGGGGAACGTCGGATATCACTTCCGTTTTACTCTATGATTTTCCGTCGATTACTGCGTACTGTGACCTTCCTGACAGAAAATCACGAATCGCACTACTGAAGTGATAATCCATATGCACGCAGTTTGATTAGAAGTCTCTTGTGAGGAATGGTCCCTTCCGTAATACCTTCTGTAAATGTAGTAATATGGAATCAATTTTTGATCGTGTGTCGATATCACTCTTTACTTCGTGCGAATGAAGAGCTAACAGTATTCACAAGACCGATATTTTCTGAATACTTGCTGGATATTTGGCAATAGGGTGTTTTCTTCAAGGTAATTCCGAACACAAGACCTATTCCACAGTCCTGCTGTGAACTGACGTCAGTGATGTGATCCAGAAACTCATCGGATTGCTCCTATTTGCGTTCTTGAGTATTGGTTTGACCTGTACAACTTTCTAGTGTTTTCGTACGAATCTTTCGCCGAGCGAGCATTTGCCAAGTGTGGGGCTATTGTATCTAAAAGAAACCTAATTGGTCTATGGATGGAAAGACTTCCCTTTATTAAGTGATTTAAGCTGCTTCGCTGCACCTAGCGTATCTACTCAAAAGTTACTCACATGTCATCGTTAATATTGGTGTTAATATCATGCAGTAATGGTACTGACTGTGTTTTGCTGCTGGTGTACTTTACGTACGACTAGATCGTCTTAGGATTTCCTATCAGATTTCGAGACAGAGTTTCGTTATGGAAATTATTAAAAGTTCACTATGCGATCAAAAGTATCCGGACACCCACAAAAACATACGTTTTTCATATTCGGTGCATTGTGCTGTCACCTACCGCCAGGTATAAGCGACCTCAGTAGTCGTTAGACATCATGAGAGAGCAGAATGGGGCGCTCCGCGGAACTCATGGACTTCGATCATGGTCAGATGATTGGGCGTCACTTACGTCATACGTCTGTACGCGAAATTTCCACACTCCTAAACATCCCTAGTTCCACTGTTTTCGATGTGACAGTGAAGTGGAAACGTGAAGGGACACGTACAGCACAAAAGCGTACAGGCCGACCTCGTCTGTTGACTGAAAGAGACTGCCGACAATTAAAGAGTGTCGTAATATGTAATAGGCAGACATCTAACCAGACCATCACACAGGCATTCCAAACTGCGTCAGGATCCACTGCAAGTATTATGACAGTTAGGTGAGAAAATTTGGAATTCATTGTCGAGCGGCTGATCATAAGCCACACATCACACCGGTAAATGCAAAACGACGTCTCGCTTGGTGGAAGGAGTGTAAACATTGGACGATTGAACAGTGGATGACGTTGTGCGGAGAGACGAGTCACGGTACATAATGTGGAGATCCGATGGCGGGGTGTGGGTTTGGCGAATACCCAGTGAACGTCATCTGCCAGCGTTTGTAGTTTAAAAATGGGTCTGAGCACTATGGGACTTATCATCTGTGGTCATCAGTCCCCTAGAACTTAGAACTACTTAAACCTAACTAACCTAAGGACATGACACACATCCATGCCCGAGGCAGGATTCGAATCTGCGACCGTAGCAGTCGCACAGCTCCGGACTGAGCGCCTAGAACCGCGAGACCACCGCGGCCGGACCAGCGTTTGTAGTGCCAACAGTAAAATTCGGGAGCGGTGGTGTTATGATGTGATCGTGTTTTTCATGGAGGAGGCTTGCACCATTTGTTCTTTCGCGTGTCACTATCACAGCACAGGCCTACACTGATGTTTTAAGCACCTTCTTGCTTCCCATTGTTGAAGATCAAATTCGGGAATGGCAATTGCATCATTCAACACGATTGAGCACCTGTTCACGATGTACGGCCTGTGGCGGAATGGTTACACGACAATAACATTCCTGTAACGGACTGGCCTGCACACTGACGTGACATGAATCCTAAAGGACGCCATTGGGATGTTTTGGAACGCCGATTTCGTGCCACGCCTCACCGACTGACATCGATACCTCTCCTCATTGCAGCACTCCGTGAAGAATGGGCTGCCATTCCCCAAGAAACCTTCCAGCACATGACTGAGCGTATGCGTGCGAGAGTGGAAGCTGTCAAGGCTAGGGCCAACTCCATACTGAATTCCAGTATTACCGATGGAGGGCACCACGAACTTTTAAGTCATTTTCAGCCAGGTGTCCGGATACTTTTGATCACATAGTGTGTCTCACATGTTTCCAGCATCAGAAAAACATGGGAAATCTTGAAGATTTTTTGACCTCTTAAACTTGGGACACTTTTTGTTATTTCTGCAGAAGAGTTCTGACCTGTTTTGTTGTTGTACCACCTTTACTAATTTATTCGTATTAAATTCTCAACTCCCGCAGATATTATTTTCTGGAATTGAAGCAACATCTAGTCTATACGTATATAGTTTGATTGGAAAAAGTGTTACTGTCTCTTAGAAAGGGCTCAAGCAATCTTTATCTGCCATTTTAAACACATATATCCTGCATTTACGTTTGGTGGATTTGGGTGATGCGCAGGTTAGTGTCGCTACAACGACTCACTGTATCCGTCATGATGCTCTCCATTTGTTCAGGATTATTTGTTGCTAACAGATCAAGTATGAGATTCCTGAAATTTTCCCGACGTAAACACTATTCCATGTAGTTTCGTGATTGCTGCCGCAAGACATCGACTACTTTCCGAGAGATTTCGTCTGACAGCCATTCACCTACCTTCAGTTCAGTGTTTTGCATTTAAGACTGCAAGTTCATATCGCGAAATTTATTCTAAAAATTGACGCGGAGACGCATGCCTAACGGTAGCTGCTGCATGAGTAATCTCTATCGATTTTCGAGCCCTCTTCGGATGTTGCTCCATCTATAGAGTGCAGGTGCTTATGTAAAGTAGATACTACATGCGCGCTCTCTATCTAAATGCGGACTTCCAGAGTTAATATTCATACCTCAAATTAATAAAATTGATTGTTTCCTTAATTTAATTGTTTCCTTTCTGTAGAGAACTACCACTAC
Source organism: Schistocerca piceifrons (assembly GCF_021461385.2). NCBI lineage: Eukaryota > Metazoa > Arthropoda > Insecta > Orthoptera > Acrididae > Schistocerca > Schistocerca piceifrons. Next base: position 165,850,045 of record NC_060140.1, read on the forward strand.
CCGTCACGAATTATACACCTGACACACGTTGTGTCTGATAGAGGCAGCCAAGGAGCTGGAATATCTAGAGTCTGTGTTCAAAGAGAATGGACATACTAAACATCAGATCAGCACAGCTTTAAAGAATAAAAAACGTGACCCTCCAGAAGAGCAAGAGGCTAAGTAGTAGTTTAATTTCAGGGCGTTCTTCCCACACGTCGGCAATATTTCATCGAAAAGCAGAATCATAAGGAAACATTAGTCAGTGTAGTCTTTCTGTCGCCTATAAAGACTTGTGCTTCTCTCGGTTGCGCAAAGGAAGGTCTGCGATTGCGGAGGGCTGGAATCTATAGAATACTTTGCCATTGTGCAAAGACTACATCAGTCAGGCAACATGCACAGTACGTGAGAGGTGCATTGAATATAATCGCCACACTCGCCTTTCGCAGCCCAGAAAGTCATCCATAGGCGAGCATTGTATTTCCACACGACATTCTGCCACGGGAACCTTAGCCTCGACAAGATCCTTATGTGATTTGGTTATCAGCAAAGCGTTGAAACGTGAAATGTGGGACCCGGTGATCTCTTTAATATCTACAGAAAGGAAACATTATTTGACTAGTGACACGCCTATCGAAAATAAATTTTATTAATTTGCAGTCTGAATTTTAACTCCGCAAGCCCGTATTCCGACAGAGAGCGAACGTGTAGTACACTCCTGGAAAATGAAATAAGAACAACGTGAATTCATTGTCCCAGGAAGGGGAAACTTTATTGACACACCCCTGGGGTCAGATACATCACATGATCACACTGACAGAACCACAGGCACATAGACACAGGCAACAGAGCATGCACAATGTCGGCACTAGTACAGTGTATATCCACCTTTCGCAGCAATGCAGGCTGCTATTCTCCCATGGAGACGATCGTAGAGATGCTGGATGTAGTCCTGTGGAACGGCTTGCCATGCCATTTCCACCTAACGCCTCAGTTGGACCAGCGTTCGTGCTGGACGTGCAGACCGCGTGAGACGACGCTTCATCCAGTCCCAAACATGCTCAATGGGGGACAGATCCGGAGATCTTGCTGGCCAGGGTAGTTGACTTTCACCTTCTAGAGCACGTTGGGTGGCACGGGATACATGCGGACGTGCATTGTCCTGTTGGAACAGCAAGTTCCCTTGCCGGTCTAGGAATGGTAGAACGATGGGTTCGATGACGGTTTGGATGTACCGTGCACTATTCAGTGTCCCCTCGACGATCACCAGTGGTGTACGGCCAGTGTAGGAGATCGCTCCCCACACCATGATGCCGGGTGTTGGCCCTGTGTGCCTCGGTCGTATGCAGTCCTGATTGTGGCGCTCACCTGCACGGCGCCAAACACGCATACGACCATCATTGGCACCAAGCCAGAAGCGACTCCCATCGCTGAAGACGACACGTCTCCATTCGTCCCTCCATTCACGCCTGTCGCGACACCACTGGAGGCGGGCTGCATGATGTTGGGGCGTGAGCGGAAGACGGCCTAACGGTGTGCGGGACCGTAGCCCAGCTTCATGGAGACGGTTGCGAATGGTCCTCGCCGATACCCCAGGAGCAACAGTGTCCCTAATTTGCTGGGAAGTGGCGGTGCGGTCCCCTACGGCACTGCGTAGGATCCTACGGTCTTGGCGTGCATCCGTGCGTCGCTGCGGTCCGGTCCCAGGTCGACGGGCACGTGCACCTTCCTCCGACCACTGGCGACAACATCGATGTACTGTGGAGACCTCACGTCCCACGTGTTGAGCAATTCGGCGGTACGTCCACCCGGCCTCCCGCATGCCCACTATACGCCCTCGCTCAAAGTCCGTCAACTGCACATACGGTTCACGTCCACGCTGTCGCGGCATGCTACCAGTGTTAAAGACTGCGATGGAGCTCCGTATGCCACGGCAAACTGGCTGACACTGACGGCGGCGGTGCACAAATGCTGCGCAGCTAGCGCCATTCGACGGCCAACAGCGCGGTTCCTGGTGTGTCCGCTGTGCCGTGCGTGTGATCATTGCTTGTACAGCCCTCTCGCAGTGTCCGGAGCAAGTATGGTGGGTCTGACACACCGGTGTCAATGTGTTCTTTTTTCCATTTCCAGGAGTGTATTTCCATTACAAAAGCATCCGTGTGTCATAGCTGCAGAAATATTCGAAGAAAGCGCGAAACGCGACAGAAGTCGCTGATGTTGCACCGCCAATTATTGGTATTAATTTAGAGATGTGTACTAGCGAACTTCAGTGCAAAACACTCACCTGAATATGTCTGTATGGTCGTCAGCCGAAATATCTTGGCAAGAACTCGACTTCATCTGCGAGCTATCCCGAAACTTCATGGGATAGGTACTTTTTCGCAACCATTTACACTTCGAGCAGGCTCAAAATAATAGGAGTTACTTCATAAATACTCACGCGAGTATGGTATCGATTTGTCGCCTAGATATGAGGCGTATTGAGGAGGGCATATTGAACATTTGTGAAAGGTGAATGAAAATTTTGATCCAAAACATAATTGTAAGTAGTATCCCAGATTGTATGCGCATGCTTGTAAATGATATGTCATTGTAAAATTGGAGAATTCTTCCCAAAATAAAAGCTTCGCAGACCCTGGAATTAGTTAAAATTTATCTTACAGTTCCACGTTCGATCATGTAGCTTTAATCTTGTGAATTCAGATCAATCATTTTCAAAATTTGTTCTGTATTAAACATCATTTTATAATCCGTTAAGCTTATATTATAATTTAACTCATCAAAGAAATGACGTGTTTATGATACACCAGCATAAGACGGTAGTGAACTATCTACAACTGAAATATGAAATGGACCTCTCTACGAAACGACTTAATATGCCAACTGGTCCAACCAGGGACTCGTAATTTAAACTCGCCATAGGCGTTCTTAATTAAGTGCAGTTGTTTACGTAGTGTGGCACTGCGAAATACCCACAGGCCTTGCGGATTCCCATCCGAGTTCCGCGCTACGACGGCGCCACAGAGCACAGTTGCGAGCGCGCCACTGACAATGGACGTCCGAGGCGTTAATTTAACTTACGGCGGGTGAGCAGAGTCCACACAGAACAGCAGCGCACACGGTTGCGGAATGGCAGCGTTGCGTGCAGCCATCTAGCCGGAAACGTGCGCAGCCTGCTTGCTGGTGGCAACACTGCCAGGAGCGGCTCTGTCAGCCGGACAGGTGTCACTACTGTGCGGCATCACGCGGCTGCGCCTACCTGCTTGTTCCCCACAATTCTGCAGACGCCAGTATATCAGCGTGTCACGCACAGTGGACAGATGGCCACAACGCAGGCAGTTATGCAAACGACTAAACGAGGCGCACGTTTATATTACAGTTTACGAGGACAGCATTGTGTTGTTGGTTTCCAAATATTTTCCGTTTCTGTAACCACGGCGCACTGTGTAATTTTTAATGACTCTCTCTTACACAATTCAACTGTTTGGACACAGTGACGCGAGTGTTTCACTATGTTCTAACCGAGAATGACCAGGCAGTTGTCATTATGAGAATGTCTGTAGCTTAAAACAGAAAGCAAAGAACTGTTGTAGAAACTACAAATTTTGCAAATAACTATACACTTAGTGATAGAAAAAGATAAAATCGCATCTTCGGCAGAAACAGCGATTTGTGTAACGTTCTCAGCAATACTGAAGGCAACAATAAATAGAGGTCAAAGTTTTGTTCTTGGAATGATGTCCTCTATATTTATGTGTACCGGTATATTCACAAAAGAATATCTTTTTATGCAAATTTTACAATTACCTTTAAGGGGAATAGGACGTCAAACGGGCCGACTTGGAGCAGGAGAGGCACCACAGGACATTTTAATTTCCACTTTCTATACTTTTACAAGTAAATTCATAAAACTTTGTCAGCGTAACCAGGAAGGATTCGGGATTCACACTCGTAGCAGCGGAAGTTCAGAAATATAACAAAATAATTTTTTTTACATGTGAAATTTCATCATTTTTTCACTTACTATTGGCTGCATTTGTTGCTATAGGTACAAGAGAGAGACTGTTCGATGAATTTTGCAGAGCATACAAACCATACTTACAGGTGTCTGAAACTCTAGAATCTATTTAATTTATGAAAAATAAAAGAGCTTTTACGTTTTAAACTTTATGTTTAGAAAAAAATCAAATTTTGTCGTTAATTATCTCAATTTTTACCACAGTTTATAATAGATTTGGATAATTCTAGAGTTTCATACACCTGTAAGTATGGTTTGTATGCTGTGCAAAATTCATCAAAGAATCTCTCTTACTTGTGAAGAAAAATGTACCTATAGCAACAAATGCAGCCAGCAGTAATGAAAAAATGATTAAATTTCATATCTAAAAAAATTTATTTTGTTATGCTTTTGCACTTCCACTGCTATGAGTGTGAATCCTGAATCCTTCCTGGTCATGCTGACAAAGTTTTATGAATTTATTTGTAAAAGTATAGACAGTATAAAATAAAATGTCCTGTGGTGCCTCTCCTGCTCCAAGTCGGCCCGTTTGACGTCCTACCCCCCTTAATAGACTAATGCCATATAATTTTTTAACAATTTTAAACACATAAGGAAATTTAAAACACTCTTTAAATTTCGTTAGATAATGATTAAGGGTGAGGAGAGAGTTGGCTGGGGGGAAGGGGGGGAAGGAGGGAAGTGGTTCATAGGCCCATAGACATGATGATACGGATACATTAAACAAGGGAAATACTGGCTGAGAGTAATAAGCTTACTCAAGTAATATAGAAAAATAGGTAGAACGGTTTCATTCATGTTCGTCTGTAAAAATAAATATGAGGAACACGCTGATGTCAAGGCGAGGCTGATTTTTTCTATAATGCGTATCCGTTAGAGCAGTACATGTTCGTAACATACTGTACTCTACCCACAAGAATAAAAATAATTGTGGTCAGAGAAACGTTTATACAATGTTTACGAGAGCTTGCACATGGTGAACACAACCACCACCAATAAAAGATCACAAGTTCTTTAAGAATATTTTGGTATAACAGAACCTGTGGGCTCTTGTGGCACGTTACAGAGCAACTGCATACCGTTTATTTCTTAACGAAATTTGTACTCTGTCTATCCGTAGACCTGCAGAAATACCTTGAAAACTGTGGGAAAGCCTGTAACATACAGTCACGAAGAGGGGCCATAAATAAACTTAAATACCTATTTACTGATGCAAAAGAACTGTGATGTGGTTGTCGTAGCAGCAGAGCTTTTGCATAAGATACGGTGTACTCAGATATGAGATCCACACTGACCAGCCCTTTAACAGCAAAACGTATCCACACTGCTCAGTATTACTCTTTAATGCACAGCTAAGACTGTCTGATAAACAAGTCCAACACAGAACCAGCAAGTTTCATATCAGCACAGGCTTCGCTGCAGAGTGAAAATTTCATTCTGGAAACATTCCTCAGGCTGTGGCAAAGCCATGTCTTCGCAACATCTCTTCTTCCAGGAGTGCTAGTTCTGCAAGGTTCGCAGGACAGCTTCTATGGAGTTTGGAAGGTGGGAGACGAGGTACAGCCGGAATTAAAGTTGTGAGGATGGGTCATAAGTCGTGCTAAGGTAGCTCAGGTGGTAGAGCACTTACCCACGAATGGAAAAGGTCCCGAGATCGAGTCTCAGTTTGGCACACAGTTGTAGTCTGCCAGAAAGTTTCATACCAGCGCACACTCCGCTGCAGAGTGAAAATTTCATTCTGGAATAATGAGTACAATCTTCAGGGTGAAGACTAAAGTAGGCAAGAACCATACAGTACTGAATGTGGTCTCCAGGGGAAGAGTGAAGTGGGCACTGTTTTAGACAACAGTACTTACCGTGAATGAATGGAACAAATCTCTTTGCAAGTAATATACACACCACAAACAGCCAACATTTTCATTGTTGCGATTATGTTTTTGAATGCGCTGAGCCCATGGTCTAGGTGTAGTGTCTTTGAGTAGTTATCAAAACGTACTCTTTTCCATAATCGAAACACCGCCACCACTTAAGTTTTGAATAATTATCAAACTTCCGGCAGAAGTGGTCATACTTATTTTGCTGGCGGAGGAACGGACAGAGGTTCAGGGTACTAACTTGCCCCTGGGGTGGTAAACTGCCCCTAAAGGTGGAAAATCAACGATGATCAACGGCAGGAAGAGGCAGAAGACAATGGAAACCGCTGAATGAAACACACATCGTGTGTATACATAAGATGTGTGGCCCGTAATTGAAACAATGTCGTAATGGCCTCTCCATTGGCAAAAGATTCCGGAATAGTCCGCCATTCCGATCTCTGGGAGGGGACTGCTAATGGAGAGGTGACCATAAGAAAGAGATTAAATAACCAACGAAAGGATAATATTCCAGTAGTCGGAGTGTGGAATGTCCCAAGCTTGAATGTGGTAGGGAATCTAGGAAATCTGAAAAGGGAGATGTTAAGGCTTATCTAGTATAGCCAATAGGAGTCAATGAAATGAAAATGAAATAAGATAAAGATTTCTGGTCAGATGAATACGCATAGCGTAATATCAACAGAATATGGTATAAGGGGAGTATATTACTGCGAACATTTCAGTAATAGGGCTGTCGTCATCAGAACCGACAACAAACCAACACCTTAAATGATATTTCACGTATAAATGCCGACGTTGACAACTGAACATGAGGAGATAGAGAAAACACATGAGGATGAGGAATAGGCAATGCAGTACATCAAGGGAAATGAAAATCTAGAAGTTATTGGGGACTGGAATGTGGGGTAAAAGAAGTGATTACGAGAGCATATGAGCTTGGTACTCGGAATGAGAGAGGAGAAAGACTGAGTTTTACAACAAAATTTAAGCTAGTAACAGCGAATACTCTGTTCAAGAATCACAAGAGAAAGAGGTGTACTTGGAAAAGGCCGGGATACGGGAATATTTCAGTCAGATTAGACCATGGTCAAACAGAGATTCCGGAATCACATACCGGATTGTAAGGCGTACTCAGGAGCAAAAACAGTCTCAGATCACAATCTAGCAGTGCTGAAGAGTAGGCCGAAGTTTAAGAGATAAGTGGGGGAGAAGCAATACGCAAAGAAGTAGGATACGGAGGTGCTAACGAAGTTCTTTATAGATGTAGAGCAATAAGGAATCGATCAGCAGGAACTTAAAGAGGAATGGACAACCTGAATACGACAATCACAGAAGTTGGAAAGAAAAAAATAGGTAGAAGTAACTGTGAAGAAACCATGGGTAACGAAGAAATACTTCAGGGAAATTCATAAATACAGAAATACAGTTCGCTGACGAATGAAATAAATAGGAAGCGCAGGGAACTAAGACGAAATGACTGCATTGCAAATCTTGAGAAACTGAAAAAGAATTGATTGTCGGAAGAAATTAGTCAGCATATAAGAAAGTCAAAATAAGCTTTGGTGAAATTAAAACCAAGGTTGGCAACATTAAGAGTGCAGCCGAAATTCCACTGTCAAATGCAGAGGAGAGATTGGATAGGTGGAAACAGTACACTGAAGGCCTCTTTAACATGGAATATTTGTCTGATACCATAGAAGAAGAAACAAGAGGCGATTTGAAGGGACAGAGGATCCAGTATTCAAATCAGGATTTAAAAGGGCTTTGGACGACTTAAGATCAAAAAAGACAGGAGGGATATATAATTTTCCATTAACATTTCTAAAATAATTGGGTGTGGGTGGGGGGGGGTGGAGGGGGGGAGGAGTGGCACAAAGCAACTATTGACGTTGCTGTCTAGTATGTATGAGTCTGGCGATATACCATCTCACCTTCGGAAAAACATCATTCACGCAATTCCAAAGACTTTAAGAGCTGACAGGTGCCAAAATTGTCTCACAGTCAGCTTAACAGCTCATTCTCTCAAGTTGCTAACAAAAATAATTTACAGAAGAATGGAAAAAACTGAGGTTGTCTTAGATGATTACCAGTCAGGCTTTAGGAAAGGAAATGGCACCAAAGAGGCAATTCTGACGTTGCGGTCGGTAATCAAAGCAAGACTAAGGAAAAATCAGGACATGTTCATAGGATTTGTTGACTTGGAAAAAGCGTCCGACAATGTCAAATGGTGGATAATGTACGAAATTCTGAGGAAATTTGTGGTAAACTATAGGAAGAGAGGGGGAATATACGACATTTACAAGAACCAAGAGTGAATAATAATATTGGAAGACCAAGAAGGAAGTGCTAGGATTAAAAAGGGTGTAAGACAGGAATGTAGTCCTCCGCCCCTACTGAATCGTGAGATGTAAAACTCGGTGAAAACCCGATGAAGCTTTGCACCGATGGGTTGGGAGTGTCTCTAGTATGCCTGTCAATCGCGTCACGTCTTTTCGGTTCCGAGTATGCAGTGAGCTCATAAAGATGCCGAGACGTCTCCGTCAAGTACCGGTATCCGCTAAGAGGTTTCGGCTGATTTCATGCAAAGCCACGTAACCTAGCTCCCACGCATATCCTTCTCTGTAACAGTTTTTGGCCACTCACTGCAGAAGTAATGAGGATGCCCCAGCAGCCGGCCAGAGTGGCCGAGCGGTTCTAGGCGCTTCAGTCTGAAACCGCGCGACCGCTACGGTATCAGGTTCGAATCCTGCCTCGAGCATGGATGTGTGTGATGTCCTTAGGTTAGTTAGGTTCAAGTAGTTCTAAGTTCTAGGGGACTGATGACCTCAGCAGTTGAGTCCCATAGTGCTCAGAGCCATTTTGAAGCCCCAGCTTAATTTTCGGTGGTAAGTGTTTGATCTCCCACCATAAGGATTTGGCTCCCTCTGATGTTCACCTGCGCTCACATGAACCGCCGGCTATGAAACTATTTTGGCACAGACAACGAACTGCAGATCTTCGTAGAGAAGTGACGTAAAGCATAGTTGGCTACTTTCTAGGATGAGGGTACTGGAACTTTGGTACAGTACTACGACAGGTGTCTACGTCGGATCGGCCTGTAGAGAAGTAGCTAGAATATGGGGCAAATTGATGCAATTAGAAATTTTTGATTTTCTGTATGGTTAGCCATTTAGCAACCGATTGGACATTACTTTACAAATACCCTTAGTAAAAACAAAACAGTAAACAAAATCAAAGCGGACTAGTTAGGATAAAATATTTCACACCTTTTAGCTCTTCACATATATACAAGTGCTAAAGATTTTTCCCAAATACGTATTTTATTATATCTATAGAGCATCTCTGCATTCGAGAAACAGATCCACAGTGTAGAGAGGAATAAGACGAATGCAATCTTTAAACAAAAGGAGGAAGTACATACATAGAGATAAAATCAACAACAGAAGTGGAAAGTGAGAAATTAATGTAAATAAAACCTGTTTATACCAAGGAGACAGTAAAGCAGTGGTAAATATTAGTAACAACGCAAAAATTCTGTGCTTAGAGGACAAGAGATGAAAAGAATTATCGAGAGAAGATGTACACCAGTACCCAGACTCGCGGATGATACTGCTGTTACGATCAAAGGTAAGGCAGAAGATGAAGCCCTGTTGATTTAAACATCATTATTAGCCCACAATGCAGATCAAACACAAGAGCAAGTCAAAAATGATTGATAATAGTATAAAACAGAATAGTGGGATGTTTAAAGTTATAAATTATGGATGATAGAGTAATTGAATCAAACATTCTACTATATAAAAAAAACATTATATGTGTTGTGAATTGGCAAGACAGCCAAGCCATTAGGAGGTAGCCGAAAGGCACGCGTTTAAGCTCACGCAGGCTGGCGTGATGTCTGGAACAGGTAAAGTAATTGAGACTAACAATTAAAGTACGAAGCTGCTGGAATACTTAACTTTAATCCATAAGTGGTGAACATAGCTCTTGACGGTACATGCATCACAAGATAAATAGCAAATGATAATGGCGCCTTCCCCCCCCATGAACCATGGACCTTGCCGTTGGTGGGGAGGCTTGCGTGCCTCAGCGATACAGATAGCCGTACCGTAGGTGCAACCACAACGGAGGGGTATCTGTTGAGAGGCCAGACAAACGTGTGGTTCCTGAAGAGGGGCAGCAGCCTTTTCAGTAGTTGCAAGGGCAACAGTCTGAATGATTGACTGATCTGGCCTTGTAACAATAACCAAAACGGCCTTGCTGTGCTGGTACTGCGAACGGCTGAAAGCAAGGGGAAACTACAGCCGTAATTTTTCCCGAGGGCATGCAGCTTTACTGTATGATTACACGATGATGGCGTCCTCTTGGGTAAAATATTCCGGAGGTAAAATAGTCCCCCATTCGGATCTCCGGGTGGGGACTACTCAAGAGGATGTCGTTATCAGGAGAAAGAAAACTGGCGTTCTACGGATCGGAGCGTGGAATGTCAGATCCCTTAATCTGGCAGGTAGGTTAGAAAATTTAAAAAGGGAAATGGATAGGTTGAAGTTAGATATAGTGGGAATTAGTGAAGTTCGGTGGCAGGAGGAACAAGACTTCTGGCCAGGTGACTACAGGGTTATAAACACAAAATCAAATAGGGGTAATGCAGGACTAGGTTTAATAATGAATAGGAAAATAGGAATGCGGGTAAGCTACTACAAACAGCATAGTGAACGCATTATTGTGGCCAAGATAGATACGAAGCCCACGCCTACTACAGTAGTACAAGTTTATATGCCAACTAGCTCTGCAGATGACGAAGAAATTGAAGAAATGTATGATGAAATAAAAGAAATTATTCAGATTGTGAAGGGAGACGAAAATTTAATAGTCATGGGTGACTGGAATTCGAGTGTAGGAAAAGGGAGAGAAGGAAACATAGTAGGTGAATATGGATTGGGGAACAGAAATGAAAGAGGAAGCCGCCTGGTCGAATTTTGCACAGAGCACAACATAATCATAACTAACACTTGGTTTAAGAATCATGAAAGAAGGTTGTACACATGGAAGAACCCTGGAGATACTAAAAGGTATCAAATAGATTATATAATGGTAAGACAGAGATTTAGGAACCAGGTTTTAAATCGTAAGACATTTGCAGGGGCAGATGTGGACTCTGACCACAATCTATTGGTTATGACCTGTAGATTAAAACTGAAGAAACTGCAAAAAGGTGGGAATTTAAGGAGATGGGACCTGGATAAACTAAAAGAACCAGAGGTTGTACAGAGATTCAGGGAGAGCGTAAGGGAGCAATTGACAGGAATGGGGGAAATAAATACAGTAGAAGAAGAATGGGTAGCTTTGAGGGATGAAGTAGTGAAGGCAGCAGAGGATCAAGTAGGTAAAAAGACGAGGGCTAGTAGAAATCCTTGGGTAACAGAAGAAATATTGAATTTAATTGATGAAAGGAGAAAATATAAAAATGCAGTAAGTGAAACAGGCAAAAAGGAATACAAACGTCTCAAAAATGAGATCGACAGGAAGTGCAAAATGGCTAAGCAGGGATGGCTAGAGGACAAATGTAAGGATGTAGAGGCCTATCTCACTAGGGGTAAGATAGATACTGCCTACAGGAAAATTAAAGAGACCTTTGGAGATAAGAGAACGACTTGTATGAATATCAAGAGCTCAGATGGAAACCCAGTTCTAAGCAAAGAAGGGAAATCAGAAAGGTGGAAGGAGTATATAGAGGGTCTATACAAGGGCAATGTACTTGAGGACAATATTATGGAAATGGAAGAGGATGTAGATGAAGATGAAATGGGAGATATGATACTGCGTGAAGAGTTTGACAGAGCACTGAAAGACCTGAGTCGAAACAAGGCCCCCGGAGTAGACAATATTCCATTGGAACTACTGGCGGCCGTGGGAGAGCCAGTCCTGACAAAACTCTACCATCTGGTGAGCAAGATGTATGAAACAGGCGAAATACCCTCAGACTTCAAGAAGAATATAATAATTCCAATCCCAAGGAAAGCAGGTGTTGACAGATGTGAAAATTACCGAACTATCAGCTTAATAAGTCACAGCTGCAAAATACTAACACGAATTCTTTACAGACGAATGGAAAAACTAGTAGAAGCCAACCTCGGGGAAGATCAGTTTGGATTCCGTAGAAACACTGGAACACGTGAGGCAATCCTGACCTTACGACTTAACTTAGAAGAAAGATTAAGGAAAGGCAAACCTACGTTTCTAGCATTTGTAGACTTAGAGAAAGCTTTTGACAATGTTGTCTGGAATACTCTCTTTCAAATTCTAAAGATGGCAGGGGTAAAATACAGGGAGCGAAAGGCTATTTACAATTTGTACAGAAACCAGATGGCAGTTATAAGAGTCGAGGGACATGAAAGGGAAGCAGTGGTTGGGAAGGGAGTAAGACAGGGTTGTAGCCTCTCCCCGATGTTGTTCAATCTGTATATTGAGCAAGCAGTAAAGGAAACAAAAGAAAAATTCGGAGTAGGTATTAAAATTCATGGAGAAGAAATAAAAACTTTGAGGTTCGCCGATGACATTGTAATTCTGTCAGAGACAGCAAAGGACTTGGAAGAGCAGTTGAATGGAATGGACAGTGTCTTGAAAGGAGGATATAAGATGAACATCAACAAAAGCAAAACAAGGATAATGGAATGTAGTCTAATTAAGTCGGGTGATGCTGGAGGCGGGCTGCACGATGTTGGGGCGTGAGCGGAAGACGGCCTAACGGTGTGCGGGACCGTAGCCCAGCTTCATGGAGACGGTTGCGAATGGTCCTCGCCGATACCCCAGGAGCAACAGTGTCCCTAATTTGCTGGGAAGTGGCGGTGCGGTCCCCTATGGCACTGCGTAGGATCCTACGGTATTGGCGTGCATCCGTGCGTCGCTGCGGTCCGGTCCCAGGTCGACGGGCACGTGCTCCTTCCGCCGACCACTGGCGACAACATCGATGTACTGTGGAGACCTCACGCCCCACGTGTTGAGCAATTCGGCGGTACGTCCACCCGGCCTCCCGCATGCCCACTATACGCCCTCGCTCAAAGTCCGTCAACTGCACATACGGTTCACGTCCACGCTGTCGCGGCATGCTACCATTGTTAAAGACTGCGATGGAGCTCCGTATGCCACGGCAAACTGGCTGACACTGACGGCGGCGGTGCACAAATGCTGCGCAGCTAGCGCCATTCGACGGCCAACACCGCGGTTCCTGGTGTGTCCGCTGTGCCGTGCGTGTGATCATTGCTTGTACAGCCCTCTCGCAGTGTCCGGAGCAAGTATGGTGGGTCTGACACACCGGTGTCAATGTGTTCTTTTTTCCATTTCCAGGAGTGTACATGGACGTGGGGAGTAATTTGTGGACGTGGACCTCTGCAAACAGTAGGGCGTGTAGAAATAGATGACAAGATTCGAGATATATGTGATGATATTCTAATCAATAAATTTAGCATAATGGATTTGAGCTGGAACTTACCTCTGGAACGATTAGGGTGTCGGCTCTTTCTCGTGCCCGCATTTTGCCGCTGTGGAATGATCGCGATCGCCTATTTATGCGCGCTGGGAACTATTCGAAAGAGTGTCAGCGCAGCAGCAAGACGCGGTGGAAGTTACGCTGGATACTGAGAGAGAGGGCAGTGACCTTGTCAGTCGTCAGAGTGGCAGTACTAGTCGGTGGTAGGCCGTGCGACACCGGAGTTTGTTTTGGCCGAGCACGGAAGCAACGCTGAGGACGTAAAACGAATAGAAAATACACTATTGGCCATTAAAATTGCTACACCACGAAGATGACGTGTTACAGACGCGAAGTTTAATCGACAGGAAGAAGGTGCTGTGATATGCAAATTTTTAGCTTTTCAGACCATTCACACAAGGCTGGCGCTGGTGGCGACACCTACAACGTGTAGACATGAGGAAATTTTACAACCGATTTCTCATACACAAACAGCAGTTGACCGGCGTTGCCTGGTGAAACGTTGTTGTGATGCCTCGTGTAAGGAGGAGAAATGCATACCATCACGTTTCCGACTTTGATAAAGGTCGGTTTGTAGACTATTACGATTGCGGTTTGTCGTATCGCGACACTGCTGCTCGCGTTGGTCGAGATCCAATGACTGTTAGCGGAATATGGAATCGGGGGTTCAGGAGGGTAATACGGATCGCCGTGCTGGATCCCAACGGCCTCGAATCACTAGCAGTCGAGATGACAGGCATCTAATCCGCATGGCTGTAACGGATATTGCAGCCACGTCTCGATCCCTGAATCAACAGATGGAGACGTTTGCAAGACAACAACCATCTCCACGAACAATTCGACGACGTTTTCAGCCGCATGGACTATCAGCTCGGAGACCATGGCTGCGGTTACACTTTACGCTGTGTCACAGCCAGGAGCTCCTGCGATGGTGTACTCAACGACGAACCTGGATGCATGAATGGTAAAACGTCATTTTTTCGGATGAATCCAGGTTCTGTTTACAGCATCATGATGGTCGCATCCGTTTTTAGCGACATCGCGGTGAACGCACATTGGAAGCGTGTATTCGTCATCGCCATACTGGCGTATCACCTGGGATGATGGTATGGGGTGCCATTGGTTACACGTCTCGGTCACGTCTTGTTCGCATTGACGGCACTTTGAACGGTGGACGTTACATTTCAGATGTGTTACGACCCGTGGCTCTACCCTTCATTCGATCCCTACGAAACCCTACATTTCAGCAGGGTAATGCACGACCGCATGTTGCAGGTCCTGTACGGGCCTTTCTGGATACAGAAAATGTTCGGCTGCTGCCCTGGCCAGCACATTCTCCAGATCTCTCACCAATTGAAAACGTCTGGTCAATGGTTGCCGAGCAACTGGCTCGTCACAATACGGCAGTCACTACTCTTGATGAACTGTGGTATCGTGTTGAAGCTGCATGGGCAACTGTGCCTGTACACGCCATCCAAGCTCTGTTTGACTCAATGCCCAGACGTGTCAAGGTCGTTATTATTGCCAGAGGTGGTTGTTCTGGGTACCGATTTCTCAGGATCTATGCACCCAAATTGCGTGGAAATGTAATCACATGTCAGTTCTAGTATAATTATTTGTCCAATCAATATCCGTTAAGATCTGCATTACCTCTTGGTGTGGCAATTTTAATGGCCAGTAGCGTACAAATTCTCTATGATCATTCAATAAAATCTGAAAACAATTCTGACCTCAGTCAATATTAAATTTGAAGGCAATAATGCACTTACGATTAATAAACAACGACCACAACAGAGCAGTTACACACGTAACGCGAATATTACCACGTACCCAGTTACTAATAAAGGTTGTTATACGTTAGTAGATACACTTTACTTGCTTCCCGTCACTGAGATACACCCAAGGTTCTTTTTTAAAAGCGAGAGGGCTCACTTAATATTCGTTGACTTTACTAACAATGTCGCTTACAACAGTGGCCGTGGCCATTTATCTTATGATATCGGGTGACAACACGATTCTAACCGCAGCCCAATCTAGGTTTTCAGATTAGAGCGGAGGCTTAATCCTTATATGATTTGATAGTGAATCGCGTGATCAAGATTTACACTAGCTTACCAGCATATGGCGGTAACCTCACTAGTAATGAGCGCCCTACGCTAGTTTATCATTAAAAGAATTAGAACAGCTGTTCCTTTAATATTGTGCTCTTAGGGGCTCCTGATAATCACTGAGCAAGCCGTACAGTATCGATAACGAACGCGCGTATGTTGTTCCTTACAATCAACACAAGTGAACAGCTGAAATACGCGCTCAGTATACAAGCGATACTTACAGCTCATTTCCTCTCGAATGACATGCAAAGTTCATTTCCCCATCGTTAAATTCACAATTGTGCCAAGCAATCATAGATTTCCGTCGGATTCCACAACGTGAACGATCTCAAAATTGAACAGTTAGTACAAAACACCCTGGAGATAAACTGTTAGTGTATGATCCTCCACCCAGTTTGCGTGCGAGGAAAAACCAACTACACCGAATTTGCCATTTGTTCCAGGTGGTAAGAACTGCCATCTATCACATTTTTCCGGAGGGAAAGTCTGCTCCAAACTAGAACCATTTTTGTACACAGACTAGGAATCAAGTAAAAGTAAGTTATTGGAACCAGCTATCGGCCAAAAGCAGCTCTCGTATCATAGTTGTAGTTCTGTTACTCCCGTTTTCCCACTCTTACTTGCTGTGATGTAAATATTCCCTACTGCCCTTGCAAGTTTACGCGCACGAGAAAGAAGTATATGGGCAGAGTACATCCAACTTTTGCAGCACAACAAATAACTTTCTGGCTAATTTACCATCTAGGTTAACAATTGGCATAATTGTATACGAATGCGTTAAAGCACTGACACTAGTTGATCTTGGTACAACTCTCTTGGTATCTCCAATTTCCAGGGTTCCAGTTCCTCTTCAAATTCCAGATGGTCAGAGTTGAACACAAATTCCTTACTGAACGATGGGATAAGTTTGATTATCTCATCTACAAATCGTCGGGCCCATTCCGCATTTTGCTGTGCTTTGTCAAATTGACGCTTTGTTTGAAATTTCGTTATTTTACGTTTTACAATTCTGTAGCACTGTTTAAAGCTATACAACCATCCACTACTTGCCTTGAAAGCATTGTAATCTATGTCGCGCGCGATTGGATGTGCATAACGTAGTAGATCACTAACATGCACGTCCTGTAAATTGTATCGAGCATGATTGAACGGTTCGAACACTAGTTTTTGTAACAAGTGCACTTCCCACCCCCACCCCCCCCCCCTTTGAATATCCGTATAAAACGCTATGTGTGATCTTCCATTTACGTAATTATGTCTAGTACTCGCTCCTTGGACGACGATTGTTCTTCACTACGTTTCATTGCAGTCAAGATTTATTGATCCCTGTACGACAAGGATAATGAACGACATGGGTCGACAGCTGTTTTAGTACCGCTCCGCTTGCTAAGCACGTATCGTCGTCATTGTTCTTTTCGTGAACATTATCCTCGCAGTATGGCGTATACCACACCACAGTGAGCAGACCTAGGTCAGCTGCAAAGTCTAACAGAAAGAACAAGGTTCTGTTGCTAGGTAGCATGCATGGTAGAGGTGTGGACCAGCAGTTGCAAGAAGTGTTGGGGAGTGAGTACCAGGTCACCTGCATTAAGGTTGGCTCAGGTGGACAGCATAGGGGAGTTATGAAGAAATTTTACGGATCTTGTAGTAATAGGGGGTGGAGCAGGGAACAGTCTTGATGGGGACGGGGAATATGATGTAGGTGGTGACCTGGTAAAGATAGTTACTCAAACTTTTGGCACTAACGTGCATTTCGTGTAACTGTTTCAGCGTCATGATCGACCTCATCTTAATGCGGCTGTTAGCCGCGTTAACATGGGGCTGGAGAGGGTACTGATGGCAGAGGACATGGGTCTCATTGTAGTGGTGCCAGTTGGGTCTATCAGTAAATCGGATTTCACTAGACATGGCCTGCACCTCAGTCACCTCAATAGGTATGAGAAGGGGAGACTGGCAATGCTTATAGGTGACAGAGTGGTGGGATCACTTATGGAAAATTTCCTGTAGTAGTTTGTTTTAGAGCTGCTCCTTTTTGAGACTGAAGTCACCCGATAGGTATACCCGCTTAAAGGAAGTCCCTCATCAAAGGCTCACCTTCAGAGGACTTCATGTTTCCTGGTAGTGAAGGAATTAGCATATTTCATCAAAATATAAGAGGTATTAGAGATAAAGTTACTGAACTGCTTATAGATGCTCACTCTGAAATTATTGGTATATCACAGCAGCATTTAAATAATTTGACAATTAAGACGCTTCCTTTACCAAGATACAGATTATCTGTTTTTCAAGGAGTTCCTTGTGGGGTGGGGGAGTGGCCATGTAAGTAAAAAACATTACTCGATTTGAGTCCATAGACATACCACGGAACTGCTCTGAAAAGATCTTTTAATGTTGTGCAGTGGCAGTCGAATTTAGTGAAAATATGCTTCTAATTTTTGTTATTTATAAGTCTCCTGACTCTGATTTCGGAGCATTTATGCTCAAGCTAGAGAGGGTTCGTGATTCACTTTATAGGAAGTACCAGAAATTAGTTATATGTGGTGACTTCAACATAAATGGTGGTGCAAGAAAAAGGATGTTGGTAGATCTCCTAAATTTATATGATCTGATGCAGACTGTGTTTTTTCCAACTAGGCTGCAGGAGAACAGTAGCACAGCCAAAGACAATATGTTTATTCATTCCTCATTACTAGATGGGCGTTATGTTAGTAAAAGAATGAATGGCCTTTCAGACCATCATGCACAAATTTCAACACGAAAACGCTTTTGTACTCAAACAAATGTCACATATAATTACAAACTATGTAGGAAAGTTAATCCAACAGCAATAGAGAGTATTTTAAACTGCGCCAAGGAATAATAGTGCCTGGATGTTTATAGTGCCAACTGTGGTGTCACCGCCAGACACCACACTTGCTAGGTGGTAGTTTAAATCGGCCGCGGTCCATTTAGTACATGTCGGACCCGCGTGTCGCCACTGTGTGATCGCAGACCGAGCGCCACCACAAGGCAGGCCTCGAGATACGGACTAGCACTCGCCCCAGTTGTACGGACGACATTGATAGCGACTATACTGACGAAGCCTTTCTCTCATTTGCCGAGAGACAGTTAGAATAGCCTTCAGCTAAGTCAATGGCTACGACCTAGCAAGGCGCCATTAGCCTTACATAGTTTGATAGTTATCGTATGAAATGTCTCATCAAGATCGATGTATACAACAAGGAAAAATTAAAAGTTAAGTATTCCAGCAGCTACATACTTTTCTTTATAACATTAATAAGTATCCTGTTTCAGACCTCTATCTAGCCTACTTGAGATTACGCGTGCCTTTCGGCTACTTGAGTGTGGCGTAGCTGTCTTGTTACGCCACACCACCAACAACATAGATGAGAAATATAATGGTTTCCTTAACTCATTTCTCATGCTCTTTGGGAGTTGCTTTCCATTAGAGCGTTCTAAACGGGATACTAGCAGTAATGGGCAGCCCAGGTGGCTGACTAGTGGGATAAGGATATCATGTAGAACAAAGTGGGATTCATACCAAAATGTTAGAAGTAGTCACAATAACGCTACAGTAGCCCTTTACAAACAGTACTGTAAGGTGCTTAAAGATGTTATTAGGAAGGCAAAGAATATGTGGTATGCAAATAGAATATCTAATTCATAGGATAAAATTAAAACCATATGGCTAGTTGTAAATGGAGCGTCTGGTCAACAGCATGCGGTGGATGATATAAAGTCAGTTCTAAGTAAAAATATTTATGTTACTGATAAATCAGATATATGTAAGTATTTAACAATCATTTTCTGAGCATTTCTGGTGAATTTAAAAAAAATTAGTTTCTACGCTGAATCATATAACTCTCTTGGCAAGTAGTTTTCCGAGATAGATGTGTGAAATACTTCTCTGTGATACAGACAAGGGGGAGATTGAGTCAATAATTAAATCACTGAAGGATTCACATGGATATGATGGAGTCCCTAGCAGAATACTGAAGTGCTGTGGTGCATATGTTAGCCCTGTATTTAGTCATATTTGTAATTTTTCCTTTAGGAATGGTCAGTATCCTGAATGATTAAAGCATTCAGTAGTAAACCCGCTTTATAAAAATGGAGAAAGGGATAATGTAGACAGTTTTAGACTTATTTCTATAAAATTTGTGTTTGCCAGAGTTATTGAATAGGCTGTGTGTCTGGGGATAATTGATCATTTTATATCACACGATTTTCTATAAAATGTTCAGTTCGGCTTTAGAAGTCGTTTAACAACTTAAAATGCTGTATTCTCTTGTCTCTGTGGGGTACTGGATGGGTTAAACAAAAGGCATATTTTTTGATTCAAATAAGGCGTTTTATGGTGTTAATCACAAAATATTGCTCCATAAGTTGGATCATTACGGAATATGGGAGTAGCTCACAACTGGTTCACCTCTTACTTCAGCAACAGACAGCAGAAGGTCATTATTCACATTGTTGAGAATGACTGTGATGCGGGGTCTGAGTGGGGTTCAGTCAAGTGTGGGGGGGGGGGGGGGTGGGGAGGGTTGCCCCAGAGATAAGTGTTGCGGCCACTCCTGTTCCTTATTTATATAAATGATATGCCCTCTAGTATTACAAGTAACTCTAAAGTATTTCTGTTTTCTGATGACATAAGTTGGTAGTAAAGGATGTTGTGTGCAGCATTGCCTCGGTTTCAAATAGTGCATTTCATAACATAAGTTCATGGCTTGTAGAAAATAAACTAACGCTAAATCAAAATAAGACTCAGTTTTTACAGTTTCTAACACACAATTCAAGAAAACCTGACGTTTTAATTTCACAGAATGGGAATATGATTAGTGATACTGAACAGTTCAAATTTCTAGGTGTTCAGATAGATAGTAAACTGTCGTGGAAAGCCCAAGTTTAGGTTCTTGTTCAAAGACTTAGTGCTGCCATTTTTACTATTCGAACGGTGCCTGAAGTGTGTGAAGGTTCCACACGAAAGTTAGTCTACTTCACTTGTCTTCATTCGCTTATGTCATATGGTATTATATTTTTGGGTGCCTCTTCCCATTTAAAAGGATATTTTTGGTTCAGAAACTGGCGGTTCGGGCATTAAGTGGTGTAACTTCACAAACCTCTTGTCGACACATGTTCACCAGTCTGGGTATTTTGACATTGGCCTCTCAATGTATATATTCCTTACTGTAATTTCTTGTTAACAATCTTAGCTTATTCCCAAGAAAAAGCAGATTTCACTCCCTTAATACTTGGCAGAAATCAAACCTGCATTTGGATAGGATTTCCTTAACTCTTCTACAGTAAGGTGTGCAGTATGCTGCTGCATCCATATTCAATAAGCTACCACTCGAATTCAAAAATCTTAGTAGTAATCTACGCGATTTCAAATCTAAACTGAAGAGTTTCTTCATGGGTCACTCCTTTTCTGTCGAGGCGTTCCTTGAAAAATTAAGCTGATTCTTGTTGTATTGTTGATTGTGTTTACTTAAACTTATGGTTTGACTTTTTTCGGCTTCATAAATATTTTATTTTTATCTGTTATTACTTTTATGTTTTAATTTCATGTACTGATACGTTCCATGACCTTGGAGATATGCTCCTCAATTTGGTACTACGGAACTTGACGTGTAAATAAAAAAAAAATTAAAGAAAAACACATGCGACTGATTCAAATTGCAGGAACGCTAATACTTTATGTATGTGTGGTGTCTGCTCTTTCGGATATGTGCGAAAGAAAAGGCACCATTTTGATATAACAGCCACTATGAACTAAGCCACAGAGGAACTACAGACATTTGCTGCGAATGGGCATTGATTTAAATCAATGGGAAAAGTTGAAAATGCGTGCCAGGCCAGGATTCGACCGTGGGTCCCCTGATTACTAGATAGATAGTCTGACCACTGAGCCATCTGGGCACTTCGCATCTGCACGGACTATTCTAGCACATCTTCTATCAGATCCAAATTCTCACACATTAAGAACGTAGTGCTCCTTGCACGCTGTCCTCATTACTCGTGGCATTTCGCTGATTTCCGTAAGAGTTCGTACCTGGTGAGCATCTTCACTGAAGAGAGCATTGGCTGAAAGAACAGACACCATATATACGAGGTGTGGCTAGAAAAAAACCGGACTAGTACTGGTGAAACAATAAAACGAATGCAATAAGGCTGAAAGTCGCGTGGCCTGTCACGTGACTCTCGCTCCGCCTACTGCTCGAGTTTCATCTGCCTCCTGCACTCAGTCTGCCCATGGCGTCTGTTTTAAGTAGTTGACGTTTTGTCTGTGCGTCGGAAAATGTTGAGTGTACAGAAAGAACAGCGTGTTAACATCAAATTTAGTTTCAAACTAGGAAAATCTGCAAGTGAAACGTTTGTAATGTTACAACAAGTGTACGGCGATGATTGTTTATCGCGAACACAAGTGTTTGAGTGGTTTAAACGATTTAAAGATGGCCGCGAAGACACCAGTGATGACACTCGCACTGGCAGACCATTGTCAGCAAAAACTGATGCAAACATTGAAAAAATCGGTAAACCTGTTCGACAAGATCGCTGTTTAACAATCAGAGCAGTGTCTGAGTTAACAGGAGTTGACAAGGATTACCGATTTACCGATTTACCGATTTTTTCAATGTGACAGGCCACGCGACATTCAGCCTTATTGCATTCGTTTTATTGTTTCACCAGTACTAGTCCGGTTTTTTTCTAGCCACACCTCGTATATCTATATATAAGGCAGGGATGGCCAATGATCACTTCAGTGCAGACGCATGGCAGGTTCGAACTGTTAGGCAAAACGGCGAAGTGACGCAAGTAATAAAGATAATGGGCAAGATCACTACGTTCGTAGTGTGTGGATAATTTGAGAATTTAGGTCTGACGGGAGGCGTGCTTGGGTAATGGCTCAATGGTACCGGCACGGTAGCTCAGCATGTTCAGTCAGAGGCCTGCTCGCCCTCTGTAATAAGAAAACTGAGTAAAGGAGTAAACACGATCAACTTCAACGGATGTCTTGTGACGTCCGCTCAGGCCAAACGCAACGAACAATAGCGAAAAAAATGGAAGAAAGAAAAATGGTCAACAAGTATGCTTAGTAAGCATGAGGCCCAGGTTCGAACCCAAATGCCTGACAAATTTTCAAGTTTTGCCATTGAGTTAAATCAATTTCCACTCACAGCCATTGTGTCCTTTGTGTCTTGTCACTTCTTCCTCCCTCTGCGAAAATCCTTGGGTTCGTTTCCGGCTAAACATCAACTTCAGCAACTGTTGCTGTATATACAATGCAATGTTTGCTTTTTTATCTTTGCCACTGTTCTGCTTTGTATCAACAATATTAGCACTGTTATGAGTTACTCGTCGACGAAACAGTACAGTTACGCTCCATAGCTTCATGCACCACCGGATACCTCCTGTGTGCACATTCATCCCACTCCCTGTTGCCATCAACGGCCAATAGTGTGGTTGTATGGAGGACAATATGTGGGACTCGAATGCTGTTCTCATCATTGGTCTTTTGCCACCTTCCTTCTAAATACGTGACTTCACTTTTCAGCTATTCAGGTTGCTAGAGGAGGACTATAGTGCGCACTATTTCCGCGGTAGTGCACTTCACCAGAGAGAAGACCATGTCTTTGGTCGCTACAAGCCTCAGGCCGAGAAATCAGCTGAACGGTATCGTCACTTTGATAGAAAGCTCCGCGAGCCATATTTGGCGCATTTTTAAAATCCTCGAAAAGTAGGACCACTTCGCTCAAATAAAGGCTGCATGCAACAAACGTCAAATTGCCGTGAAGTGTACTAAATGATTGGATACTCCAGCGGATGGCATTTCAGTTACGTAGGAATAACAGTATGTACATTCTATATAAACGTAAAGTTTATGCAGGGGGCTGCGTATTTAGAAATTTCATTTGAATGTTGATTCATTGCGAGAAGAACATACTGTGCCTGTTGTAAGAAAAAACCAGTATCTGTCATAATTCGATCTTGGGCTATAGACACTCATTTTATCCTTCCGCAATATTGCTTCGCTAGCGTTGGTTGTAATCCCACTAATGCCATGAAAATATGGATTCGATATGTTCAGAGGGACCATACTCAACGCCATGCAGGGTCTAAGAAGGCCCACCCTGTTATCACCAGTGAAGACACACTTATTGTTCCCCTGACCGTGCAAGAACGTACATCCATTTCAGAAAATAGCTTGTTTTGAGCAAGATAAGTATCGATATGTACTGTGCGACCTCGTGTGGAGAACCACGGTTATCATGGTGACCATTGCTGTTGCTTCCTTTGACACAGACGAATCAAAAGATCTTTATACATGTCCATTTATGTGGGAAAACTTGTGCTTTTGTGTGTGTGTGTGTGTGTGTGTGTGTGTGGTGCTTTACTGAATTTAAGTACATATATTTTAAAAAAGGGCTTCATGTAGTCCTCACTAGCGCCTAAACTCAAGCAGCAGCACTGAAACGTAATGACGCCGGATTTTGGACGTAAGCTGTGTGTGTGTGTGTGTGTGTGTGTGTGTGTGTCTGTGGTGCTTTACTAAATTTAAGTACATATATTTTAAGAAAGGGCTTCATAAAATCCTTGCTAGCGCCTAAACTCAAGCAGCACAATTGAACGAAATGACGCGGGATTTTCGACGTAAGAAACGCAAAACTAAGACTTTTTATATGTCCATTCTTGTGGTCGATGGCTGTGGGACTTCAGCTGTTGACTCACGTACTAAAATAAAACACCTGCAGCCGTCGTTTTGGCGTTATTTTAATATATGGAACAGGTTTCGGTGAATCAGTACACCATCTTCAGGTCTTAGCTGACGCTGAGGGGATGAAGTCACATCGTATACACGATCTCATCAGTGGCCAAGGTGTATGAACTGGCTTCCCCGGGAAACTGTAACAGCGATGTTGTGTCTACAAGTACACAGCGTCGCTGTTACAGTTTCCCGGGGAAGCCAGTTCATATATGTTGGCCACTGATGGGATCTTGCATAGGATCTGAGCTCACCACCCCAGCCGGCCGAAGTGGCCGTGCGGTTAAAGGCGCTGCAGTCTGGAACCGCAAGACCGCTACGGTCGCAGGTTCGAATCCTGCCTCGGGCATGGATGTTTGTGATGTCCTTAGGTTAGTTAGGTTTAACTAGTTCTAAGTTCTAGGGGACTTATGACCTCAGCAATTGAGTCCCATAGTGCTCAGAGCCATTTGAACCATTTTTTCACCACCCCAGCGTCAGCCGTGGCCTGAAAATTGTGTACTAATTGCATACCATAGAAATTTGACCACAAGGGGTAGTAAATAGCGAAATATAAAGTAATAGTAGTGGGCAGGAAATCGCGTATCTGTTAGAAATCACAGTGATTGAGAAGTCACAGATATCACAATAACAACTTTACAAAATCTAACTGCGATTTCAGTCACAGTTAGCAGTCGCAAGTAGCATTTCACATTCAACGCCGTGAGCCATCTGTTGGCCGAATTCCATACTGCTTTCTGCGATTTCAGTGACAAATCGCGGTTAGAAGTCGCAAGTAGCAACTAAAAAGCGCAGTTAACAGTGCCATCTGTTGGCCAAAGTTCGTATACGCTCATCTCTGCGACATGCTGTCGAGTCTAACTGCGATTTCTGTGACAAGTCGCAACTAAGAGTCGCAAGTAGCAACTAAAAAGCGCAGTTAGCAGTGCCATCTGTTGAGCAAAGTTCATACTATGCTATTCGCTACAGAGTCAAACCGCGATTTCTGTGACAAATCGCAACTAAGAGTCGCAAGTAGCAACTGAAAAGCGCAATTAACATTCTTTTCCTAGTGCCATCTGTTGACCGACGTACGTACTTCGTTACGAGAGCCTTGTGCCTCACGAGATCGACGTGCTGTGTGTGATGTGTGCATAATACTGAATATGAAGGGCTTATTTCAATAGTGGTACAAGTCCACTTTTGTTCATTTTGAGATACAGAGTCGCAAAGTTAAATGAGTGCTGAAAAATCTGCAGTTGAGATACCAGAAATATTCAAGCATATGGCTTCTTGCTTGAGATGAACCTTTATTTATGTTTGTTTGGATCATTTTCAGAAGCGTTATAGACAAAAAAGTGGAGGTAATGGACTTGTACCACTATTGAAATAAGCCCTTCATATTATATGACGACATTCACATTCAGCATCAGTTATGGTTGGTGGAACACAGCTGTGACTCTGAATGTATAGTATTAATAAGAAGCAACATTGCCTTTTTCTCCTGAAAATGTCAAGTAACGTAACAAATGTGTTTGATTCTGCTTCCAATACGACAGTTTTGGTTAATACTGTACATGCCTACAGGACTTTGCAATGTTAACACAGCAGAACTCAGACACCTGTATAAGTGTAGTGAAATAAAAACAGTATTATTGTGTCATATGAATGCCTCACTTTTGTTCCGACATAGTTCAAGACTCGGGAGAAAGGTTTTACACCTGGTGTTCTACATGGCAACTTCACACACAAGAACTTTTTGGCGACACTACTACCACCTACATAAGTAAGCTTTTCCTGTGTTACTTTCAAGCAATTTACTTAAGCTATTCCTGATTTAACTGTAAGATCTGTACTTCCCACTTTCGTATCAACAGCCTCAAAATGCATATTGTTGTAGACTTCGGGATATGTTACAGGTCAGTGTCACACCAAGATTGTGGGGAAAGAGGGGGGGGGGGGGGGGGAGGGGGGCGGCATGTCATTCTCCAACAAGTGTTTACCAATAAATATGTAGCGGAAAATTACGGGTATAGGACGGCTTAACATGTGGAAAATGAGATTTTCATTATTCGCTCACTGTATTTAACATTTATTATTCCTTTTAAATCGCACAACAACTTCAATGAAACACAGTTTAATCACTCATCTGCACACTTATTTCGCAATAATGTCACTTTTAAACTGCAAATCCTCTAAGAGCTCTCTTGAATCTACACGAGTCTCTCCCAACAGCCTTGATGTGTATAGATACGTACAGCAACCAGAACTGTGTCTGCAAAATCACAAGAATTATTAAACAATTTTTGCTGTCACCAATTACAAGCAATATAATTGACAGAGTAGATTGCTAATATTTGCTGTAATGAAAGCCACTCAATGGGGTATATTTCACATTTGCAAGAACGATCTCACTTAAGTAATTAAGTCCATCGAAACACTTAGAAACTAACCTCTCGTCTGACGAAAACGGTCTAAAGACGCAGTGGCAATTTCTCCAGATCTGCTGACAATGACATTTTGAGTTATCACTTTACTGAGTGACTGAAATGTAGTTCGGGTACCTGAGAACATAACAATATGTTAGAATTCATTTTCTAAACACGAACTATTACGGTACTGTATGGCTACTTACATATTAATTACACTATTAATATTTTCACAGTTGTTTCTTTAATACAAGATTAAAGCCAACGGAAGAACAAACGTAAAACGTACTTACCAATGACAGCTTTGTTGAGATGCAATTTTCTGTGTGGACAGATGTAGCTTATTCATACGGTGGTAAGTCGCAGAAATCGCAGGAGTCACAGAAATCGCAGAAGTAACAGAAATCGCAGAAGTAGCAGAAGTCACAGAAATCGCCGAAGTGACAGAGGTAGCAGAAGTCACAGAAGTCGTAGAAATCGCGGAAGTTGCAGAAATCGCAGAAATAGCAGTGGCGGAGGGATACGCGACTTAGGTTCCTTAACTGCGACTCTTAACTGCGACAAATCACAGTTAAGAATAACAGATACTGAAATGGAGCATTCACAGAAATCACTGATATCGGAAAATCGCAGTTTATCCCAACACTATAAAGTAATTAAACAAACAGTCTATATCTTAACGTGAACAGACGTTTGGTGCTGAACCCGTAGATTCGGAAGTACTAACCGTGCTATTTACACAAATAAATAGCATTATTAAAAGTGACTGCAAGAATGTCTGTATTTTGAACGCAGCCAGTGTATTAAAGTATCAGTTTCCGACAAAATAGCGTCTTTCAAAAAGATAACGCAAGACCTCCATACAGAGGGCGTTGAACAGTTACCCTAGCCAACAGGTTCCCCAACATCTCACCCACTAAAGGTGACGTCACGGGTCGCCGAGATATTGGAATATCTCTTCCTTAGCACCACAATTGATGTACTTGTGACACAGAATAACGGAATGTTTGAAATGAGTAGTGGCAGCCATGGGCAGGTGGCAGCACTGCGGGTTCGGGACAGTTAGCGAGTAAACAGTCCGCTATTTCAGTAGTAATGGATCAGTGGAACGGACAACAACATGCGTTAGCCATAAAAATGTTTTATAAAAACAACGATAGTTTGGTAGCGGCGCAGAGGGAGTTTCGACGTTTTTATAATTTAGGACGGCATGATGCCGTTCCTTCGAAATACGCGATAAAATGTTGGATTAATAACTTTGGGGAGACTGAATCTGCCCTTCAAACATAACAAGTCCGTTACCATTCGATTTCTAGCCACATCAGAGTCACAGTTGCTTCCAGAGGTAGCAGCTAGGTGTAATAAAATTCGCATACTTCCATGTCACCCATAAATTTATTCACTTATTCTTCTTACTACGCTGTACAAACACAACAGGTAAAACTTAATTATTTTCAATCCTTCTTTGTGTTGATATCTTAATATCCAGCAGCGCATGTTAAACATTACGTAGCAAAACTATAAATTAAAATTAAGGCATATAGCAAATATCATAAATGTATAATTAAGTACAGTAGGACTGAACGCTGGGTGCCAATAAAATGGTAAACTCTCATATGTTGGTTGCCAAAGATGTAATACTTTCTAATACTGTGAGGAATTTGTTATCATGTATTGACACTATGGACTCTACCGTTAGAGAAATGTGTGAGTGATTCACATGCTGATAGACTGGGATTGTCTGACAGCCCGGTTCCTTAAAGCGAATTTTGCACAGCAGCCTCAGTGAATGATTAACGGCCGAGGACGTCATAATCTATTGCCAAAATTCGGGGAATGCAGGCTGCCTCAATATTTCAGTCAATTCTAAATTGACTGTGGCTGCACATAAACTTATTCGAAAGCTACCGAACTATTTTCTAAAACTGCATGCTAAAAGGCTTTACCAAGGCCATAGCGTACTACTTGACAAGCAAGAATAACTATCTGAACGCCAAGTTTAATCATAACGCATGGAGCAAAATAAAGAACTGTACACATACGAAATTTATTAATACATAGAATACAAAATAGTTTTGCACGCTGAAAACATTTGAAAATCGTGTTGTCGTATAAACAAAAATAACTTTGGCAGGCAAGAAAATTTGATTTTGTGTCTTTTAACATATAATAATAAATGACGTCCTGCCTGGCATAGCGTGTTCTAACAGCACCGGGTTTCTCATGTCCAAGGCACATGTGCATATTGAAGTCACAGCCACACCAAATGAGTAAAAAACACTATCAAATGTGCCTATATCAACTAATATCAAAATAATCGCGAGACAGTTTCCTTTCAGACACCCAGGTGTATCATTATCCAAGAAATCAAATACACACGCAGTAATAATGTAAGTGGGAAGTGTTCTCGACGTTCCATTGCTAGTTGTGATTAAATATTTATTGAAAAAACCCATACCATGGAATTTATTTATTTTATGTACTACATAGTAGACGATATATTTCTGAGATTGCCGGCCGGTGTCGCCGAGTGGTTCTAGGCGCTTCAGTCTGGAAGTTTTGTTTCTGACATTACCACGTTCAACCCTCTGGATTGCAGAAATATCATACTATATCACATTACATCATTTATATTCGTGTGCCTACACACAGTAATGTGCACCAATATACATTCTTATGACCTCCTGTACACTTACGTATCTCTAAAGAACAAAGGAGAGCGAACAACATATGCACATATATATCTGTGGTACCCATCGCCACCAAAATTCTTATCACTTACCTGACAGGTATTATCGTTTTGTGCCATTTTCACATGTATTACATTATTCTGTCACTGGTTGAAACCACTGCTTACCTCCTCCCAGTTAATATGCGCTTCTTTTTCCCTTTAAACATCGTTAAATATCGCGTAGGGCTCTAAAAAAACATCCTAGGGATTTCCATCATATTTAGGTGTTGAAAATAGGCTAGTGCAAGTGCAGAACATTTTTCCTTGCTCGTGCATCTTTATTCATCTACTGATGGTTGATGGGATTTCCGCTCACTAATCTATGTATCTGTGTGACAAATATATTATTGTTTGAGTATAATATCTTCTTTGAAGTGTGAATTGCAATGGTATTCGTTGGCGCTAATGTTTCAGGCAGCGGATGTGTTTTTCTGGACCTAGTTGAATTCTTGTTGCCGATAGACAGAGTTATGCAGTTGTGAGCATCATACACAATGATTAATTACTTTCACGATTTTGTCGTTTCTAGTTAGTGATAAGAGATACTATGTTCACTGAATTTAATTTTGTAATCAGATAAATCTTATGCAACGTTTTACGTACAAGTTAAATTAGTGTAGGCTCGCAAAGGACAAGAGAGAGAGAAATACACCTGCATCAATAATTCTGTGGCTTAAGATCGTTTTTATTTAATTTTTGTGATTCACGTCGGATCAAAATATGTTCTCTACGATACTTTTGTAAAGTTATCGTTTTGTTGGTACTTACTTCTTACGATGTAGAGAGCGTGGGGTCTTGTAGTTTGGTTTGACAGGGTCACTCCGCTGGTGAGGAAGGTGAGTGACCAAGTCTGTGGGAAAATTAGCTACATTTCTGTTCCTTTCTAAACTACAAAAAACAATCTGATTCATCGGTACGTGCAGGTGGTTCTAAATATATATTAAGAAACTGAGATGATGGACGTGCTTTTATTCAATAAAAAAGGTTATCATAATAATACTTGTATATTTAAACAAAGATCTTCAACTTCGTCGAGAACAGCCTTGATAAAAGCACGGGTGCAGTTAATAAATCACCATACGCATCCATTAACAACAAATTGACGCTTAAACAGGCATCGTTAGTAAATTATTAAACGCGTATTGGTTACAGAGTGACGGAGAACATTCAGTTACTCTTTTAGCCTCCTTTGTCAATATGAGAGCTCAGGCATGACCACAGATGATTGCAGGCATGAAACATCGGTCAACAGTAGAAGTGACACAAAATGTTGTGGACGGCAGTGCGGGGATAAGGTTGCGATGTCTTTGTACCTCATAGCGCTTTCGAAGGTAGCTCGCAGCATCCAGTTAACTGCTACAGTGTTTCTCCTCCGATGAATCGCTCACGCCACATTAGAAGAGGGACGCTTTATCGCCGTCGTCATTACGAGTCTCAGTCCAACGTAATGAGTGATCGGCAGAGCAGTGACAAGCTGTAGGCTGCAAGAGCCTGGAACCGAATGCAATAACCGTTTTCCGCATGCAATGCTGTCTTCCGCACGTGTAGCTCTGATGCCCGAATATAGAAGAATGGTGCTGAGATGGCTGCGTGTCGATGCTTTATGACCCAGGAGTGGCCGGTACTTAGTAAGCTTCAGATTTTGAAAAGTACGTCTCATGCCAATTGTTGAGAACGGCAGCGGTTAATTTCTACCTGCTGGGACACAGAAGCTGATAATGTCTTCGTTCCTAAGAGGTTTCCTATCCTGTCTAAACGCCAGTCGGCGCAAAGGAGGACGTTTCGTGCATGAAGACGCCTCTTTGAAGAAGGAGCTAATCACATCATCGATGGATTATAACGTTTGTCACCATTTTGGATAAATTGTTTTCCCTCTTGATAAAACGGTTACTACATCACATTCCGGGATACTGCTCCAGTGTATGTAAGGAATCTGGCTATGATTTACACCATGACTTTAGTTTGTTTGCATGTAAACTTACACATACATCGAAAAAAGATAATATAAAAAAAGAATGCACCAGATTGTTAACAGTAACTACGGGATCAATGTTCCACACGAATATAAATCTGGAATTAAATTAATTGGGAACTCTTTCTTTGTTGTTTGACTTCGTGGTAGCGCTCAAGAGCTGGTCTCGGCACGCGGTGAGCCTGACGTATCATGGATCCTGAAAACGGCGTGCTAAAGCTCGTTGCTATCCAGGTGGGTTTTACGTGTAATTTTCATTAATTTACGTATTTTGTGTTTCAATCGCATGTGTTACAAGCTCAACGTGTATGAAATAACTGAGCTTGTTGAGAGAAGGGTGGTCTGATGTTCGATCATGTTCCCCACATTGTTTCAGATCATCCATTGTTAACTATTTACACCCGCATTGCAGTTCCTAGCTTATCGACGTCAGTGAACACTAGAAAAACTCTAATAACTATGTATTTTAGGGCAATGTACACCAGAATAGCATATGCGGTCATCAGAACATTGAAGAAAGAGGCGGCGGTAATAATTTCAGAATTTTCTCTTACAGCGGATACGTACTGCAGTTTTTCACAGCTGGGATTTAGTCACTTAAAATTTTCGAGAGAAAACATGGTAGCCTTTAATTTCAAAATCTACAGTCAAAGGCGACTATGTTATCTCTTAAAATATGTACTTTGTCTTAGGTATGGAAATTTACGTTTAATACGCGTAATGAGCTAAATAATTATGGGGTATTGGCAGTGACCCCTTCCTTGGAAGACTGTACTCGAAGGTACTTAAAGGTCTCGTAGCAAAAGATGCAAGTCACACGATGAAAAGAGAACTGATGAAGAAAGCACAAACGTTGGACTGAAAACACATATTCATTGCTTGATCTGGAAAAGAATGTGAACACCAATAAAATGCGGAAAAATTTGAAATAGAATGGGATAAGAGATTTCTAACATCTGTTGTGAATGAGTACAAAACTATCACATCGAGAGTAAAGATTCGGAATGGTTAGACAGAATAATTCGATGTGAATAAGAGTCTACGGTAATGATGTGTGGTGTCACCAACTCTGTTGAACCTGTCCCTAGGATTAATCCTGCAGACTAAACATAGCAAATGCCAGGTTACGGGAGTATCAGTAGAGAACAGCAAAACATATGGCCCTATTTTGCAGGTGGCCAGATTGTATTAGAAGGAGTTGAAGGCGATTTGCGCTTTATGGCAAGAAAGCTCCGATAGGAAAATAGGAGTACGACAAGCCACCTGAAGATGAAGAAATGTGAGTACTTGGTCGTTGGAATGGTAAAATAATTTGGAGGTAGTATTGTGGATCTCGAAAAGGCAAAATACTTCGGGGTCTTATTGAATAATCTAAGCATAAGTAAATTTCTACTAGGATTAATAAAGGACAAAAAAATGTGGGAACAGCAACGAAGAGGAGAATGTACAAAACCGTAGTCCCGGGTGCAGTTTTGCACGAAGCGGAAGCCTGGGACGTCAGCCAAAAAATAAGAATAAATTGCTTGGCATTAACATGGATTACTCCTCCAATTCCAGTATATTCAGTAAAATCACCATTTCGATAGTTCATTGTACTGGCGAAGAAATTCTCTCCCAGCAAGAATATATGAAGCTTATAAGGCGGAAGTATTAATGAGTGGTTCCTTCCTCGCAATATTAGACGCTCGGCTGAATGGTATAATCCGGCACGATGTATGCGAACGCCGTTGATTGCAATTCCTATGTGCCTATTAAGTCTCGGAACAACCCACGTGCACCGAATAGCTCGATCGCTGGTCGTATAGCATACATATATTAACAATAGAAATTCAGTAGCCATTTTAACGTCTTTTGTTGTTAATCCGACACAGAATATTTGCTACGTTGTAATCCACGCCGCTTATAAAAAGTTATATGAGGTACGGAACATAGAATGCTATTTTATTTTTAAAGTGGTAGTATCGGTTGAAATTCTCCTCGCTACCATTACTGGGCCATCATCATAGGCTAATATTCACGCGCTGATGCAGAGGAAGGGGCGTTACTGGCTGAACTCTTATGGATACTTCCAGGATGACAGTTCACCCTGCAGCGGAGTGTGCGCTGATACGAAGCTACCTGGCAGATTAAAACTGTGCACCGGACCGAGATTCGAACTCGGGACCTTTGCCTTTCTCGGGCAAGTGCTCCACCATCTGAGCTACCCAAGCACGACTCACGGCCTCTCCTCACAGTTCTACTTCCGCCAGCACCTCGTCTCCTCCTTTCCAAACTTCACAGAAGCTCTCCTGCGAACCTTGCAGAAGCAGCATTCCACAAGACATCCCCCGGCTGTGGCTAAGGCATGGCTCCGCAGTATCGTTTCTTCCAGCATTGCTAGTTCTGTAAGTTTCGCAGGAGAGCTTCTGTGAAGTTTGGAAAGTAGGAGACGAGGTACTGGCGGAAGTAAAGCTGTGAGGACGGGGCGTGAGTCGTGCTTTGGTAGCTTGGATGGTAGAGCACTTGACCGCGAAAGGCAAAGGTCCTGAGTTCGAGTCTCGGTCCGACACGCAGTTTTAATCTACCAGGAAGTTCCTTATGGATACTATTGGTGGCCAATCGTCACTGGATAGAGAGACTCTGTCCGCCTCCGTAGCTTAGCGGCAGCGTTTCCATCTTCCACACAAGGGGCCTGGGTTCGATTCCCGGCAGGGGACTGGCTGTTTGGTGTCCTTCATCATCATTTTCATCACCATTGACCCGCAAATCGCCGAAGTGGCGTCAACTAAAAAGGACCTGCAATACGGTGGCCGAGCTCCCCCGCATGGGGCCTACCGGTCAACAATGTCATACCATTATTTCATATCATTTTTCAGAGACTCTGTTCCACACACTCGAGAGCCGAGCGGGATTAGCCGAGCGTTCTAAGGCGCTGCTGTCATGGTCTGTGGGGCTGGTCCCGGCGGAGGTTCGAGTCCTTCCTCGGGCATGGGTGTGTGTGTTTGCCCTTAGGATAATTTAGGCTGAGTAGTGTGTAAGCTTAGGGACTGATGACCTTAGCAGTTAAGTCATAAGATTTCACACACACTGGAGAAGGGTTATTGATTGAACTTGCTCCTGCTGCGCCGGCCGGGGTGGTCGAGCGGTTCTAGGCGCTACAGTCTGGAACCGCGCGACCGCTACGGTCGCAGGTTCGAATCCTGCCTCGGGCATGGATGTCTGTGACGTCCTTAGGTTAGTTAGGTTTAAGTAGTTCTAAGTTCTAGGGCACTGATGACCTCAGAAGTTAAGTCCCATAGTACTCAGAGCCATTTGAACGTCCTGCTGCTATTGGTTGGCCATCATCATTTGCTATGTGTGAAACGGACATAGCAGGAGAGGGGGAGTGTTTACTCGAAGTATTATTGTCCGCCGAGGTGACTTACAGCGCGTTGTTTGCACTGCTCGCGCACCGCGGCCGCATCTTTACCTCCTTGATGACGGAGAGCCACGGTGCCGGAAGCCTGTACCCGTCCTTTCTACTGATATTACAAGCATTCTCGGAACTTTCTTCCGTAAATGTTGGTTTCTTTTGTCATCACATTTAGGTTTTTAAAATCGTTGTCTAAGCCACATTTTCTCATGATTTTACACTTCGTTTTAGCCGCGTGTGCCGTTCATGTTCTTGATGCGTTCTTTAACAGTTCTTCCCGTTTTTTTTTGTTTTTTTCTACATACACTTTTCCACAGCCACATGACACTTGATAGACGCCTGCATTATGGAGGCAATCAGGTACATCCGTTTTTCGTCGGAAATTTTTTTATTTGTTTCGACTGAAGAAAGATGTCTGGATACCATTTTCTTTAAGATTCTGCTTTTGCGATCAGTGACCCCAGAAACGAATGGTAACCTAACAGAGTGAGAAGGCGGTTCCTAGTCATTCTTATTAGCGTGATTAACATTCCATCTAGACGCCCTGTCGATTGAATAACTATCTTAGTCATTTGCCTTCATTGTCCTCTTTAAAAAATCCAACTCTAATTCCAGGTTGTCGTCATCGCTGATACGGAAGTCACGTGAAGACAGAGAGATTTTAACTTCAGTGACAACGGCCACGAAAGCCTGCAGCCTTACATAACGTAGTATAAGTTTTCCAGTTCCAGGATAGATGACTGTGAACACATTCGTGAGTTGGACGCAAAGAGAACACACTAACATAGGCAGGTTCGAACTACTTTCACGGTGTGTATAATACAAAACTTTGCTGAAAGACTAAGTTTTCCAATAAATCATTCTAAAATTCGTCATGTAAGCATTTGCCGCTCACAGTTAAAAGAAATATTCGATTTGTAATCATTGATTGCTATGATTTGCGTAAATTTCTTTTACTGAATCTTATTTATTTGCTCGTTGTATAGGCCTAATCCAAATTAATTTGTTGCAAACAACAAAATTAATTTTAAATAGAATAAACCCTCTAGTCACAACAATATTCATGTTTACAAATTGCTCTCGGGTCACTGGATTCTCTGATACGGATACTGATCGATCTCCATTACACACACACACATATATATATATATATTCTTTCATTGCTAATGACTGCACATGAAACATTGACACGCATCTTTATTCATATGAGGAATTATAATTATTAGAACTAGATTAAAATGTTAAGATATAAACATTTATCTGTCCCAGTTCAGTCAAACAAGACAACAGTGCTACCGCCTCTATTTGTAATCAACGCAAGTCAGTGACAAGACGGGAAGTCATCGACCACATCCTCATAGCACTTGTGCAATACGTTGTCAATAACCAAAGTGGAACTGAGTCAACTTCAAAAGAATTGCGCTAGAGCTGTATCATGCACACTTAGTCATGTTTAATACTCCTTGCGTTCCTTGATTTATTCCACAACAGTTTTTTTAATATATATCTTTCAGTTAAGAATGTTAATATGCGGAAGACATGTAAACGAAGTAATGTGATTGACGCATTAGTACGAACAATAATGATAGGAAAAAGATAAAGGCCTAACACAAGAGCTAAAAGCTTTATTGATTAATTTCTGATTGTGTGTAGTTACTACAATAACAGCGACAATTATATTCTTTTCCTGCTACAATTTATTGAAAGAAAACGACGGAAATGAAGGAAGGATTAAAATTTATTGCTTATCAATACGGAGCACAAGCTCAAATGGGAAAAGAATAGCGATAAACAAACGGCCTAGTCCCTTAGAAGGCAGAGGAATTGAACCCTTCTCCTCCGCAATGCCAAACTAGGGCTTCAATCACTGCTGCAACTCGCTAGGTAACAGAAATAGAAGTCCGTGAAGGGTAGTATGTCGCATTCAGCTCCCAATTTTACGTTTCCAGTACTGTTAAATTACGAATTTCTGCTACAGTTCTGCCGACAATGTGCTTTACTCGTTGGGCAAACTGGGCATACTTGACACAGGGAGCTATCCTCGATTCTTATGTGTATAAAGTAGAATTACTTTCCGTTGCGAGCAGTGTCCACCATAATGAAGAGTCTTAACCAGTCACACACTGTGACAGTAAAATATAGTAACATCAAGACTAAATATGAAAAATGATCTGAAGATGTCCAATACAACCAGAAAACTGTCAGTCTGTAGTAATGTAACAGACAGTAGGTAGACTAAGTCTACTTCTACTCTCATTGGATTGAAATTTGAAGTAATCGGTGATTCGAAAAGTATACGAGGAATTACCGTATTTATGAAACAACAACATAAGGAAAAATGCATTTAGCAGCGTGCTGACCACATTTGTGTTCCATTGCCACAATTGATCAGAATTACTGAAAACTGTAAGGAATGGTCAGAATTACTGAAAGGTGTAAAGAAAAACATATTTTAAGATATAGAAGTAAATTACAGTGATAAAGATGAAAGAGATGCATAAAGATTGTAAAAGAAAGTTAATAGGATATGTGCTGGTGATAAATTGAAGGGTGGAACAGGCTGATGTTGACGATATTTCTGTTACTTAATATTGAATGTTCTAGTGAGTTTCTTCGCCGGACACATACATAAATACAGTATGAATAAATTTTCATGCCCAGTGCGGAATTATTGAAGTGATAGAAGCAGCAATGAAGTGGTAAGGTGCTGGGCCGAGATTGCATTACACATTTTGCTTAAATAATTTATTACTCGGAAATTCAAACTTCAGTATTGACACCGAAAAGAATTTGTTTTAACTTTCACAGATCGAGTAACACATATTCTGTACTTCATGTTACAATTTTTGATGACATCATGGAACAAGAAAAAACGGTCTCTCAATTTGATGGTGATCCACATGAAACCAAGCTGCTACCACAAATTTTGCAAACTGACTACAGCTCAGGAAAAGAGGTCAGAGACTTTAGATAACCACTGTAAAATGACAGATCTACTTCACACACAAGTTCAACCCTGAGTTGAGCCACCTAACCGTGCTTACAATATTTTGACGTAATCCAGTTACAATATTTCCACCTGATCAAGCTAATATGTACTTGAAACTATAATATAAATTAATAAACCCTGTAAATGGCGTTATGCAAAAGTTTAGTGTAGTGAACAGATTGAAATAGAACAGTGAATACATAACTTCGAGTAATGAAAAACTCACAAAATATAAAGTCTAAGCAAAGAAATAGGAAATAATATTAAGCACAGACACATAGACTCTATCTATAGGAGTCAGTTTACTGTATTAAAAGGCACTCAATTCAATCAGTAATGGGAGCCACCACACAATCTCTCCAACGACAAGGCGCACTCGCGCAAGTAGCCTCTCGCTCTCTGTACAGGAAACCATATGGCGGGAAGTTTTGGGAGACAATCGAACCAACCAAAAAGGTAGAAGGGGTAGTAAAACTATCCCAAAACCTATTTGCTAAAAGCTAGCCGCGGAGAACTCATTGATCATTTAATCAGTTTTACCTAAGTAAATGAGTAATTGTGAAACCCTGTAAAGATTAAGACGGGAGGTGGCCCAGTGGTTAGCACACTGGAACCACATTCAGTTTAAACCCGCGTCCGGCCATTCTGATTTAGTTTTTTCGTGATTTCCCTAGATAGCTTCAGGAAAATGCCGGAATGTTTCTTTGAAAGGGCACGGTCGACTTCCTTTCCCGTCGTTCCCTAACCCGATGGGGATGACCTCGCAGTTTGGTCCTCTTCTCCCAAATCAACCAACCAACAAGCAGACGGCCAAGGAAAAAGACCACACCAACGTGCCGAAAATCGGATCACTTGTTAGTCGGTTTAGCGGAGTGGTCTGCGCGTCTTATTTCCATGCAGCGGGCCCGGGTTCGATACCCGGCCGCGTCAGAGATCCTCTACTCTAGAGAGCTGGCTGTTCTGTTGTCTTTATCATCATCTCATCATTATCGACTCGCTAGTCCCCAAATGTGGTGTCAACTGAAAAGACCTGCAACTCGGCGGCGGATCTTTCCCAGGTGGGGACTCCCGGCCATCAGTGCCACATGATCATTTCATTATACCATCTGTGAAAGGTCGCAATCATTCTTCGCGGCTCTTACTCAGTTTTTAAAGCTATACTCGCTCCATGATGTATGCTACGTTTTCCTGTGCTTCTGTTTGCTCCTCAAACGTCACAACACCAATGCCTGTCCTCAAACGATGCCTTTCGCGTCTGGACTCTTTCATGGTTTTATGGACAAGATTAGCATGTATTCTTGCTTTTAAAATGATGTATTGAAATGTCCATCGAAACTAAACTCGCCTTGTGTGTGTTTTGTCATGTGGTAATTTGTAGGTAAAGAGCTGTGGCACAATTTTTGTTGCGTGCTCTTGAGTCTCTTCAAAGTCGCCGTGTTTATTTGCAGGCACGTTCGCCAACCTCCACAGCGTCTCTCCAACTCCACGTCGACTGAGTATAGCTAAAACGTTCTATAATAATTAGAATGACCAAAAAGATTAATATTTACGCTCGAGCCTCATCTAATTACTTATCAGAGATGAGCACTCGTTTATTTCTTCCTTGAATACAACTTGTACTATCGAAAATGTAATATTTACAATTATAAGTTCCCCATATATATATCGGAACAAGAACAAAATCAAAGCCATTAACATTGCTTTCAACAATAGAGAAAATAAAAGTCAGAGATATTGCAATGATAACGTTCGCTTTTCTTATGCAAGGAGTAACGTATTTGGTTAGTACGCACCGCGGTATCAGACACAGTTACTTCCGTAACAAAATGTGATATTACAAATCTCTTAAACAGACGCTACCAAACTGCCTTTGCCATTCGGGTATTACTACTATATCCAATAATGGTTTAGTTTGTGATACTTGTGTCGCTGTTGATACCAAGTATTCGATAACTTCATGGTGCCCTTGCCAATAGAAGAGTATCGGAAGTGCCCACTGAGTATGGAGGGAATAGTATGGTAGCATGTGTGCCTTCATGAGAATCAAAATGTATGTGGCATCTGTGCATACAGGAAACGAAAGTGCAGTAATAAAAAGTACATGCACTGTGCATCATGAAGGTATCAAATCTGAACAATAGATGAAGAACGGTTCAAATATTCAGAAGAATGTGATCATAATGTAGGTAAAGGAAAACGTCATTAATAGGATTTTTCCGTTTCTAGTTTATCAGAGGACTGGCAATCTGGTATCCCCCATTTTATGCACAGCAACTGTAGGGAAACAAATTCTTCAGTAGCGGACACACGGCAGATGACATCTCAGAGGAGTTTCAGTATTAGATAATTCGCCTAAGCTGTGGGCACAGTGGTGTACTGAACTGACCACCATAAATTCATTTTTCTTCGAAGTGTCTGATGAGTATCTCTCCTATAATGCCTATGTCTGTATTTGATTTCATCTTCAACGTCGTTCTTATGAACATGGTGTAAATCCAATACGTTGACTTTCAGTCTTATATTGAGAGTCAGTTTCAAAGACAACTTGGTGTATATGAGTGTTTCGTCTTGAAGGAAAGCTTGCAGTAATATTTTGCAATAACGACAAGTAATAGTAACCAAAAATTTGTGTCAAGGCTTACATTTTTGTTGGGAATGCAATTCTGTTCTATGGTTTTTACGTTTATGTGTTTCAATAATCACGTTTCTTAATACGAACGATGTATAATTTTATAATTTACCATTTTATTCTAAATTAGCTTCTTAAAATGAACAATGTGTTTTTTCATAATTTTGCCTTCTAATCTAAATAAGTCATTCTGTGTTTTAGATAAAGCTTAAAATTTATTAAGAAAGTAAGCATAAGCTTGCAATACTTACGATGACATCGATGTATCACAATAGTTTTTGGTGCTGGTGTAGATACAAAATATTACAGCGAATATCGAACTTGGACGTAATAAAGCATAAGGAAGTGATTACCTGACATGACCATTCAGTGCAGAAGGCGATCTATAAATATGTACTGTAGCCTTCTTGTTAAAACGAATTTATTTCCCAAGATCGCTATGTTAAACGGATCCTAGATTACCAGTTGCTGCAATACGTAACTGTGAAACCGACCAATAAGGCCAAATCGCATTTCATAATTCTGTAAATGCCGACTGTGTAGCTTTTCCCTAAAGCAAATTTTGTTACAAACACCGTGTAACATAAGTTTATTATTTTATGTAATATATTACG
The DNA here is from genome assembly GCF_021461385.2 of Schistocerca piceifrons. Lineage (NCBI taxonomy): Eukaryota > Metazoa > Arthropoda > Insecta > Orthoptera > Acrididae > Schistocerca > Schistocerca piceifrons. The sequence goes on from NC_060140.1 coordinate 165,891,014, forward strand.
TTTTCGTCAAGTCACAAAATGTTCCCAATTTTTATCTGATGGCACAGGCAGCTTTTTTGACATTTTACAGTATTCCGTGTCTCCTTTATATATAATTTATGCAAACTCTGTCGCTATGATTACTTGGAGCATACTACTTTTAATTTTACATTCCTTCCGTTAATTCCAATGTTAAACAAGAATGAAGACTGTGACCCTGTTACATTACTTGTAACTGACGTCACGCAGGGCAGACCGCCGTTTGGTGGTACCTCTCAACACTATCTTTCGTTATACTCCAAATCCAGTCATCAGTTATTCTCTCACAGCCAACGTGGCATTGTACCACGAACAGGCAAGACTCACGTAACAGAGTGAGTTACTTTCGCGATTAATAATACTGATATCAGTATGAAAATATGGATTAAACACGCTGAGGATTGGATAAACATTGTACTGATTACAATGAATCATAATACGTAGAACATATCAACCAATAAAAGTATTATCACAAGCATTAAAAAGTTCAAATACGAAAGAGTGAGTACTCGTAGGTTTTTCAAAAAGCAAGTATTTTTCCTTAATTTACGTAATATTCTTCAAACCAATAAACATCTTATATTACACACTTCGTAAAGTAGCCTATCTTCTTCATCAGGGTTCAAGCTATCTAAAGCCAAATTTCATTGATATCGGTTCAGCCGCTTAGTCGTGAAAACGTAACAGGTAGAGTTACTTTCGCATTTATAGTATTAGTATGGTAGTATAGATTGGCATAGATTAAACACGTTGCGAATTGTATAAACATTGTATTCTAGCTGCTACACATCGCTCGCGTAGAAAATGTAATGAAATGAGCTTATGGCGTTATTGGACGGGAGATCCCAGTTGGGATGTCTGGGAACTCGGGCATATCGTTTTTATTTGACGCCACTACCATGGTTAGCACGTAGATCGTGATAAACAATGAGGGCGACAAACACAACCAGACGCGAGCAGATAGAAGGAAAAAATAGAACGTGCAGGGCGATAACTTAATGCAGGAACCCATGGTGAAAGAGTAAGCTAACCGCGTGACCATGAGCTGCACACCCAAATTTGAGGGACATAAAAGTTATAAGAGACGCATGACACTCAGTGGCAAAATATGACGGGTTTGTATCTGGTATTAGTACAGAAGTATCGGTTAAACACGTAGAGCATTGTGTAATCATTGTATCCATCACGTTGAAACGTATTATACAGAACATATAAAACAATAAAACCATCGTCACAAACATGATAAGGTTGAAAAGTCAAAGATCTTTTGAAAGAGTAATTATCTTCCATATTTCGTGTTATTTTCTTCGTATCAGTAAATATGTTGTACTACACTCCTCGGTGTTCAAGCTATTTCCACACCAAATTTAATATCAAAATCGGCTTAGCGGTTTAGCCGTGGAAGCCTAAGAGACAAAGCTATTTTCACATTCATAATATTAGTATGGATTTTATTCTGACTATGTATTGTATCTGTTCATATGAGCAGAATTTTATGGGAGTTATTATTTTACAGAATTTTGTATAGTCCTAATGTGACAGAGTGATTTAACCGTTGTGTTATGTAACTACCACTGCCCGGTTTTATTGGTACGTAATTTCTGTGAATGAGCCGTTGAATATGCCGTACAACATTTTTTTATATGACTGTAAGCCGTAACCTCGACGTATTTTCTTTTTATACATCTGAAGATGGCATCACTTATTGACGAAATTAGTACTTCATCAACTGTCTTATCACAGCGATTCGGCAAATAAACCGGTTTCACAAGAAGACTACGGCACGCACAGGAGATAATGTCCTGCTTCTTCCCATGAATTCAAAACAACAGTTATAGTTTTCATAAAACAACGATTTGAGAAAGGCCACCTCTATCTTCCTTCTTCAGTGGCAACGTCTTAAAGCAGTCAACCCAAATGATACTCCAAATGTTATAGAGTATCAGTAAAATTTTAGGTTCTGATATTCATACCTAGTATTTTATCGAATTTGGAATTAGAACGTTCTTAGAAATGTCGACATTATGTCCTCCCGCTTTCCACGTATCCTTCACCAAAAACAAAATTTTCGTTCACTGATGAAATGGGAAATACCACCACACCTTCTCGTATGCAGTGGTAACACGTTAAAATAATTGTAAATCTCGCCGTACTTCCGATATTATAGCCATATGAGTACAATTTTACCTACTGGTATCGATACTAAATGGAATTCGATATGCGGTGGCTATCAGTTATAATAGTCTTCCTTTCTAAGAACGGTTTATGGTTGTGTTCAGATTACGTCAGTGAAAGTGTTTTTCCTGTGAGGAGTATGGATGGGCACTGGAAGTCCATTAATATTTGCGTTTGAAACGATGTGATATCGGTTGCCACCGAATGAGGGATGACGGCTATTAGCAATACCGAGACTGCAGCGGACTGGGGCACCTTGACTGTGTTGACGGATGTTCAGTCGTAGGAAACTACGTTACATTTTTTAAGCCTCATATTTTTATAGTTGTTGCAAACCACTGTCATTGCATTTGATTGCATGAATTATCAGTGTGTCCTTCGTTTCAAGACTGACAGTTTAATATCTAGTGGATAACTACCCAGGTGTTTGTTACACTCACTTTGTTTAAATGACCAACCTAAGATTAACAAAAGAAAAAAAAATGGACTTACCGGAGTGTCTTAAGAATTTGGAAATTTTAAAAGGTTTTATTGTAATTTAGATGTATAGTTCTTGTGAATTATTTTATTTTCATGTCCTTACTTCGCCCGCATGGACATAAAAATTTACAAGAGTGTAATCTATGTTAGTTTTAAAAAGTGTTCGAAAGGGTACTCTGCCCTTTGACACCCAGTCCTCGCTCCATATGCCACTTGGTATGCTTTGAACCGACATTTGGTGGGGCGACATTGACGGTAAAAAGTCCCTTCAGGTCCGTTTCCTTTTCTGTTCGGTATTCAATAAATTCATATATGGTTGCAAATTATTCAAATTATATTCACATGTGCATTTCAATGGTGATTAAAATAAAAAAGACTCCAATTACTCTATTGTTCTGAAACGTTATGTTATACCATTTGTAGGGCGAAACTTTTCAGTCGACTTAACCTGGCAGGGTATTTCGGCCAGCAGTTCAATAATGTTAAAACAGTAAGTCTTATACTAACCATGCTGTTAGGATTAATATTATTTCACAACACAAAACAGAATGATAACTTCCATCATAAAATATCGTTAACGAAGTTACCTGTCACGTACAAGAAACACTTCTGTCTTTAATGAAACGATAAATGTGTTGACTGGATGTGCCACAGCGATCTCTGTGGGAGCTGACACTAAAGATCATGTTGTTACAGGTTTCCAGTGTTGACATTAGGTCCGTATTCAGAGTTACGCATTCTTCATAAAAATGTAGCAGTTTGTCTAGTTATTTCATCATAGCGCTTAAGGCCATGACATAATTTTTCATATAACTTACAGCTTAGGTGACTTTTCTGTAGTTCAGGTCTTTTTAGCATCAATTTGTCAATCTTTCGTTACATCTTGCAATCGATAATATCTCATTAGATGTATTAAATCGTTATATGGCAATATAATGCTGAAATCTAAGTATGGAAAAACGACACAATTTCTTCTTCTTTATTTATTTCGCAGATTTTATTTCCATTTTTCGGATGTGAGAGCATGTTACTTTCTTCTACTTACGATGAGCGGTTTTTCTGGTGTTGATTTATTTGTATATAATTAATAGTATTTACGCCAATTAGAAACTTCATTAGGGTCAGGCGAGAGATGATCGTTTCTGACTGCATTGAGAGGCTATCAGCTGGGAACGATTGCTTTGTTTGTGTAGGAAAATACTAAAATCAGTGAACAGCATTAAGAAGTTCATAATTTAAATATATTAACTTCTTCAATAACATTTATCCAAGTAGAATATTTGAATCTGATTTATCAAACTTGTAAGTGAAAGTGAAGACTGAGTTCCAGTTGCCAACTTCGTTAATTTTCATGAAAATTACAGATTTCGTCCGTAATATTAGCCATGTTCGAATGAATTCTGTTAGAGGGTTCTAGCTCCTAGAAATTGAATAAATTTAAAAAAATCAAAGGACAACTGTTTATAGCGGCTAGTAGCTTACATTTTCTAGACGGTTTTACCATGTATTGAACAACCGCGTCAATTTGTCGGTTACTACTCCAACTAACAGGTTATTATATCCATTAAGTTTTCATTACAGTACAGTATTTGAGTTTTTAAGGACTTCGTGAACAGGCCAAAAAGGTGTAACTGATCTTTCAGATGAGGAGGGCCGAGCCGCGCGGGATTAGCCGAGCGGTCTGCAGGTGCTGCAGTCATGGACTGTGCGGCTGGTCCCGGCGGAGGTTCGAGTCCTCCCTCCGGCATGGGTGTGTGTGTTTGTCCTTAGGATAATTTAGGTTAGGTAGTGGTTAAGGTTAGGGACTGATGACCCTAGCAGTTAAGTCCCATAAGATTTCACACACATTTGAACATTTTTTTTTTATGCGGGCCGATATTTTGTAGTTCATGGTAATCTCTTTTCATGTTCTTATGAACAACATTAGTATACACGTCGAACAAATTTATTGATAGGTCACCTTCACGTCACTTTCATTGGCCATAAACCGAATGTCGGTCACACCCTGTGTAGGCGTTGTACCGTTTCTTAACGGCTATCGGAGTCATCCACTTTTCTAAAGCAGTGTCATCCACGCTCACACCGACCATTCTCTGGTATCTATCTGCTAGCTTTCTGCCCTCATTAATTAAGAATTATCACTGCTCGTTTGTACCTCATGCACGCTTATTACACACTCAATATATCGTCACCCATCTGTAAACAAAACTGATGAAAAACTCCAAGGACATTATGCAAATCAACTGTGTGTAATTGATTGCATAGATATAAAACACAACTATGGACGAATCGCGTCACGTTATGCAAATTGGTCACAAACTCATAGTCATGCAGATGTGACGGAAAACGCAAAATTGTATACTTTGACAGACGACGGGTGAATGTGTGACGCTGGAACGCAATTTCAGAGCACAGTTGTCAAGCATAGGGAACAGGGCACATGTCGATAACAGGGCTTAAAGTCTTGGAGAATTTCATTCCGTGTGCTCAGCTGGAGTGTAGCGATGCCTCATCGACAGGTGCGTGAATAATATGCGCAGACGTCAACATTTTATAGAGGACGTGTACTGGGGCCCCGTCTGGAGTAACCGGCGAATTGCTCCACATTTGAATAGGATCGATGGCGCTGTTCGACGATGTTGCGAGGAATGGGTGAACCATAGCCGAACACAGTGTCAAGAAGAAAGCTGTCGAACTAAAGAGACAGTATGTGAGGAGCGAGCAATCACCAGAGAGCCCCAGATTCATCTTGTCTTCGATCAGACGGGCAGCTGGTGCTTCAGTGACCACACGCGCCACTAATAGCCGGCTCAGAGAAAGGGGGCGGTACACCACAAGCCACAAACAAGAGGATTTCCATGCGCCACAGCCTCCGACAGACATTCATGATCCGAAGATGATCTGATAAAAAAATCGAAACCGGTCTCTATTAAAAATGTTAAACGATCACTACTGCTTCCAGTTTAGTTATAATAATTACAGATCAGTGTTTTCCTGTATAAGAACTATGTTCTTTAAAATGTTAAAGGGGGCTGAGCTCTAAGCTCCATTTGCGCCGACTATCATTGATCACTGTACGTCAACATGCTTATTTACAGTGATGTTGACACACTGGACCTCGAATCTTATTGACTGGAATGGAGTTGTCTTCAATATTGAATCCCGCTTCGGACCTAACGACAAGCGGAGACGTGTCTGGAGATGCCCCAGACAGCAGTCGTCCACCATACGGCCCGACAACCATGAGTAATGGTGTGTTCTGCCATTTCATTCCATATCATTGCCCCTTTCGTTGTCCGCCCCGATAGCTGAAAGGTCAGCGTGACGGACTGCCGTCCTAAGGGGCTCGGGTTCGATTACCGGATGGGTCGGGGATTTTCTCCACTCAGAGACTGGGTGCTGTTTTGTCTTCATCATTTCATCCCCATCCTAAGTGCAGGTCTTCCAATGTGGCGTCGAATATAATAAGATCTGCACTAAGGCGGTCGGACCTGCCCCTTGAGGGGCCTCCCGTCCAATGACGCCAATGACGCCAAACGCTCCGTTGTCATTTGAGGCACAGCGGTACGTCGACGGTATTCTTGTTGCAGTTAATTAGATAATACTCTGAAGACGTGAGATGCCAATCAGACCGTAGCCTATCCTAAGACCCGACAACCAGGAGTGAGGGTCCGTAGTACCATTTCTTTTCACATCATTCACAATATAAGTAGCCGTCTTAGACTGTTTGCAGATGATGCTGTCATTTACCGTCTTGTAAAGTCATCAGATGATCAAAACGACTTGCAAAATGATTTAGATAAGATATCTGTATGGTGCAAAAAGTGAAAATTGACCCTGAATAAAGAAAAGTGCGAAGTTTTTCACATGAGTACTAAAAGAAATCAGCTAAATTTCGATTACGCGATAAATCATCCAAATCTGAGGGCTGTAAATTCATACTTAGGGATTGCAATTACAAATAACCTAAATTGGAACGATCACATAGATAATATTGTGGGTAGAGCAAACCAAAGACTGCGATTCATTGGCAGAAAGAAAGTGCAACAGGTCCACCAAAGAGACTGCTTACACTACACTTGTCCACCCTATTCCGAAGTACTGCTGTGCGGTGTGGGATCCGCATCGGGTGGGACTGATGGATGACATCCAAAAAGTACAAAGAAGGGCAGCTCGTTTCGTATTATCGCGGAATAGGTGAGACAGTCTCACAGACATGATGCGTGAATTGGAGTGGCGATCATTAAAACAAAGGCGTTTTTGGATGCGAAGGAATCTTCTCATCAAATTTCAATCACAGTTTTCTCCTCCGATTGCGAAAACATTCTGTTGGCACCCACCTACATAAGGAGAAATGATCGTCACGATAAAATAAGAGAAAACAGGGCTCGCACAGAAAAATTTAAGTGCTCGTTTCCCCGCGTGCCGTTCGGGAGTGGAACGGTAGAAAGACAGCATGAAGGTGGTTCGTTGAATCCTCTGCCAGGCACTTTATTGTGAATAGCAGAGTAATCACGTAGATGTAGATGATTCCTTTGGTTGTCATCCGAAGCACCCTTGCAGCGCCGTGGCACGTCGACGATATTCTAATCCCAGTTTTGTTGCCCTTCATGGCAAGCTATCCTGGCACACGGCGAGAGTTTCTACTGCTTGTCTTCGTGCCTGCCAAACTTTACCTTGACCTGCAAGGTCGCCGGATCTCCCCCCATTTAAGAATCTTTGGATCACTATGGGCAGGGCCCTCCAGCCAGTTCAAGACTTTGACGATTTAACGCAACAGTTGGACAGAATTTGTCACCGTATTCCTCGGAACGACATCCAATGTATCTGTCAAGCAATGACAAGTCGAATAACTGCTTGCATAAGGGGCAGAGGTAGACCAATATGTTGCTGACGCCCTTAACTTGTGAAGCTCAATCTCCGGAATGAATCGTCCAAATTTCTGATATTGTAATTATTTGTTTGTCCGTAAATGTACATCACATTTCCGTCCGATTTTCATAATTCCTTTGTGGTGCGTCTCTCTTTTTTTTTAATGTCTTAGGGTTTACTTCGTCAACAGTTAGAGATATTGAAACGAGATTTTCTGCAAATAATAGTAGGTTGACTAAAAATATCATGAAAAAAATAATACTCAGGTATTTTTAAAAAGGGTTTATCAACTATTGATAATATATACACACTGCAACAAGCTATAGAAAGAAGACGATGATTCATTAGGGTAGCCAATCTTGCTTTTATATGTTTTGGAAAGGCATTTGATATGTGAACACAGAAATTATATGGAATATAATGACTGTAGGAGGTTATATATCTCATCTAATACTACTACTAAAAGGCTACACACAAACATCCAAATTATTGTACACGTGGGAAATAAAACCATAAAGCCAATGATCACATACAAAGGGTACGTCGAGGAGGCTGTATTTCTGCACCAATCTTCAATATATAGGTAGATGAAGTGATCACTAAATGAAAAACTTCAATGAAAAGGAGTGTGTTTTGATCGAGACACTAGAATAAATTTAGTTTTATATGCAAATGACCCAACTCTGTTTGCAGAGAAGGAAGATCGCCATCAAATGGGGGTCTATAAGGTGCAGCAGTTAGTCTTAGATTATAACCTAACAATGCCTGTAGATAAAACTAAAGTGATGACATTTCGTGGCATACAACTACTACGATCTAAAATAGTGCTGAATAACAAGATTCTAATGCGAGCTGAAAATTTAAATATCTAGAATGAGCCATCACTCACGAATATAACGATGACGGGGATCGAAAATTAAATAAATTTACTTTTATATGTGGAACGATCGTAAGACCACAGCAGTAGCAACCCTTACTTAAGAAAGTGAAGCATGGCGTCAACGAGACAGCAAGAAATTAGAATACAGGCTCAACAAACGAGGTTTCTAAATAGAGTTTAATTATGTAGAAGGCGAGGTTGCAAAATAAATGAGGATGTAAGAAGAGTATAGTAATATATAACCTAAACGAAAAAGTAAAACGAAAAAAGGAGAACATGGAGACAGCATGTACACTGTATGGGTTGATAAAGAGTCCCAGTAAAGGCTCTCAATTACAAATGTACTGAAAAAATAACTGTAGGAAGACATACACGGGATGGAGTACAGTAGCATACAATTTGCCTAATACGCGAAGTGAAGAAGCAGAAAATGAAGATTATAATTTTCAGTTCGATTCATTCACCAACCTCATTTGAACCCGCCAAGTACACTGAAGGTCGACAAGGTGAAAGAAGTGTCTTCCTTGGTCTTAATGTGCGTAACGTCATGAAATTCGTCTCCTCATTGCTCTGTAGACCCGTTGAAAAAAGGATTCCTATCACAGGCGGAAAAGTGTCACGAGACCTCTCCCCCACCACCCGTGCCCCACCCCTTGTGCTAATTACGACCATCGCTATCCCCGCCTACGGCAAATGGCACGCCCTGTCCCGGCACTCAGCTGAACTCCTCCCTGCCTGCATAGCCGCTGAGACCTGTTAACCGTGCCAAAGGTCACGGGGCACTCGCCACTGCCGGCACAAAAGGCCACGCTGCGTGTCTTCGCGTCTGCAGATCGCAGAACGCGTTAAGCCAGCAACAAACTCCTCTGTGCATCCTGAATCAGAGCAGCGTGGCGGATGGCCCCACACTGCACTCACACTAGCGAAGACGCCGTCTTAATTCGTCGTTCAGCCTTTCACATTTCAGTTCCTTCTACCTCCCGTAAATCTGGGGATGGTTGAAAACGATGGTTTTCCTACCTCACTTTGTTCCCGTTCAAGATTGTGAACTCTTTACAAGGCATTATCTGTCAGACGTTATTCCGCGTCTGTCAATTTCTCTTCCGTTACAGTGCTTGTAACATACCCGGTATCTACTATCAGCTCATCAATAGCTCAGCATTATTTTAAAAACTAGTATATATGTTTTATGGCCCCACAACTCATAAATATTTAGAGAACGTCATATTTAACAGCCAATAGCTGCTGATAAATAATTATTTACAATGGATTTCGAACTCCAGTTACCTTTAGGCGGCTTAATGTTGTTGTCTTGCTAGAGGAAGTGGTAGGACTAGTTTGAGCTGTGAGTCCTTTTTGTCTCCTGCTACAACTATTTTTATTTCATTTAATAAACCCTTCAACATTTATTTACCCGTACATGGACTAAATTTAAGTAAACCTTAAGTCAGTGGCACATGCCAGAAAGAGAACTAATTCACCACTAAATAACAAGTAACCCTGTAGCAGATTAATGAAAGAATCTACGAAAAAACCACATACTGGAGAAACGGTTTAAAACCATTACAGTAGATGGTACGTGGCATACCAATCATGTTTCACCATTAACAACGATTAAAATTAAATCCCTAGTAACAAATAAGTCAGTAATTCACTTCAAGCGTGACAAAATAATTTCGGAAAGATAATACTACAGCCCCAATTGAATCTGTATGTGCAAGACATTTATAAAAGTGCGTCAACGAAGTAGTAGAAGCTTAACAAAACACGGAACGGTTAAACATTCCATAAAACTTCGTAACAAGTGTGTCTGTAAATTACATCAGATAAAAAAATTAAAAAAAATTGAGCAAGAGGCAAATTCTACTTAACATTTTAAAATGCGCATTAGCTTAAAGGGAAATTCACTCCATGGGGCTCACCACTTTTTGGTGGGTACGTGCTTGGCTACCATGGGGACCCAGCCCTCACAGCACAGCTTCTCTTTCTGTGCTGCTTGTCTCCTCTTCTCCTGTCCTTTTCCCCTCTCTTGGAGAGGGTTTGCTTGAAGGAATATTCTCTATTGTACTGCTCTTTCACTGCACTGCTCTTTCCCTGCGCTGTTCATTCTCTGCACCGCTCATTCCCTGCACCGCTCTTTCCCGGCACCCCCCTTTCCTGGCACCGCCCTTTCCCGGCACTGCCCTTTCCCGACACCGCCCTTTCCCAGCACCGCCCTTCCCCGGCACCGCCCTTTCCCGGCACTGACCTTTCCCCGCACCGCCCTTTCCCCGCACTGCCCTTTCCCCGCACCGCCCTTTCCCCGGCACCGCCCTTTCCCCAGCACCGCCCTTTCCCCAGCACCACCCTTTCCCCAGCACCGCCCCTTCCCGGCACCGCCCCTTCCCTGCACAGCCCTTTCCCTGAACCGTCCCTGCCCCGAACTGCCCCTTCCCCGAACCACCCCTTCCCCACACTGCCCCTTCCCCGCACCGCCCCATCCCCGCACCGACATTTCCCGGCACCGCCCCCTCCCGGCACTCCCCCTTCCCGGCACCGCCCCTTCCCCGCACAGCCCTTTCCCCGAACCGCCCCATCCCTGAAATGCCCCTTCCCCGAACCGCCCCTTCCCCGCACCGCCCCATCCCCACACCGACATTTCCCGGCACCGCCCCCTCCCAGCACCACCCCCTCCCGGCACCACCCTCTCCCCGCACCGCCCCCTCCCAGCACGGACCCCTCCCTGCACAACTCCCTCCCAGCACCGCCCCCTCTCCGCACCGCCCCCTCCCCGCATCGCCCCCTCCCCACACTGCCCCATCCCCGCACCGCCCCATCCCTGCACTGCCCCCTCCCCGAACTGCCCCCTCCCCACACTGCCCCCTCCCCCCACACTGCCCCCTCCCCCTACACCGCCACTCCCCGCACCTCCCCCTCCCCGCACCGCCCCCTCCCCCCACACTGCCCCCTCCACCCACACCGCCCCCTCCCCCCACACCGCCCCCTCCCCCCACACCGCCCCCTCCCCACACCGCCCTCCCCCCGCACCGCCCTCTCCCCGCACCACCCTCTCCCCATACCGCCCTCTCCCTGCACCGCCCTCTCCCCGCACCGCCCTCTCCCCGCACCGCCCTTTCCCCGCACCGCTTCACCAGCTCGTTCTACAGTTTTACTCCGTCCTCTCTCGTTTGGGAAGGCCTGCGTCGGCTTTCCAGCACTACCGCTCACTCTCCACTCCCTGGCCTGACTGTGGCAGGAAACGTGATAGTCCACTCTGTAAATGTTTCCAACGCTTTGGGCCAGTACTTTGCAGAGGTTTCATGCTCCACCCAGTAATATCCTGCCTTTCTTCCTCGGAAAAAGGTGGAGGAAGCTCATGCAATCTCTTTTCTCTCTTTCAGTCGAGAATGCTGCAATATTCCTTTTACTATGAGGGAGCTCGAGCGTGCTCTCTCCTCACCCAGGTCTTCTGCTCCTTGGCCCGATACAATCCACGTCCTCATGCTGCAGAATCTTCCTCCTGCAGGAAAATGCTTTCTCCTCGATACCTACAACCGTATTTGGACTGACGGTGTAACTCTCATGCTTTGGCAGGAAGCTCCTATTGTCCCCCTACTTAAGCTTGATAAAGATAAATCTCTTCCTTCCAGCTATCGCCCAGTTTATCTTACCAGCAGCGTTTGTAAGGTGATGGAACGCATGATCAATGGTCGACTAGTGTGGTGGGTGGAGTCACACCATCTTCTCACTAATGCTCAGTGTGGGTTCCGCAAGCGCCGCTCGGCGGTTGATCATCTCGTCACCCTTTCGAAGTTCATCATGAATAATTTTCTGCAAAAGCGTCATATATACGCTGTGTTCTTTGATTTGGAGAAAGCCTATGATACCTGCTGGGTGACAGGCATTCTATGTACTATGCACACATGGGGCCTTCGTAGTCGTCTTCCCACTTTCATCCGGGAATTTTTAATAGACTGAGTTTTCAGGGTAGGTGTGGGTTCCTCCTTATCCCACACCTTTTCACAGGAGAACGGGATGCCTCAGGGCTCTGTACTGAGTGTCTTCCTTCTTCGCCGTAGCCATCAACCCAATTATTGACTGCCTTCCAGCTGGCATTTCCGGTTCTCTATTCGTTGACGACTTTGCTGTTTATTGCAGCTCCCAGCGGACGTGTCTTCTGTAACGCTGTCTTCAACGTAGTCTGGACCGTCTCTATTCGTGGAGTGTCACAAATGTTTTCTGCTTTTGTGATACCAAATTAGAAACTTCTGGTGGTACATGGCGTTTCTTCCACCGTCTTTACGACTGGGCCAAAATGACCTCCCGTTCGTGGATGCAACGAAGTTCTTAGGGCGTTCGATAGGAAACTCAATTAGCCTCCTCTCGTGTCCTACCTGGCTGCAAACTACACCTAGTATCTCAATGTCCTTCGTGTATTGAGTGGCACCTCCTGGGGAGCTGACCGGACTGTTCTCCTCCGTCTCTATCGATCTCTTGTCCACTCTAAGTTGGATTATGGATGCATTGTCTATTCCTCTGCACGGCCGTCTATCTTACGCCGTCTAAATACAGTCCACCATTTGGGGATGCTTCTCGCCACTGGTGCCTTCCGTACTAGCCCAGTTGAGAGTCTATACAGTGAACTACCACTGTCATTCCGGCGCCATCCAACTGAGTAGGTATGTGTGTCGGCTTTCTTCCACGCCAGACCACCCAACCTTCGGCCCTTTTTTTGATGACATTCTTGACCGCCAATGCGAGACGTACGTTTCTTCTCTGCGGCTTCCCGGCGTCCACTTTCGTCACCTGCGACAGTAGCTGCAGTTCACACTCCCTGTCACTTTCCGAATGGGTGAGAGCGCTTCACCACCTTGGATTCAGGCACAGGTTTGTGTTCATTTTGGCCTCAGCTCGTTCCAGAAGGATCAAACTCCCGAGCTGACCTATCGCTTCAAATTTCTGGAACCTCGCTCACAACTTGCCGGTAGCATATTTTTGTACACTGATGGTTCCAAGTCCGCCCACGGTTCTGGCTGTGCTTTTGTCGTCGGGAATGATAAGTTTCAATACCGGCTTCAAGGCCAGTGCATGATTTTTACCACAGAGCTTTTTGCCCTCTATCAGGCTGTTCACTACGTCCGGAGACTCCAGCTCACTCGCCGTGTGATCTGCTCTGACTCCCTCAGTGCCCTTCAGAGTCTGGATGATCAGAACCAGTCCACTCCATTGTCCGACGGATCCAGGACTGCCTCCATTTGTTCCCAAGTGATGTTCATGTGGGTTCCTGGCCATGTTGGTGTGCCTGGGAATGACGCTACTGATGTTGCAGCCAAGGCCGTAGTCCATCTCGGCTGACCTGCCACTTACTCTGTTCCCTCGCGAGATATTTGTAATTTTCTCTATAGGTGTATCACGTCACTTTGGCATGACCATTGGTGCTCCCATCATGGGAACAAACTCGGAGAAGTCAAACCTTTCCCAGCAGTATGGTCGACTTCCTCCCGGCTGTCTCGCCGTGAAGAAGTATTGTTAGCTCGGTTGCGAATAGGGCACTGCCGCTTTACTCACCACCACTTGTTGAGTGGCGACCCTGCACCCAGCTGTCCTTTCTTTAGCCAGCCATTAACAGACAGTCATTTCTTGATCCTTTGCCCCTATTTTAGCCATTTAGGGTCGGGCTGCCACCCGCTTTGCTGGACACTTTAGCAGATGACGTGCGAGTTGTGGCTCGCGTTTTAATTTTTTTAAGAAGCAGTAATATGACAAAAGAGATTTCATTTCTACCTGGTGACTCCGGGGTTTGTCGACGTGTTTTAGATAATCTTTCGTAACGTCTTGACGTTTTAGATTTGTTTTTTCTTCCTTTTTGTATTGGACCTCTAAACGTATTTTTACCCTCGCGGTCCCAGCATTCTACGGTCTATACTGGGCGCTTATGACCTTAGATGGTTTGCACCCGAAACTCCTCCTCCCCCCCCCCCAAAAAAAAATCAAGGTAAATACACAGGAAAACTTCAAATCGTGCCCAAGGAGAAATGTGCAAAGCGTCAAAAAGTTTATTAATATATCCGCTGTGCTAGAAAACTTTTCACGAAATTCCGATAAGGCTGGCGGTTCAATAAAGAGAGGGTTTGTTACAGAAATCATGAGTGGAAGCTCAGATGACATCAAACGGCAAACGAACCAAGAATGACAAGTTGGATATTGCATCAGGACAGTTCAGACACGCGAAAAAAAAAACCCCAAACAGCGTATGCTGATTAGGCTGAATTACACTCACGACAGGCCGGCCGAGGTGGCCGTGCGGTTCTAGGCGCTGCAGTCCGGAAGCGCGAGACCGCTACGGTCGCAGTTTCGAATCCTGCCTCGGGCATGGATGTGTGTCATGTCCTTAGGTTAGTTAGGTTTAACTAGTTCTAAGTTCTAGGGGACTAATGACCTCAGAAGTTGAGTGCCATAGCGCTCAGAGCCATTTTTGAATACTCACGACAACTGGTTTACTATTACATCAGTAGACACCCAACCGGGAGAGAACAGCTGTGTCTTACGACACTTTCACTCAGGCAGACTTGCAGCCTCCAGGTTCTGTTAACGGAAAAGAGCAGCCAGCTTGCCCTGAAGTAGACTGCGCCCAGCCTCACAGTATAGTAAACATTCGGCCAGCTCATTCATCCTCGTTGCAGCTGTCCCACCTAAGCAGTGACAGCGTGCAGCAGTCAATACAACGGCCATTTCCTCAGTTGGAGTCCGTCTGCTGCTCGTCGTCCACTAGCTCTCCAACACCAGACTGCTACTCAGCTCCTCTCCGCCTGTCCTCGCTGTGGCGGTTGTGTCGTGGCTCTCACGCCGCAGCGCCACCAAGGAATTCCTCGGCTATCACCGCCGAACCGGTGCCGTGGATTTGAAACAGCAGTGGCTGCGTGACGTCTTACGGTACAGTTATTCATAATGAAATGTATGTATGTAAAAAGTATGAGCATCTTTACGTATTGAGTGATTACTCTGAAGGACAGGACATGGAGATGTTGCATAGCCTACTCGTGTGAGACAATGTATTAAGCATCTGACGGAGGTAGAAAGGCGCAGCATCGTGAATCTTCATCTGGATATCTGGTCGAATTGACCAATACCCACATCTCTGGGCATTCAGTAGTGATAAAATAGCGATTTTGGCCTGCACGGAAAAGTAAGAGCAGGCATATTCGTTTGACTAAGTCTAATAACCACAAGACCCTATCGCTTTATTGTGTTCCAAGTACGTTATAACCCCTTCACATTTGCGACTGTCATCTGAGAGTAATTAAGGAACTCCCTGCAGCGTCCTGTGTCATCCCACACCATTCGTCTGAGACTACCAACAGCCAGACTAGGAAGTTAACATCCTACGTATAGGCTGCCTTTAAAGCAAAAGGCTGGAACCGAGAAGCACGGAGAGCTGATGAATGGTGGCGCATGAGCTCCCAGACATTCTACGTCCTCACGTGTTACTTCTCACCTGACAACACAGTTGTGCCATTTTTCAACAGGACAATGCTTGTCTACACATTCCACGTGACTCTATGGACTGTGTCCCTGATGCTGAGATACTTACGTGACCAGTAAGATTCCCAGATCCGTCCCCAACAGCACATGCTCTCACGTTAACTCTGTCTAAGAGCCAGTATCCAGGATATCAAGGACCAGTTACAACAGTTGGGGTCAGCTTGCTTCAGGAGAGGCAATAACGGCTTTGTGGCACCATTTTAAACGGAAGCAATGCATTCTTCCAGGTTGGAGATAGTGCATCGTCCTTCTGAGGGAAGCCTTATACTGCCAAGTTCTTTATACGAGGGTTATTCCAAAAGTAAGGTCCGATCGGTCGCGAAATGGAAACGACTATGAAAATCCGATAAAGCTTTGCACAGATGTGTTGGGTAGTGTCTCTAGTATAACCCCAGTTAGCATCACGTCCCTCTTCTCATTTCTGAGCTCGCAGTGAGTGCGTAAAGATGTCTAGAAAATAGTGTCTGCCGCTAAGTACGAGGGCCTGGTGAGAAATTTCGCCTGAAGCTATGCAGCCAACATTACATAACTGTCGTGCTGTTTCGTCTTCACGACAATTCTCAGCCGCATTCTGCAGGGGCAATGAAGATGCTCCTGCATCGTTTTCAAATGGAAATGTTAGATTACCCGCAATACAGTCCGCAATTGTCTCCCCCTGAGTTTCATCTCTGGTCACATGAACCGCTGTCTTTGACGACAACATTTTGACACAGACAACGAGGTGTAGGCCAGCGTGGAGAATTGGCGGAAAGCACTGGCGGCTGCCTTCTATGATGAGGCTATTGAAAAGTTGGTACAACGCTATGACAAAAGTCTAAGTCAGAACGGCGACTACGTAGAGAAGTTGCTGAAAGGTGTAGCTAATTGTTACAAGTAAAACATTTCTGATGTTCACTGTGGTTTCAATTTGGCAATCAATCGGACCTTACTTTAGGAATAACCCTCGTAGATTTGGGTCGATATTATAATCAGTAAATTAATCTCAAGGACCTTCTCAATCCACGAAGTTTCATTTCATTCTCTCATCACCTTCAGGGTGCTTCATTGTGTACAATGCCTCCAGACAAAAAAAGTGGACTGTAGACGATGATTAACATTTACTTCCGTGTGGCTCTGTGTTATTTGACGCCACAGTTTTAACATTACCAAGTAAGTTCTTGTAAACAGCTTTGGGACACTTGAAGATTTATGTTTCTTAAAATACGGGGTGTATCAAAAAGAATAATCCCATTTTAAAAAAATCGTAACTATTATGTTAATTGAGATATGTACGTGAACAACATAGTGTTGGAAAGAGTAAACTCTCGAGTTTTACATGGCTCCCGCTGGGTCGCTGGGTAGGAGCAGTGTGCGCCCACTTCAGTTCTACTAAAAATGGTGTAGGGATAACAGAAAGCGTTGTATGTTCTACGTTTTGCGTAGTGCGGGTCGCTTATAACTTTTCAGCGTGACTTTAATACTAGGTATGGTTTAGATCCTCCTACAGCACATGGCACTGGACGATGGCATGAAACAGGTTGTTTGTGAAAAGGAAAATCGGCGGGTCGTCCCAAAGTGTCTGACAAACGTCGATCGCATCCGCCATAGTTTCACAAGGAGTCCGCAGAACTCCGTTCACCGTGCAGCTCGACAGTTCAACATGCCCCGACATTAACTCATGAAACCATACAAATTTCAGCTACTGCAAGCTCTTCGTGAAGGTGGCAAACAACACCGTGTGGAGTTCTGTAATTCCGTTCTTGGCAAGATGGAGGATGACAGTTTTCTTCCACGCCTAGAGTTTAGTGACGAGATAACATTCCATCGAAATGGAAAGATGAACCGTTATAATGTGAGAATATGGGGTACGGAACAACCACATGAAGTGGTACAACATGAGAGGGACTCTCCAAAATTTAATTTGTTTTGTGGGAAAAAGGTGTCTGCTCAGTTTTTCTTTGCCGAGCACACTGTTACAGCAAGCACATGTCTAGATATGCTTGAGAACTTGTTTTTCTCACAGTTGGAGGCTGATTAGAGCGACTTCATTTAACAAAAGCATGGGGCACCACTATACCGGCATCTGGAAGTGAGGGAATTTTTAAATCAAGGAATTATTGAACGATGGATCAGTCACACTAGACCAAATGATTCAGTCTTACATTAGCTGGCCCCCAAGCTCACCGGACCTGACTGTATTATTTCTTGTGGAGGTTTATAAATGACTTATGTGTCTCCGTTTCCCCAATGAATGAACCGAGACGTCGCGTAACAGTATCTGTGGAAGTTGTAACTGAAGACATGCTCATTGCAATTTGGGAAATAATTGAATACCACATTGACATATGCGATGCATCTCAATGGGGGCGTATTGAACGCCTACGAAAAGAAATGAAAGAAAACTTATTGAATTTCCCGTTCATCAGAAAACAAAATTCGTTGTATATGTTCATTGGTTTCAGAAATATAGACGTGCCAAATCGGATGATTCTTTTTGATACACCCTGTACAAATATATCTACTGAAATCTGGTTTCGCAGGATAGAGCGAATCAGGTTAAGGTTGTGAAGGGGGCCGTAATCAGTTACTGTTAGTTACACAAAACACTTAACTTTTATTTTCCTAAGAACAACTTAATTACACATTGCCTTAAAAGTATCAAATGGCTGAAGGCCTAGTTAATAAAACTAGCAACATCTCTGGTCTGAAGACCCAAAGCCACACCAAAAACAAGAAACGCTGAAGACCTGAACACAAGTTATTAAAATTACTTTACAAAAATACAAACGGCTTTAAAAAAATATTTCACGTAAATACTCGGCTGAAGGCCACACACTGAACATTGAACAACTCAGGGCCTGGATAGCAAGAATTTCAGATAGAACAAACTTTCAAACTTTTAGTTATTAAATAAATAAATCTTCAACTTCAATTTAGATCAGCTGAAGGCCTTATCTTAAAAATAAAACAAAGTTAATTAATAGATAGCTGAAGGTCTCACACAGTACATCAGACTGAAATGAAAATCACAATCTAAAACCAACAGGACAGTGGTGCTGAGAAGTGTTCCAAGGGTCGAACTGAGGAGGCAGATCTAATGTAAGGTGAGGTGAGACAGGCAGCCAAGATTAACATTAAGTAATTGGATGGCAACCCGACCCAGGGCTGTCTGACGAACCGACCAACATTCAAATCCCTTCCGCCTGACCAATGGTACAACAGACAATATCTACGAAGGACGAAGATACCAGCCACAATAAATCTTCAGAATTGGAGTCTAAAAATAGCCAAGGCATAATAACCACTCTTAGGAACAAATATGAACAAACAACTAAAAGGCTGTCGAGCTACATGCCGTGCCGGACAGCATCACCACAGCGAGGAAAAACACACTGCCGGAAAACTACGCTAACGACCAGGGCAGGTCACTGGGGCGTTGACGGCCGCAAGGCAGAAAATACCGCTGGTGCACTTCACTGATAAGTCACAATCAATTTAACAGTTAAAGTCCATACAGGAAAACGGCTGCAAAATTTCGCCGACTGCAACACAGCATACTTTGCTGGTAGCTGGAATGGCCAAGGAAGCAACAGCCGGCAATGAACTAAGAGATGTCACAGGAGTTGAGGCTTCAAACAAGTTAGCTGATCACTCAACTTCAGTGTCCAGGTTCGGTGGGCAACGAACTTTGTAGCTTTCGCAGATAGCGCCTCACAATCTGACAGCTCATGCACGCCGCCAGTGGTCCCGGCCTGACCGCGCACCATGGAGAATTCCTCGCTGCTCTGTCCCAACCGACCGACTGCATGCACCACGCACACACCAGTAAAATAGCTGCTCGGTCAAAATCCACACAAGCTACACATGGTTTCACGAAAACACTTCCACAAACAACTTGAACAGTACTGAAACCAATGATTGGAACAACAAGGACGAATCACAAGTCGACACACACGGAGAACCCAGAAGTGGTCGGTGACCAAATATGTGTCGTCCGATGAGACGACCGACCGAACGACCAACCAGTATCGTCCCCACTCAAGTGATGTGTGACGGCAACAGTCGGGCGAGTCATAGCTATACCGACCTCACTGCTGCTCTGTCCCGACTGAACACACCGCACACGACGACCCGGAAATAATAGCGGGCGCTCCAAAGATAGTACGACAGTGCTCTTATCGATAAGCGCTGCTGCTGCCACTCACGATAAGGCAAGCCAGCAACTTAGTGAAGCCAGTAAATCGAATAAGAAACGAGATATCAGTACCGCCAAGACAAGATGTCAAACAATAAACGCACGAGCATGAGCAGCACATGGCTCATCTACAACAGTTGCAAATAACATGGATCTAATGAGTTAAGTTCACGGTGCCTCTAAGTATCTGTTAATAACCAATAAGCAGCTTTCAAATAGAAGACACTGAGTGTGCCTGCAGTGCAAGAGCAAGCACATATTGAGTGCTGACAAAGCGAGACAACACATATAGCGAGGCGGAATTTCAAATATTCACAAACTTCCTGTCCTCTCCCCTGCCCTCTCCCCTTTCCCTTCGTCGCGTGATTGCTAGATTTTTACTTCCTTCACTTCTACCTCTACATACTAGACATAAGGTGAGATAAACTAGATTTCTGTTTTACGAGATGTGGAGCGGATCGGTATTCTGAGCACCAGTTGTAAAATTACTCCAAAAAGAAATAGATTGTAACTGCAGGCACAAGCGAGTGCGATTTTTGGAAGACATGAGCACAGAAATGGAATGAAATTTGCATAGCCTGCAGAGCGTACAACGAAACGATAAGAACTCTTGTATCTGAAGCATGCGAGGCGGCGAGCGTGCGCCTGCGCCACGTCCAACAAGTTTCGGCTCTCGATGTGCGTTTGCTAATTTTCCTGTCGTCTGCACCGACCCAGATGCATAAATAAACGAAGGAATGTCTTTGCGTTGCCTCCGTGTTTCCGACACAGCCGCTGCCGCAATATGCTCAGCACCGTCGGAAACCATGCCAAATTCCAAGAAGTTCCGCTAGGGATTCTGCTGGAGGGAAGCAACAACATCTGGCCCTCCTCGTATCTACATTTACATCAAAATGACTACGTTGTTATTCACACTTAACTGCCTGGCAGGGGAATCATCGAATCAGTTTCACAATATTTCTCTACCGTTCCAGTATCGAACATCTCTTAAATGTTATTTTATTACGACGATATGTAAGTGGGCGTTAACACTATATCTACGCATTCGGAGGAGAAACCTGGTGATTAAAATTTCGCGAAAAGCAAGAAACGCCTTTGTTTTAATGCTAACAAACCAACTCGCTTATCACACCCGTGACACTCTCTCCTATATTTCGGGATACCACAAACGAGCACCGCTTCTTCGCACTTTTCAGATGTGCTCCATCTGTCCTCTCTGGTAAGCAACCCGCACTGCACAGCAATACTCTAGAACAGGAGGGAGAAGCATAGAGTAGGCACTCTCTTTAGCAGACATGTTGCGCTTTCTAACTGTTCTGCTAATAAATCGCAGTCTTTGGTTCGCTTTCCCCACAATATCATTGTATGACTGTTCCAGTTTAAGTTATAAGTAACTGTAGTCCCTAAGTATTTTGCTGAATTCACAGCCTTTATATTAACGTGATTTATCGTGGAACCGAGATTTAATGGTTTCCTTTTAGCATTCATGTGGGGGTCTTCACACTTTTCATTACTTAGAGTCAAATGCAACTTTTGCACCATGCATATATCTCCTCTAAATCATTTTGCAATTGGTTTTGATCATCTGATAGAAATGGAAATGAGCGTTTGGCGTCATTGGCCAGGAGGCCCCTTGTGGGGTAGGTCTGGCCGCCTTGGTGCAGGTCTTATTACATTTGACGGCACATTGGGTGACCTGCGGCCGGTTTGGGATAAAATGATGGTAAAGACAGCACAACATCCAGTCCCTCAGCAGAGAAAATCCCCGACCCAGCCGGGAGTCTAATCAGGGGCCGTAGGACGACAATCTGTCACTCAGACCACTCAGCTACTGGGGCGGACGATCATCTGATGAATTTACAAGACAGTAAATGAAAGCATCATCTGCAAACAATGTAAGAATGCTGCTCAAATTGTCTCGTAAATAATTGACGTGAGGATATAACATGTCTTACCGTTCTTGCCATAAACTGACGAGAATCAGGGTTCCCTTGGACAGTTACCAATCAGTTATCGTACTCAATATCCACACACCATAATGCCAGTTGGAGTTGTATCAGTCGCGAAAATCGCAATTCCCTGTGATCTTTCAACTGGTTGTCTACGGACATCTGGGCGTCGATCCGACCGCCACAAACAGAAGCGAAAATCATCGCTGGACACCACAGAGTGCCACTCAGTTTCTTAGTTGACTCTGCCTCTATGCCACGCAGGTAGCGACATTGTGTCAGCGGTAGCAACTCGATATCTCAAATCTGGTCCTAACAATCTGTTCTCGGTGGTCTGATTGACATTCTGTTTTCTTTCCTCTGCCAGGACTTCACTTGTCGCCCATCTATTCGTTATTGGCAATCTATCTTCTCGTGTTGTAGTTCATCTGGAAACACTCGTGCCCACTCTTCTTGTGGCGCTGATTTCATTTCTTCCAGTATCAGTTTCTCTATGGCCAGCTGTCTGTTGGATCTGTCGGTAATGTGTTCCCATGTCCCTCACTTCCATGATCAAACCTGGAAATATGGGAATTAATGGCACATGATCATCCTTTGGACAATTTTAGGTACTATATAAACCTATAAATTTCTAATATCATCATACAACCCCAAATAAACATCATGTACAGGCGTCATTCTTCATCTGTAGGACTATTACTTTCCTGTATTTAAAATACAGAAATTAAATTCGTTTAAAGGCGACATTGCAATCATCATATCCCACACACCAGTAACTACCGAAATAGCAGTTTGATGGCATTCGGCCAAGTAGACCATGGGAATAAGACTTTCCATTTCCGATAATTTGGACGCTTTGTCTCATTCATTCAGCGCAGAAAATCTTGATTCCTTACTTGATTGACTCACCTGATTGCCATCAGCTTCCTCTAACAGTACAATTAAAATGTTTTCAATCGTTTCATTTCTGCCTTTTCCATTGCCCACGTCTCCCAACCTCACAGAGCTGTAAGTTACTCCTAAAACAGGTGACGTTACTCATAAATCACATTCTGGCCTCTACTTTTATACTTTTTGTGCGTAGCACCGATTCCTTTTTTAGAAAATCTATTGGCCTGGTGAAAGCCTTGTCACAGACCTGTCTTGCATCTTACTTTTTTCTCAGTTCTTCTTCACAGATGGAAAAATTGGTCCATCTTCTCAAGAATCTCTTTTCACCGTATGAGATTAGTCACAGTATTTACACATGCTGCATACATCAGTACTTTAGTTCACTTTTTATGTGCATATTGTAGCTCAGTTCACGTTTCTGTCCCTGACAAACCACTCTCACATAAGTTAGTCGTTTACTCCCCTTATTATCTCTTCAAAAACTGATGAAATACCATTGGTGGCCAAACCCTCACATTTACTATCTTTGGCTTTATGTGTTGAAAAGTATATTAAGCCTCAAGTCTAGCTCGTGTTGCCCTGCTTTGTATATGTTCAAAATCCTGTGTTGGTCCTATTCGGCTTGGGTCCCATATACTGGAGATTTATATTAGGCTATGTGACCATTTATGAATGCACTGCATTAACCCACCATCTTACCAATGAACTGGACTGTCGCACGTTTATCTATTACTAAGTTTTTCAGGTAGCTAAAACTCATATACCTGAAAACTGTTGCACTAATGTTCTCGTAAGTGTTGACTGATTGTAATGATAACTCACTGATATTATTGTCCTAGGACGCTTTCTTTTCTGTTTTGTGAAGCAAACAAATTTTATATTTCCAAACATTCGAAGTCAGATGTTGGTTACCTGTGCACCCTTTGTAAGTGTTCACAACCAAACTAAGTATATGTGTAACTTTATTCAGATATTATTTTCTTATAGTTAAAGGCATCATCCAAAAAGAAAAAAAAACTGTGGTTACTATTAATACTGTCTGTCCAGTGGTAAACATACTCGATTACAAGATGTGACACAGAGGGTTATGAGACATTCTGCATTGTTGCTAGGTTTTCCCCTTCAACAATGTGTCACTAATGATGGCATGCAATGTTCCTAGATTTTCGCCCTTCTCCCTTCCTCCAGCCCTAATTTTGAAATCCTGTGGAAATGTCTGGTATCTATGTTTATCCTTTATTTATATTAATTTATCATTGTGTCAGAATTATATAGTATATAATGAACAAAAAGAAACAGATTGTTGACGTTAGACATTGATTGACCATTAATTGGCTACATCGAGAGCATTTGGTGTCACCCTCCTCAGATCTCCCATGGTGAATGTGGCTGGAGATGAAGATCACAGTAGCGGATGTGTGTTAGTCTGCCCTGCATCACGTTAGCAAGAAACCGACTCCACAGGAAAGCCCCATTTCTACGGGTTGGTATTGCATCCTGTGATACTAGAGCGTAGTCTGTTGGGAGCATTCCATGTTGTCCACTTCTGTGAATAGTCTGTGGAGAGCTCTTCCTTAGGAAGCAGCCATTTCTCCAAGTTATGCACTTCTGAAATTGTCATCCTGAGGAAGATCTGTACTGTTATAAACACTGCATAAATTTTCAGCTGTCAGTATATCGCTAAAATTAGTTTTTTTCATATAGATGCTAATAATAATAATAATAATGTCGTGTGATGAGGGCCTCCCGTCGGGTAGACCGTTCGCCTGGTGCAAGTCTTTCGATTTGACGCCACTTCGGCGACTTGCGCGTCGATGACGATGAAATTATGATGATGAGGACAACACAACACCCAGTCCCTGAGCGGAAAAAATCTCCGACCCAGCCGGGAATCGAACCCGGGCCCTTATGATTGACATTCCGTCACGCTGACGACTTTTTTTAATTTTTTTTAAATAGATCTCATTTTGTTCGTTTTCGTTCGTTGTGTCTGCTCTGGGCGGACGTCGAAAGACACCCGTTTCAGTTCGTTGTTGATCCATTAACTCAGTTTTTTATTACCGAACACGTTGAGCTACCGTGCCGGCATCACTCAGCTACCGCGGGCGGACACTTCATATAGATGACCGATTCCGATAATTCTCTATTGCCATTTTCTGATTTGCAGACGACGGGACCGAAAATTCCATATTCTAGCATTTTCGGCCCTATCTTCTGCATATCCGAAGATGGCAACAAAGAACTGCCGAAACTGGTCATCTGTATGAAAAAATGATTCTAGCGATCCTAACAATTTATTCGGTGTTCATTTCTCCAAACGTTGACATTTCCAGGACCACATTGAGATTCTTGCTTGCTACGGTATTCCTTTAAGAACTTCAGTGGTTGCCAAGAATCTCGATCTTGATTTCAGCCAAGGATGTGCTGACTGATGGCTGAATAAACGTTGAGCTTCCATAGTCACAGCATTTCTTTTCTCGCAACTAGCAGATATCTTGTGTCTAAAATTGAGGGCTATGTCAGTGGAATTTATCTACAGCATAAGTAACGTGAAATAATGCAACAGGTCTCATAAAGTGCCACAACTGGCTGGAATTCTAGCACGCCAGACATGCATATTTAGCATTGGAGTAACACAGCGCTAGCGTGATAGTTGTCAGGGTGCATGGCTGAGCTCCACATGTACCTGTCAGTTTTCGTTCGATGTTGTTTCTGGCAATAACTTTCTGTTTCATACGAATTCACTTCTCGGGTTTGCTGCAGGATCGTATTGTGTAAGTCCCACAATAATGGGTAGATAGCACCATCTGCGTCAAAACAACAAGCCGAGGTAAGCCGAATGTCAAAGTATACTAGAGGCCTAGCTGCAAAAAGGGAGTGCACCACCTCGAGCCACCGTGTTTAATCTCACGGGCAGAATCCCGGATGACGCAGCTGTTACAGTGGCGAGAAAGGTTTGAACTATGCACCAACACCACGGACAGCTCCAATCCTCGCTATCATAGCTGGCATATAACAGGAAAATTTGAAGTTTCCCAGTGACGTTGTGGAAGAAATTAGGAGGGAGGGGCACCTGCCCCACCAAACAAGTTTAACATTAGCTCAGGAGAAAGGAAGTATTTGGAAGACTTGAGAGCGGACAAAGACCTTGTCATTTTACCTCCTGACAAGGGGAAAGACACAGTCCTTATCACACAAGCTGAATACAACAGCAAGATGGAGCCTAGATGATTCTGCTTATCGCAAGCTAAGAGAGGACTGACTGGCAAGATCCAGTGAAAAATATTATACATTTTCAGGATGAATTCTATTCCTTCTAAGGTCATTAAGAGCCTTCGCCAAGAGGCTGCAGTTCCTCCCAGACTGTACGGCCTACCGCAGATTCAAAAGAATCGATCTCCTTTTCGTCCAGTAGTGAGCAACATCTTTTGCCATTTTCTGGCCAAACATCTTGCTACGCTATTAGCATCCCTGATATTCAAGTGTGACCATCATATCAGGAATACAGAGGACTTCATAGGGCGCATGAAGACACTTAAGCTACAACCTTCGTCTCTTTTCGTTAGATTTGTAAATGTATGTTTATTTGCGAAAGTACCTCCGCATGACTCGTTAGAGCTTACCAGCAGCCAGTTTGAGATAAACATTGTGGCACTGTTCAAACGAGCGCTCATCTCGAGTTATTTCTTATTCATTGACCAGAATTTTGAACAAGTGGCAACTAATTCCATCTCTGTATTCACTGGTGTCTCGTGTATTCAGATAAGGTGACATGGCAGGCCATGGAATAGGACCTCGCCTTATAACCTAGCGATCAGGCGACCAGAGCTGAAGTGAGGCGGTGCACTGTCGTGTTGAATTTACATCCTCTCACGAAACCCCACGGGTACGTTCTCCAACAATACAGGTAGAACTCTGTGCACGAACCTCGAGTGCAAGTGACCATTCACACGGCCAGATAGAAGATATGGCCCAATGAGATTTTCGCCTACAGTACTGGCCCAGATCTTCACTGCAAAACGTACTGGATGGTGTGACTCTACTACAACGTGAAGATTTTCCTCGTTCTACAGGGGGCTATTTCTGCTGTTCGAAATAACATCTCGGCCAAATGAGGCCTCATCAGTAAACATAAATATTTGGAAGAAATCTGGTCGATCAATCCATTGTTGGAGCAACCACAGACACAATGCGACCCTTGGTGCGAAGTCAGTCACAAGCAGTACATGGACTCGTTGTGGGTGATATGGGGACAGTTGTTCGTGGAATACTCGCCACACAGTAGTATGTGCAGCGCCCATTTCAAGTGCGGTACGACCAGTACTTGCAGTGGGGTCCACTGCAACTCGTTCCAGAACCTTCTCGTCAATAGCAGGTGTCCGAGTGGTCCTCAAGTTGCCAGGCCCCTCGTTTCTTCTTTTCAATGAACCAGTCTCCCGCATTCCTCGATCAAGAGAAAGAAACACTCGTCATGACGGATGAACCTTGTTGCGAAATCGTTCTCAGTACAGCCTTTCAGCAGCGAGAGCATTGCAACGTACTTCTCCATACACAAGCTGAATGTCAGTGAGTTCTGCGAAACTGTACCCGTATTGCTTCATCAATTGTACTGAACGTCTCTGAAAAGCATTGAGTGATGAATCGGTCTGTTGTTGATTCATAGCATTTCTCAAGCGGCAATGTAAATACATACAACATAGCCACCTTATGGACAAGTAAAGTAAACAATATCTGCATCTTGCCTTCCTAGTAGTCAGGCTCGTCCTCCTTGTTTCCTTGCAGGAAATAAGGAATGTATGTGTAAGTAAATAGCACAGTACGTGTAAACTTGTACGCATGTTAGTTGTAAGTAAGCTGGAAAACAGTAATGCTACACAGAGCGATAGACAAGATTGCTTTCATATCTCCTTAGCTGGTTTCTCCGACCGCAGGTTCCCTACCTCAGATTGTTCAAAATGGCTCTAAGCACTATGGGACTTAACATCTGACCTAAGGACATCACAGACATCCATGCCCGAGGCAGGATTCGAACCTGCGACAGTAGCAGCAACGCGGTTCCGGACTGAAGAGCCTACAACCGCTCGGCCACAACGACCGGCTCAGATTGTTCAATGGAGCATCTCTGTGTCCTATTACATTATTGCACACTCTTACGGAAACACTGTGTATGTAACTGTGCGGTCCAGTGTCATTCCCAGATATTTCAGAGTCGGTCAGTGTTCAACATTAATTCATTTCTAGATGATATGAAAGATTTTAGGTGTTTGTTTATTCCTGAGGTGAATTTCTCAGGTCAGACTTTCGGCAGGGTTCAACTTCAGGTGGGTTTCATTACAGCAGACAGTAAAAATCTATCAGGGCTTTAGGCAAGATCTGCTCCACCTTTTCATAATTGTCATCCTGAGCACAGATTACACAGTCATCACCATAGACAGAACTTTGGGCAGTGCCTAATCATTAGTACGTTTAACAACAATGGTGCGAGTAGACAGCTTTTTTGTAACCCATTCTGCTTCTATCTCCCTGGAATTCCACAAAGAATTACCAGTTCTCTAGAATGTTACTAATGTTGCACACGAGACTGAAGTCTTTGTTGATGCCATATTCTTTTGTTAGAAGAAGCTGCAGATAGGTCAATGAATAAAGACCCGTGCCGAGCCGTTTCTCGAAGCCATACTTGATATGCTTGCTTTCTTCTCTGAATCAGGATTGCTGTGGTATAAGAAAGAGGTCTTTTCCTATCAGCCTCTAAAAATTAGCCTCTCCAGAACTTTCCAGAGGTTACAGAGCCAGATTGAGATTCCAGGCGATAGAAACGACTCTAGCCTTCCCCCAGACTTTGCGGATCTTGCAGTCCTGAACACAGTTTTTCATGCCAGTGGACTTTAAAAGGACCAAAGTTCTTAATCTGTCCCAATCGTATGTCATCTAATCAAGATAATTCAAGCAATTAACACTTAACCAGTGCCGAATCTTACTTCAGATTCAGTAAATAATGAAGACGGGACGTTATTCTCTCTCTCTTGGTGATGCTGTCATGTTATTTGTTTCTTATTTATCTTTATGGATTCGGTTGGTTTTCAGTTTACTAGCAGCTGATGGGCAATTTGTCCGCCTTTATATTAGCATTTGTGCTAGCTTGTGTACAATAATTACTGAGCAGACAATATTGACATGTGGGACATAGTAGTCCTGTTTAACAAACGGTATTCAGTCTTTCAACAGGATAGGTATCTGTGCTACAAGGACCAGATCGTCGTAAGTTGATCTGAGATCGTATATAGCTCTCTGTAATGGCAGTATAATACATGCAGTCATAAAATTCCTGCTATATGCTACGTTACCTGTGTCCCATTGGGTGGATGCCGTTGCAGTTGTATAGACTTGAATCGCAAGGAATGTTTTACTGTAAAAAGCTGTACTAAACTCCTAAAAGAATTTTCTCCATCACATATGGTGTATTTGCAGATAGTCTGGGCATAAAATGAGTCATAAAGCTTCACAGCTGTAGCTATTCTGAGCCAGTGCCAGAATTGGTCAGATTCTGCTCACCACTATGCATACATTTCTCCTGCCAGGTGCTTGACGGAACTGTGTGAGAGAAATCAGAATTGTCGAGGGCTTTGTTCTGTTCACGACTTTAGTATGACAGGTGATTAGAAACTATGCTTACGAAGCCTGCAGTGTTCGCAGCTCGTGGTCGTGCGATAGCGTTCTCACTTCCCGCGCCCGAGTTCCCGGGTTCGATTCCCGGCGGGGTCAGGGATTTGCTCTGCCTCGTGATGACTGGGTGTTGTGTGATGTCCTTAGGTTAGTTAGGTTTAAGTAGTTCTAAGATCTAGGGGACTGATGACCATAGATGTTAAGTCCCATAGTGCTCAGAGCCATTTGAACCATTTTTTTGAAGCCTGCAGTGAAGTATGTGCATTTTATTCCAATCTGTACGGCCAATTTATAACACATGCATTAGGTTATTTTTCTAGACGGTCGTCATATCGGCTTAGGCACTTGTGGTTTCGTGGGGTGAGTTTGAATAAATCTCTTGGTAAAAATCTTCACTTGTGTGTTCAGTCACACTGTGCAATTTCCTGGATTGTGTGATAAGCTGGAGGTATGCTGATTGTTCCTCTTATGTTATATGAATAAAAAGATACTCCCCAAAACAATGAGTTAGGAAAATAATGATTTCTATAACAAACGCAAATAACCATTAACTCGGTTTATTAATAAACTGAATCATAATTCATCTGACAAGCAACAATAATAATGTTCAACCTTGGCACATCTGACTGAGGTAAGCTTCTAGTAATCACGTATACAATAAAACAATCAGAGCCGCAAATTTGTACTATGATTGTTGCGATGTCAGTATAAGAGTTGGATTGATTCAGGGGAAGAGACAAAACAGCGAGGTCATCGGTCTCATCGGATTTGTGAAGGATGGGGATGGATGTTGGCCGTGCCCTTTCAATGGAACATCCCAGCATTTGCCTTAAGCGATTTAGGGCAATCACGGAAAACCTAAATCAGGATGGCAGGACGCGAGATTGAAACGTCATCCTCCCGAATGAGAGTCCAGTGTGTTAACCACTGCGCCACCTCGCTCGGTAATAGATACAACTTGAGAAGTGTATACATTGCATGTGTGACCATAATTTGAAGCTGAGTAATCATTCGAATCTGAAAACAAGACTTCAGGGTGAAGCTCGAGAGAAAAGAAGTTTTATAAAAACGACTTACCGTTCCTAGGCATCATCTCGCATTCGCAGCTCTCACCGCATCAGAATGCAGGTGGGGCTGATGTGGCTGCAGAATCAGTCACTGGCGACACTAACGACCCTCACCAGCGGCTAAGTTCAAGTCAGCCCAAAATCTTTGTAAGTGCATTGGCTTACCTGCTCAGAGATGGACCCCGTAGGAGCCGAGGAGGTGGAGAAGACTCCCAGGGGTCGAGTTTGGGTGACATAATTCTGTACCGAATGCTTACTGAAATGAAAACTCGTATCTCTGAGTTTTGTGTTCTTTACTCTGTTGGATTCGCTAGGTCATGGAAATTCCGAGTGTGGATTGATAAAAATATTCCTTATAAGAGGCTGGTTCGCTCCCTCGAGCTTTTTATTAGATGGCTTACCAGTAAGGCGTGTCCTACCATTTAGTGTTTAGAAAAAGCATCCTGCTCTCTTCATATCTCTGTCTATCGCAAAAGAAATTGGTCCTCTGCAGCACAGTCGAATTTCTCTATCAAATTTCTAGTCTGTTTACGTTAGGAAATCCTACAAGTTATACTTTATAAACATTTAGTTTTTGTGAAGTTATTGTTCGGCTGTGTCTCAAGCTTTCAAAGGTGCCGCAAGCTGCGGGTTCTCCATTTTCTAAATGTGTCTTTAGTCTCCACCGTGTTCCAAAGAAACTCAGGTTTCTACGTATTGTGCACAATAATCCCTTCTTGGACCTTGCTGAAAACAGCGTTACTTTTCTCTCCGCTCGTGAGCAGTAAAACGTTCGCTGTCGGAGGACCTATGCCATTTTTGTAAGTCGTCAGTCTTCTGACTGGTTTAATGCGGCCCGCCACGAATACCTCTCCTGTGCTAACCTCTTCATCTCAGAGTAGCACTTGCAACCTACATCCTCAATTATTCACTGGATGCACTCCAGTTTCTGCCTTCCTCTACAGCTTTTACCGTCTAGCTCAATCTAATACCGTGTTAGTTATTAGTTGATGTCTTCACATATGTTCTAGCATTTTGACCTTATTGTCAGTGTTTGCCATATATTCCTTTCCTCGCCGATTCTCTGAAGAACCTCCTCATTCCTTACCTTACCAGTCCACTTAATTTACAACACTCTTCTGTAGCACCATGTCTCAAACGCTTCGATTCTCGCATGCCATAGCAGATCGTATTTGTGTTGCCTTTTGGACGTCCGGCACCCAGTCAAGCCACAGCAAAAAACGAAACCAGCAAACTGAATGGCATTGACCGTGCCATCTCCGAGCTTCCTTCTGAGAATTCCCTCGGGTATTGTCTCTCTGTCCGCCTATGCGATTCTGCTCCTCGCCTGAGCACTGTTGGCTCATCCCAATGTGGTTCCAAAGTCCTCCTACTTATACAGGGTGGTCCATTGATAGTGACCGGGCCAAATATCTCAGGAAATAAGCATCAAACGAAAAAACTACAAAGAACGAAACTCGTCCAGCTTGAAGGGGGAAACCAGATGGCACCATGGTTAGATGGCGCTGCCACAGGTCAAACGGATATCAACTCCATTTTTTTAAAATCAGGAACCACCATTTTTATTACATATTCGTGTAGTACGTAAAGAAATACGAATGTTTTAGTTGGACCACTTTTTTTCGCTTTGTGATAGATGGCATTGTAATAGTCACAAACGTATAAGTGCGTGGTATCACGTAACATTCCGCCAGAGCGGTATCTGAAAAACGTCAGTGTTGAGAATGCTACATCAACATTGATTGCACGCGTATCGTATTTCTATGCACAAGGAATTGCATAACGACGAGTTCTGCCACTGGGCACAAGAGAATTTACGGGACGATGACAGATTTTTTGCACGCGTTCTATTTAGCGACGAAGCGTCATTCACAAACGGCGGAACGTAAACCGGCATAATATGCACTATTGGGCAACGGAAAATCCACGATGGCTGCGAAAAGCGGAACATCAGCGACCTTGGCGGGTTAATGTATGGTGCGCCATTATGGGAGGAAGGATAATTGGCCCCAATTTTATCGATTGCAATCTAAATGGTGCAATGTTTGCTGATTTCCTACGTAGTATTCTACCGATGCTGCTACAAGATGTTTCACTGCATGAAAGAAAGGCGATGTACTTCCAAGATGATGGATGTCCGGCACATAGCTCGCGTGTGGTTGAAGCGGTATTGAATAGCATATTTAATGACAGGTGGATTGGTCGTCGAAGCACCATACTATGGCCCGCACGTTCACCGGATCTGACGTCCCCGGATTTCTTTCTGTGGGGAAAGCTGAAGGATATTTGCTATCGTGATCCACCGACAACGTCTCACAACATGTGTCAGCGCATTGTCAATGCATGTGCGAACATTACGGAAGGCGAACTACTCGCTGTTGAGAGGTATGTCGTTACACGTGTTGCCAAATGCATTGAGGTTGACGGACATCATTTTGAGCATTTATTGCATTAATGTGGTATTTACTGTAACAGCATGCGTTCTGAGAAATGATAAATTCACAAATATATATGTATCACATTGGAACAACCGAAATAAAATGTTCAAACGTACCTAGGTTCTGTATTGTAATTTAAAAAACCTATCTGTTACGAACTGTTCATCTAAAATTGTGAGCCATATGTTTGTGACTATTACAGCGCCATCTATCACAAAGCGAGAAAAGTGGTCCAACTAAAACATTCATATTTCTTTACGTACTACACGAATATGTAATAAAAAATGTGGGGTCCTATTTAAAAAAACGCAGTTGATATCCGTTTGACCTATGGCAGCGTCATCTAGCGGGCCAACCATAGCACCATCTGGTTTCCCCCTCCAAGCTAGAGAAGTTTCGTTCTCTGTAGTTTTTTTCGTTTGACGCTTTTTTCGTGAGATGTTTGGCCCGGTCACGATCAATAGACCACTCTGTGTGATGCACGCAATATCGGACAAACTTGTCAATTGCGTTTATTACCTATCGACATTCATTGTGACTGACATGTTACGTTTCTCCTAAAGACTGGCGGATAAAGAAATTACAGGCTTAAACCATACATACCTAAGTGAATCGTGACGAACTGTGACGTCTTGTCCTCGACGCAGAGATGCTACTGCAAGTGGCTGGGTACCATCTAGCTGAGAGTTGCCACTCCCTGTCTGCTCAAGAGATGCGACCTCATATTTCCTTGAAAAATGAGGACAGTGGCGGCTAGAGCTGCCCTCCCTGCTTACGGCAGGGAGCAAAGTCGCGCGCGCCCTTGCTGTTTTGACCTTCGAGGGCGAGGTCACGGAGTTCCGCCACGGGGAGACAATTAACCGGCGCTACAGCCGTGTGCTTTTACGCCGGCGCGCTGTAACATCACGGAGAGGGGCGGGGCGCGTGCTGCCGGTGGCCCCCCAGGGCTTCATCCCGCGCTCCGGGCGAAGACAGCGGCTACGGCTGCCTCGCTCCCCACCCTTCCCGCCCGCCCAGGGCACACCGTGTTGGCGCTGGGGCGGCGCCCGCTGTCACGCAGCGCCAGACGACAAATGGCTGCTCTCAGGGAGAACGCGCACCGGGAAACGGCTTGTAATCGCCGAGATAAATGGTCCTTCCTGCTGCCGTCGCGAGCACAGCCGCTCGCAGGGTACGTCTGCGACTGCGCCGGATCAATGTTACCATTCCTCACGCTCATGCTGTGGTTGCTAGGTTCCGTGCGCAACCACTGGGACTAAGCGGATCACAGGTGTACAGGGAAAGAGGGGGGGGGGGGATGTTGGGGACTGTAGACCTTTAATCAGAAAGCGAAAATTAAAATGCACCTGGTATGATGCACTATTTCACTAGTCTGAAGAGCCGAAGAAACTGATACACCTATCTAATGTCATGTATGAGCCCTGCGAGCACACAAAAATGCCGCAACACGACGTGCCATTATCTCAATGTCTGAAGTAGAACTGGAGGGAATTGATACCATGAATTCTGCATGGCTGTCCAAAAATCCGCAAGTGTACGAGGGGTGGAGACCTGAACAGAACGTTGCAACCTAGCTAAGCCGTGCTGGCTGCGGCTTATGCTTTGCCCTCTACAACTCCCTCTAGAACCATGGAAGTCATTCCCTCATGTCTTAGCAGATGTCCTATCATCCTGTCCCTTCTCCTTATCAGTGTTTTCCACATATTCCTCTCCGATTCTCCGTAGAACCTCTTCATTCTTTACCTTATCAGTCCACCTAATTTTCAACATTCGTCTATAGAACCACATCTCAAATGCTTCGATTCTCTTCTGTTCCGGTTTTCCCACAGTCCATGTTTCACTACCATACAATGCTATACTCCAGTCGTACATCCTCAGAAATTTCTTCCTCAAATTAAGGCCGGTATTTGATATTAGTAGACTTCTCTTGGCCAGAAATGCCTTTTTTGCCATAGCGAGTCTGCTATTGATGTCCTCCGTGCTCCGTCCGTCATTGGTTATTTTACTGTCTAGGTAGCAGAATTCCTTAACTTCTTTGACTTCGTGACCATCAATCCTGATGTTAAGTTTCTCGCTGTTCTCATTTCTACTACTTCTCATTACCTTCGTCGTTCTCCGATTTACTCTCAAACCATACAGTGTACTCATTAGACTGTTCATTCCGTTCAGCAGATCATTTAATTCTTCTTCACTTTCACTCAGGATAGCAATGTCATCAGCGAATCGTATCATTGATATCCTTTCACGTTGTATTTTAATTCAACTCCTGAACCTTTCTTTTATTTCCATCATTGCTTCCTCGATGTACAGATTGAAGAGTAGGGGCGAAATGCTACAGCCTTGTCTTACACCTTTCTTAATACGAGCACTTCGTTCTTGATTGTCCACTGTTATTATTCCCTCTTTGTTGTTGTACATATTGTATATGACCCGTCTCTCCCTATAGCTTACCCCTACTTTTTTCGAACAGCTTGCACCATTTTATATTGTCGAACGCTTTTTCCAGATCGACAAATCCTATGAAAGTGTCTTGATTTTTATTTAGCCTTCCTTCCATTATCAGCCGTAACGTCAGAGTTGCCTCTCTCGTCCCTTTACTTTTCCTAAAGCCAAACTGATCGCCACCTAGCGCATTCTCAATTTTCTTTTCCATTCTTCAGTATATTATTCTTGTAAGCAGCTTCGATGCATGAGCTGTTAAGCTGATTGTGCGATAATTCTCGCACTTGTCAGCTCTTGCCGTCTCTTCATCACTACTATATTGTGATCTGAGTCTATTTCTGCTCCTGGGTACGCCTTACAATCGAGTATCTGATTTCGGAATCTCTGTCTGACCATGATGTAATCTAATTCAAATCTTCCCGTATCTCCCGGCCTTTTCCAAGTATACCTCCTCCTCTTATGATTCCTGAACAGGGTATTCGCTAATACTAGCTGAAACTTGTTACAGAACTCAATTAGTCTTTCTCCTCTTTCATTCCTTGTCCCAAGCCCATATTCTCCTGTAACCTTTTCTTCTACTCCTTCCCCTACAACTGCATTCCAGTCGCCCATGACTATTAGATTTTCGTCCCCCTTTACATACTGCATTACCCTTTCAATATCCTCATACACTTTCTCTAGCTGTTCATCTTCAGCTTCCCTCGTCGGCATTTATACCTGAACGATCGTTGTCGGTGTTGGTCTGCTGTCGATTCTGATTAGAACAATCCGGTCACTGAACTGTTCACAGTAACACACCCTCTGCCCTACCTGTTATACCATTTTCTGCTGCTGTTGATATTACCCGATACTCATCTGACCAGAAATCCTTGTCTTCCTTCCACTTCACTGACCCCTACTATATCTAGGTTGAGCCTTTGTATTTCCGTTTTCGGATTTTCTCGTTTCCCTACCACGTTCAAGCTTCTGACATTCCTCGCCCCGACTCGTAGAACGTTATCCTTTCGTTGATTATTCAATCTTTTTCTCATGGTAACCTCCCTCTTGGCAGTCCCCTCCCGGAGATCCGAATGGGGGACTATTCCGGAATCTTTTGCCAATGGACAGGTCATCATGACACTTCTTCAATTACAGGCCACGTGCCCTGTGGATACACGTTACGTGTCTTTAATGCAGTGGTTTCCATTGCCTTCTGCATCCTCATGTCGTTGATCATTGCTGATTCTTCCGCCTTTAGGGGCAATTTCCCACCCCTAGGACAAGAGAGTGCCCTGAACCTCTATCCGCTCCTCCGCCCTCTTTGACGAGGCCGTTGGCAGAATGAGGCTGACTTCTTATGCCGGAAGTCTTCGGCCGCCAATGCTGATTATTTATCAAAATTTAGGCAGTGGCGGGGATCGAACCCGGGACCGAAGACGGGTTATGCCGTGGTTATTCCTCTTCCTACGTGTGGCAGCAGCGTTGTCTATCGATATTCGCACCATGTACTATCTTTGATCTGGTGCTTACAGTTTCCGGCTAGCTGGGGTGCGGCAGTCGGTCGGTTGGTGTGGATCAGCCAGGAAATCTCCACGCGGTGCATTGGGCCGGGCCCGCTGGCAGTCTCTACACAGTGCCAGAGTGTGTGGGAGCTGTTCCGATTGCTACTGGGTTCGTGGCTCACCGGCCCAGAACATCAAAGTTGACTGGTGATTTAATTACCGAAGCCACTCTGCTGGTTTCCATGGTTGGCTGCTGGGGTTATTCCCGTGAGCAACTGCGACTGTTCGAGTTGGCGAAAGTTTGGCCACCATCCGGTGGAGTTTAACTGTATTTTGCTTATTTGAAGTCCAAGTGCACCAGCGGAATTTTCTACCTTGTGGCCGTTAGCGTTTCGGCTACCTGCCCTGGCTGCTGATGTAAAATTCAGGCAGTGTCCTTTCCTCACCGTGTTGTCGCTGTCCAACACGTTTGTGTAGTTTTGACGGCTTATGCATACCTGGTTGTGGGCGGCTACGCCTTGTAAGTTGAAGCTTTGGAGTTCCTTGTGTACCGGTCGGGTGGAAAGCAATTCGTCTTGTCGGTGGGTCCGCTGACTGTCTCTTGTTTGGGTTGCCGGCGGATCGGAAATAGTTGGGCCGAGTAACTGTCTCCCCTAAGCGAACGTTAATATTTCAAGTGCAGACCGACCCCCGGAGACTTCTGAGCCCCGCTGGCTGTACTGCCTTCTCTTATTGGTGTTTGATTGTGTATTACAAAGGCTCATAGCCGATGGTTTGAATCTGTATGCTTTTAGTTGAGTTTTAAATAATCGGCCTTCAGCCGCTTTAAAATTGAAAGTTCCGTACTTGTCAAGTCATGCATTTTTTGGGCCTTCAGCCTCATTTAAAATAGTTTTTGGATAAAGCTTTGGGCCTTCTGCCTTTTGAAAATTTATTGTAGTTGTGTTTTAAATCATGCGCCTTCATCCATTTTAAAAATTAAGGAGGTTGTGCCCTTAAGTCATAAGATTGTGTGACATATTCAGTCG
Source organism: Schistocerca piceifrons (assembly GCF_021461385.2). Lineage (NCBI taxonomy): Eukaryota > Metazoa > Arthropoda > Insecta > Orthoptera > Acrididae > Schistocerca > Schistocerca piceifrons. Next base: position 165,929,093 of record NC_060140.1, read on the forward strand.
ATAGATAAGCTCGGAAATTTGCGCTGTAATGTTTGGGCAACTAAATAAAGTTATGTGTGTCCTAGTGTAACACAGCCGCTCATTTTTGGCTCCTTTCGACAATTCCTGCTATCTGTTCTGTCCTGCGGATTTAACCAGGCGTTTCACCAATGGAAGTGTTTAAAGACAGAAGAGTGTTCCTGGAGCCACTCTGTAACAATTCTGAACGTATCGGGTGTCGCATTGTCCTGCTGTAATTGCTCAAGTTTGTCGGAATGCACAATGGACACGAATGGACGCAGATGATCAGACAGAATGCTTGCGTGTGTGTCACATGTCGGAGTCGTAACTAGACGTTTCACGGGTGCCATATCACTTCAACTACAAACGCCCAGAACAAATACAGAGCCTCCACTAGCTTGACCAGTCCGCTGCTTTGAAACGAGACTCGTGCGACAAGGCAACATGTTTCCAGTCATCAACAGTCTAATGGTGTTGACGGGCCCAAGCGAAATGTAAGGCTCTGTGTCGTGCGGTCATCAAGGGTACACGACTGGGCCTTCGGCTCCGAAAGCCCAGATCGATGATGTCTCGTTGAACGGTTCTCATGCTGACACTTGTTGAAGGCCAAGCATTGAAATCTGCAGCAATTTGCGGAGGAGTTGAACTTCTGTCTCGTGGATCCCGTTCTTGCAGGATATTTTCCGGTCGCAACGATGTCGGAGATCTGATGTTTTACCTCATTCCTGATATTCACAGTACACCCGTGAAACGGTAGCAGAGGAATATTCCCCATGTCATCGCTACCTCGGAGATGCTGTGTCCCGTCGCTCAAACTCACTTAAATCCTGTTAATCTGCCACTGTAGCAGCAGTAACCAATCTAACAACTGTGCCAAACACTTATTGTCTTATATAGGCGTTGCCGACCGCAGCGCCATATACTGCCTGTTTAGACATCTCTGTATTTGAATACGCTTGCCTATATCAGTTTCTTTGCCACTTCAGTGCATATTTGCTGGCGTTCAAAACCGGGTTAATAGTAGACTGTCTTCGTAATACCGCTTCTGGCTGCTCATGTAAATTATCCGACGAACCAAAGCAAAAACCTGGCCAGGTTGGCAGTACATCTGTCTAAGACCGCGAAACATTGACGGCTGGCAGAAATAGTATTGTTACAATTGGCGCGCTCTTATACGCTACATGTGTGTAAGCTATCTGACTGCAGTATCCGAACATCCCCAAGTAATAAAAATAATAGCATGGCGTTGCTGGTCGGGAGGCCGCCAACTGTGAGTCTTAATTCAGTCGACGCCGCACTGGGCGACTCGCGTACCGGTGATGAGGATGAAATGATGATGAAGACAACACGCCACCCCGTCCACGAGCGGAGAAAATTTCCAAACCCGGCCTGGAATCGAACCCGGGTCTACCGCATGTGAGGGAAGCACGTTACTACACTTTTTTTGCAATTTGTTCGTAATTGTTCGTTGTATTTGGTCGTAGCGGACGTCAGATGACATCCGTGACACGCTGAGCTACCGTGCTGGCTAATCCCCATGTCATGAGGTATTGATCACCAGATCCCACGAAAGGCCGACATGGTAACATAAAAGGAGACGATGTTCAAAAGAAGAGAAGCAGTAGCAGCAGACTGCGTCGCTGAGGAGAGCTCGGTGACTTCAAAAGGTAGTTAAGTCATTGGATGTCACCAGCGTAACAAAACCACCAGGAACAACCCTTTTAAAGCTGCCCAGGTCGGTTGTTGGTGACGTGATTGTAAAGAAAACGGGAAAGAACAATGACACTTAATCCAAAATCAGGCAGACCTCATGTACTAAAGCAGTAGTTCTCAAACCGTGGGTCGCGACCTCCAGGGGGGAGAGTAAGTGCCTTAAAAGGGGACGCAGTATATAAAAAAATATTCTTAGCAACAAACAATTACTTTTATCTTTTCTCTCGAATAAATAAAATGTCTCTGATCTGGATTAAATTTTGCGTGACGTCGGTGTTACGCCAGCCGCGGTCGTCAATACTGAAACCGCATTCATATTTCCCTGTAACGATTGGGCCAGATGGACCACGTTGGCTTCCGGAGGAATCGTCCGTTCTTGACTGCGCTGTTACTGCATCCTTACCGAGAACACTGCTGACTTTGGTTGGTGTATCTGGACGCCTCGTTACAGTAATTTCAGACTTCGCGAGGAAAACTTGCCTTCAGTATGAAGCGGTTCCCGGTTAGTAACAAACATGAAGAAACCAGCGGTACATCAGTTGGAGGTGGAGAGGGAGGTATTCCACAGGTGAAAACGAGAAGGTACGATGAGAACTTTTATTGCTAGGCTTCACGAAAACTACAATCAATGTTGAAGAACGTCGGCAGTGTGTAATTTGTTTAACCATTCTAGTTGCTGACAGAATGAAGCCTAAAATAGTTAAGCGACATCTCGAAACCAAATATCTTGAATTAAAGGAAAAACTAAAACAATTTTTTTCCATAAAATTGAATGTTTTAATGTCTAACCAGAAGAACTTTGCTAAAACGACGAATGTGACTTCTAAGGCCCTTTTAGCGTCTTACTAGATTTCGCATAGGATTGATAAATGCAGAAAGACACACATTGTTGCAGAAACTCTGGTTTCACCAGCCGTGAGTGATATAGTACCAACAATATTTGGTGACTTATTTGTCCAAGTACTGAAAAGTATTCCCATATTTAATCACACAGTCCACTGAATACTTTTAGATATTTCTGTGGACTTAATCGAGAAGTGGACGAAAGCGACAGATATTCATAAAGATGCTCATTTGAGTGCTTATTTCAACTTAGTTGACGAATTGACGAACTTGACATTGCTCTTCTCTGAGGCGACGGTGAAAATAGCTACAAATCAAAGCCTCTTTGACATAACCAATACTTTATTTTAATCAAAACAGCGTATCGTGGATTAGGTGCACTGGAGCGTACACAGATTGCGTCCGCTCAGTGTCTGGAATTCATGGTGGAGTGCAAAACGAAAATTAAAGCCGCAACTTCCGATTCAGTACGGACTCGCTGGAAGATACATCTGGAGGCTCTGGTCGCAAAAGAATTTGGTCCACCCCTTCATGAAATGCTGCAAACAGTTATAGAAATAGTTCATATAATTAAGGAAAAATCTAAATATTCAAAGCTTTTTAAAGCGCTACGTGTGGAGAAGAGAACTGAACACACCCAGCTGCTCTTTTCTTTATAATGACCGATGACTTTGAAGTTACAAAGTTTTAAAAATAATGTTTGAACTGAGGAATGAAGCATTCTGTTTCTAACCGGAGAAAAGTCACTCGCTGGCAGTCTGTTTCAGCAGCAGAGTACTGAAAATGGCATATCTCACTGACGATTTTGAGAAAATATCTTCACACCGAAGTTCAACGCAATCAAGCAACTGTATTATCTTGGAATGAAAACATTAAGACCCACCTAAAGAAACAGGAGCTGTGGCAAAACCGAGTGGAAAGTGGCATGGTAGATATGTTCCCTACTATAGTGTCACAGAGGTCACAGATAATACGATACTTCCCACGTCAACAAATGCCTGCCTTCTTCATTATCTTGAAACACTAAAAGTTTACTTCGAAAAATATTTCAGCATGTTGAATTGCATTAAAAATCCAAATGCACCTGGACCATCACACTGAAACATAAAAGAGCAAGAAAAACTTGACGATCTCACTTGTGATAACTAAGTTAAAAGTAAATTTAAGGAAGTGTTATAATTGGAGTTTTTAGATACCAATTCCCTCCAATGTGCCAAAATGCAGTGAAGATCCTGATTTCTTTTGTAACAACATATATGTGCGAGACTGGCTTTTCAGCTTTGGTAGCTATATGTCGAAATACCGTTCAAAGCTAAATGTATGCAAGGAACTTCGAGAGGTATTTCTGTTACTACGCCACCTTTTGAAAAGCTTTCTTCTCAAACCATCCTCATCCATCACACTGATCTCTGTAATTTAAATTTTTAATGCTCTTGTATACCTTGTCTGCTGAATTGTAAATTGTTCATTTAGTAGGGTTTAAATAAATGAAAGCGCAATAAAAATAAATCTTTCTTCCCTAGTTTACATACACTACTGGCCATTAAAATTGTTACACCAAGAAGAAATGCAGATGATACACAGGTATTCATTGGACACAATATTATACTAGAATTCATATGTGATTACATTTTTACGCAATTTGGGTGCATAGATCTTGAGAAATCAGTCATTGAATCTCGACCAACGCGAGCAGCAATGTCGCGATACGATAATCCGCAATGGCGATAGGCTACAATTCGACCTTTATCAAAGTCGAAAACGTGATGGTACGCATTTCTCCTCCTTACACGAGGCATCGCAACAACTTTTCACCAGACAACGCCGGTCAACTGTTGCTTGTGTATGAGAAATCGGTTGGAAACTTTCCTCATGTCGGCACGTTGTAGGTGTCGCCACCGGCGCCAACCTTGTGTGAATAATCTGGAAAGCTAATCATTTGCATATCACAACATATTCTTACTGTTGGTTAAATTTCGAAATTTCGCGTCTGTAGCACGTCGTCTTCGTGATGTAATGGCCAGTAGTGTACATTGTAACCACTCACGTACTTTTGATTTTTGCTGCGTAAAACTACTCTAAATTAAGTAAAACAAAGAATAAGGCAAAGTAAAGAAATGACTATTTGTATTAATAATATAGTTTTCGGGGACCATTTCTCGCGAAGATGGGCTAAGAGGAAAAAGTCTGAGAAGCACTTTAGTAAACGACAGGTACTGTCGACCTTCGTTAAGGGCGTAAAAAATCGCATGAAATCAGAAGAAGGAATAGCTCTTGCGTTCCGTAGCGCTTCTAGCAGTCCACTTAGCACAATGACTGTGCACTGGCAGTTAATAAGAATGTTGTAGAATGGCCAAGAAACTCTAGGTAATTCACATATTTCTGTAGACAGTGCTAAGTGACTACTGAAGTACTGAGGTGGCGTAAACAGCCACGCAGCTGCACAGTGAATGACCGGAAACCAGTGATATGGAAGTGTTTGCTTTTGGCGAATTCGTGGAGAATGTTACTTACCAACGTGTGCAGTGGTTACTGTTAAGTATAAAGGCGGCTTACTGTTGCAGAGCTATCCTGTTATTATTCGCAGACGGGCAGCGCGGTGAAATTGCTTTTATGGACTCCATGTAAGTAATTCAATGCAATGTGTGTTTCCTCATGTCTGTACTGCATCGTGACTTTCGATGTCCGGTCCTCATGTTGGTTTTAGGATTTTTTTAGGTCCTACCTTTTTATTCCATTGTGAGATAACTTTTACTCCATGACACAAGTGGGGATTGGGAATGACCTCATTTTTTTTTTTTTTTTTTGAGTAATCAGGCTTCTGATTGGGTTGATGCGGCCCGCCACGAATATCTGTCCCGTGGCAACCTCTTCCTCTCCGAGTAGTTCTTGCAATGTACGCCCTCAATTATTAGCTGGGTATATCCCTATCGCTCTACAGCTTTTGCCCTCTACTGCTCCCTCTAGTACCGTGGAAGTCATTCCCTCATGTCTTAGCAGATGTCCTATTATCCTGTCCCTTCTCCTTATCAGTGTTTTCAACATATTCCTTTCCTCTCCGATTCTGCGTAGAAACTCCTCATTCCTTGCCTATCAGTCCACCGAAGTTTCAACATTCATCTTAAGCACCCCATCTCAAACGCTTCGATTCTCTTCCGTTCCGGTTTTCACACAGTCCAGTTTTCACTACCATTCAATGATGTCCTCCAGACATACATTCTCAGAAATTTCTTCCTCAAATTAAGGCCGCTATTTGATATTAGTAGACTTTTCTTGGCCAGGAATGCCCTTTTGCCCATTGCTAGTCTGCTTTTGTTGTCCTCCTTGCTCCGTCCGTCATTGGTTATTTTACGGACTAGGTAGCAGAATTCCTGAACTTGATCTACTTCGTGACCATCGATTATGATATTAAGTTTCTCGCTGTTCTCATTTATACTCTTTCTTATTACCTTCGTCTTTCTTCGATTTCGCTGCGGTCGCAGGTTCGAATCCTGCCTCGGGCATGGATGTGTTTGATGCCCTTAGGTTAGTTAGGTTTAAGTAGTTCTAAGTTCTAGGGGACTGATGATCTCAGATGTTAAGTCCCATAGTGCTCAGAGCCATTTGAACCATTTTTTTCTTCGATTTTCTCTCAATCCAAACTCTGTACTCATTAGACTGTTACTCCATTCAGCAGATCATAAAATTCTTCTTCACTTTCACTCAGGATAGCAATGTCATCAGCGAATCCTATGATATCCTTTTTACCATGAATTTTAGTTCCACTCCTGAACCTTTACTTCCATCGTTACTCCTTCGATGATTTAACAGTAGGTGCGAAGGACTATATCTCTGTCTTACACTTTTTTAATCAGGGCATTTCGTTCTTGGTCGTCCTCCCTTATTATTCCCTCTTGTTTCTTTTACATGTTGTATACTACCCGTCTCTCCCTATAGCTTACCCCTATTTTTATCAGACTTTCGAACATCTTCCACCATTTGTTGTCGAATGCTCTTTCCAGGTCGACAAGTCCTATGAACGTGTCCTAGTTTTTCTTTAGTCTTGCTTCCACTATCATCCGCAACGATAGAATTGGCTGTCTGGTGCCTTTACCTTTCCTAAAGTCATCTAACACATCCTCAATTTTTTTTCCATTATTCTCTAAGCAATTTGGATGCATGAGCTGTTAAGCTGATTGTGCGATAATTCTCACACTTTTCAGCTCTTGCAGTCTTCGGAACTGTGTATCCAGCAAATAGTTGAGGTCGTAGGTTTCTAGTGTTACTCTGAGATGAGGAGGTTGGCATAGGAGCGGAATTCATGGCGGACCGCATCAAACCAGTCAGAAGACTGATGACCTCAGAGTTTGGAAGACAGTGTTCCGGTCAATTTTGTCAAAAATTTTCACAGATTGTGCGAACTTCGATTTGCCTTTCTTTACTATTTCTTCTAAGATACGTCGTAGGGTCACTATTGCCTCCAGAACCCTAACTGATTATCCTTGACGTTGGCTACCACCAGGTTTTCCATTATCCTATAAATAATTAATGTCAGTATTTTTCAACCATTACTTGTTAAACTGATGGTTCGGTAGTATCCACACCTGTCAGTACATAACTTGTTTAGAACTGGAATTATTACATTCTTCCCTAAGTCTGAAGATATTTCACGTTTCTCGTACATCTTCTCACCAGGTAGAATAGCATTGTCTTGTCTGCCTTTGTTAATGATCTCCATAATTCAGAGGAAATTTCATCTACTCGAGAATCTCTGTTTCGACTCAGGCTTTTCAGTGTTTTATCAACTTTCTGCAGATTATATCTACCGTCTCATCTTCATTTATTTCCTTTTTTCTTCCCGTAATATTGCCTTCAAGTTCACTTCCCTTGCAACCATGGGTAGAAAAATTTCTGTAAAGGTTTCCGTGCTACCATAGAAGTCCTGTTCTGCTGCACACTAGTTGTTAAGTATTCGCAAAATTGGTACACCTTTGTTGTCCAGAATGTTACTGAATTTTCTTCTAATTAAACATTTACCCATCTCATCAGTGGGATATTTATTGTGTGCACTTCGCTTCTTCTTTGGGGTAGATACTTCGGTCGGAATGTGCCTTTCACGCCACAACTGGCAAACTATCATTTTAGTCAAGTTTAATATTTTTCATAGGTGACCCGTCACCTCCTATGTCACTACCTATATATTTTCATTGTTATTAAATCGAATGGAATTAACAAAAAAGCATACCTGAAACTCTTAAGAACAGCTTTCCATTCTTGCACAGTAAAAACTATATAGCTCTATTTTGGACAGGAACGTGACTGTACCTAGTGACGTGAACAAGCAGTCCCTCTCTTCGCTTTGTCACTTAAAACGACCACATGTGACTGTCTTCAGCTGCACTGGTATTCTCCTATGTGACTGACAAACAGTCCCATCAGTCGTTAGCGAATGAACTCTCAACGTGCTTGATGTCATGTTGGGGTTTGTACTTATAGAAATGCTGCACGTATTCAGCATTCGTCGTTTCGGCGTAACTATTTTTGTTCCATACACATTTTAACATATTGACGTTGAGGTATATTTATCTATCCTATATTCAATGCCACTGAACGTGTGGCAGTACAGTGTGGCATAATGTTACGGTATGTAGTTTACATTGCACATTTATTTGTGTTTATATTTTTCCGCCATAAAACAAGTCTGAAAAAATTTACGCATGCTACAAAGCGCTTGGATTAAAAAGACTTCAACATCGCTTCTGGGATCTCTGGTTTTGCTGCCTCTTATCTCTCACAATCAAATGTCGCTCCCTGTAGGCACTCCACATTATATGAGCGGTGTGTGAGATGTCTGGGTTCTTTGTGTTTTCTGTTTAATATATTAGTTAATGTGGACAAAGTAATCTTGTGTGGCATATTGGACTGGCCAGGATATTGTACGTTACCTTTATTTAATTGATTAAGTGCACGATATTAACTTTATTTGATGGATGGAATTGTATAAATTCTAATATGTTAATTGAATCAACAAAGTCGTAGTGGTTGGCTGTAAACGATATTCTGTGTTAAATAGACATTTTGTAGATCACTATACCCAATATATTTATCGGTCCTCCTACAGTATCAATGGCCGATGAAAACAGATTTTTTTGTACAGTAATAGATATCTACATCTACATCTACATCTACATTGATACTCCGCAAGCCACCCAACGGTGTGTGGCGGAGGGCACTTTGCGTGCCACTGTCATTACCTCCCTTTCCTGTTCCAGTCGCGTATGGTTCGCGGGAAGAACGACTGTCTGAAAGCCTCCGTGCGCGCTCTAATCTCTCTAATTTTACATTCGTGATCTCCTCGGGAGGTATAAGTAGGGGGAAGCAATATATTCGATACCTCATCCAGAAACGCACCCTCTCGAAACCTGGCGAGCAAGCTACACCGCGATGCAGAGCGCCTCTCTTGCAGAGTCTGCCACTTGAGTTTATTAAACATCTCCGTAACGCTATCACGGTTACCAACTAACCCTGTGACGAAACGCGCCGCTCTTCTTTGGATCTTCTCTATCTCCTCCGTCAACCCGACCTGGTACGGATCCCACACTGATGAGCAATACTCAAGTATAGGTCGAACGAGTGTTTTGTAAGCTACCTCCTTTGTTGATGGACTACATTTTCTAAGCACTCTCCCAATGAATCTCAACCTGGTACCCGCCTTACCAACAATTAATTTTATATGATCATTCCACTTCAAATCGTTCCGTACGCATACTCCCAGATATTTTACAGAAGTAACTGCTACTAGTGTTTGTTCCGCTATCATATAATCATACAATAAAGGATCCTTCTTTCTATGTATTCGCAATACATTACATTTGTCTATGTTAAGGGTCAGTTGCCACTCCCTGCACCAAGTGCCTATCCGCTGCAGATCTTCCTGTATTTCGCTACAATTTTTTAATGCAGCAACTTCTCTGTATACTACAGCATCATCCGCGAAAAGCCGCATGGAACTTCCGACACTATCTACTAGGTCATTTATATATATTGTGAAAAGCAATGGTCCCATAACACTCCCCTGTGGCACGCCAGAGGTTACTTTAACGTCTGTAGACGTCTCTCCATTGATAACAACATGCTGTGTTCTGTTTGCTAAAAACTCTTCAATCCAGCCACACAGCTGGTCTGATATTCCGTAGGCTCTTACTTTGTTTATCAGGCGACAGTGCGGAACTGTATACAGGGTGTTACAAAAAGATACGGCCAAACTTTCAGGAAACATTCCTCACACACAAATAAAGAAAGGATGTTATGTGGACATGTGTCCGGAAACGCTTAATTTCCATGTTAGAGCTCATTTTAGTTTCGCCAGTTGGCCCAATTGCAGGAAGGTAATGTTGACTTCGGTGCTTGTGTTGACATGCGACTCATTGCTCTACAGTACTAGCATCAAGCACATCAGTACGTAGCATCAACAGGTTAGTGTTCATCACGAACGTGGTTTTGCAGTCAGTGCAATGTTTACAAATGCGGAGTTGGAAGATGCCCATTTGATGTATGGATTAGCACGGGGCAATAGCCGTGGCGCGGTACGTTTGTATCGAGACAGATTTCCAGAACGAGGTGTCCCGACAGGAAGAAGTTCGAAGCAATTGATCGGCGCCTTAGGGAGCACGGAACATTCCAGCTTATGACTCGCCACTGGGGAAGACCTAGAACGACGAGGACACCTGCAATGGACGAGGCAATTCTTCGTGCACTAGACGATAACCCTAATGTCAGCGTCAGAGAGGTTGCTGCTGTACAAGGTAACGTTGACCACGTCACTGTATGGAGAGTACTACGGGAGAACCAGTTGTTTCCGTACCATGTACAGCGTGTGCAGGCATTATCAGCAGCTGATTGGCCTCCACGGGTACACTTCTGCAAATGGTTCCTCCAACAATGTGTCAATCCTCATTTCAGTGCAAATGTTCTCTTTACGGATGAGGCTCATTCCTACGCGATCAAATTGTAAATTTTCGCAATCAACATGTGTGAGCTGACGAGAATCCGCACGCAATTGTGCAATCACGTCATCAACACAGATTTTCTGCGAACGTCTGGGCAGGCATTGTTGGTGATGTATTGATTGGGCTCCATGTCCTTCCACCTACACTCAATGGAGCAAGTTATCATGATTTCATACGGGATACTCTACCTGTGCTGATAGAACATGTGCCTTTACAAGTACGACACAATATGTGGTTCATGCACGATGGAGCTCCTGCACGTTTCAGTCGAAGTGTTCGCACGCTTGCCAACAACAGATTCGGTGACCGATGGATTGGTAGAGGCGGACCAATTCCATGGCCTCCACGCTCTCCTGACCTCAACCCTCTTTTTAATTTTTGGGGGCATTTGAAATATCTTGTCTACGCAACCCCGGTACCAAATGTAGAGACTCTTCGTGCTCGTATTGTGGCCGGCTGTGACACAATACGCCATTCTCCAGGGCTGCATCAGCGCATTAGGGATTCCATGTGACGGAGGGTGGATGCACGTATTCTCGCTAACGGAGGGCATTTTGAACATTTCGTGTAACAAAGTGTTTGAAGTGACGTTGGTAAGTTCTGTTGCTGTGTGTTTCCATTTCATGATTAATGTGATTTGAAGAGAAGTAATATAATGAGCTCTAACATGGAAAGTAAGCGTTTCCGGACACATGTCAACATAACGTATTTTCTTTCTTTGTGTGTGAGGAATGTTTCCTGAAAGTTTGGCCGTACCTTTTTGTAACACCCTGTATACATGTAACAACTTCTATGCACGCTGTGTAGTTCTTTAGTAGCTACATGAGCGAGGAACTGATGCTGTTCGTCAACTGATAACCCAGGTAGTACTTTATTCTACATCTAATATCAAATAGTAAAATAATTCACAACTTTGTAGGCGTAATTGCAACGTCAGTTGCTCACAGTTGGTTTTAATGTCGAAACATATACAGATACCGCAGATCGAAAAATCAATCAATCTTTAATACAATGACTGTTCAGTAGATCACGAGCCTTTGTCACTACGAAAGTTTGTAGGTGTTATTCGGCTGGCAAAGGCACAAAAATAGGTTCGGTGCATGAATGTTCGAACTTAAGTACATCCACCACGGAGCTCCGGAGAGGGGGATGCATGCATCTCATAGTCAGCGGCGTAATCGTTCGTAGCAGCGCTCTTGTGCCGCGGTGGCGGCTGTAGGAAACAAAGACGCGTAACTGGTGACGTGCATATTTGAAAGTGCGGCCGATCGGATAGCGGCCGATACCGCAGTACATTTATTCGTTCGAAACATCTCCGGCTATTTCGTATCTTCATAAGGACGAAGCAAAACGTCCCACAAGTGAGCACACTTAAGACAATGAGCTTAAATTTGGGTGTGAGTGCGTTGTCTGACGTGGATAACATTTTTAAACACTTCTTCTTGAGAGGTTTCCCTCCGTGCTTTGTACTAGTTAACTTGCATCCGTAAGAAAGTCACGTCGCCCTTTATAAAAATACTAGCTGAAAAACCCGGTATTGCTCAGGTATCCATTTTGCCAATTTTCAATTGGAAACGAAAATAAAAAATTAACTGTGTTTGTAGCACACATTTTCTGTACCGTTGGCAGAACTGTTTCGTGTGTCTACACTTTACATTTGAAACGTATCAAATGTGCTGCCTGTTGTCAGGAATTCCCTTAAGTTGATAAGACTTTAGGAGTGTCTTAGTACTGACGAATAAACGTATTAAAACTTCATGCATAATGCGGCATTTCTCCCGCAACTCAGTGTTTATGACGTCATATATTCTCGATCCATGTGCCCTAGAATTATTTATTTTTGTAGGAACATTCACCAGTATATGTAGATACAGTCTGAGAAATATATTGCGAAAAGAGTTAGAAGAAAAAAAGGAATACATTTAAACGTCACGCATCAATGGCAATTTTTCACGCATCTCAGCGTTTATGACGTCGTATATCCTGAACTATCATAGGTAGGTGGATCTTACACAACAGAAATTGTTGCATGACAGTAAGGAATATGTGTACCAAATTAGGTTGAAATCGGTCAAGTATTTTCGGAGCAAATATGGAACATACATACATGCATATACACATACATGCATCCGTTTCAACAATATTTATATATTTAAATAGTAATATTAACTGAAATTTATCATGTTATGTGGAACTGTATGAGATCTGCGACTGTGTTTAAAATTTATGAAATAAACCACACTGCTTCAGTCTCTCTTAACTAATATTTATTAGAATCATGCGTTTCCACAGCATTTTCCTATTGTTATCAGATGCGTCTTGCCACAGTACAACAAACATGCTGCATGCAAAATGTTAGTTAACGGAGCCAGTAATACACCAGTGGATAAATATGCGAAGTACACCGGAATTAGCATGATTAAATATCTACAACAGTTTCTATACTATTCACAGGCCAACTCTCCTATAGAATAGCAAATATTTTCCTACCGCACAAAATTAACATTGTTTTCAAAACACTCAGCAAACCGCAAGAAACGCTGTAACACTGTGACCCAACATAAACACACACACAGATAAACACATACAATCAGGCGTTTAAAAAAATGGTACAGCACATGCTAACTGGGACTGATTTGCAAGAATGATACAATGAACACATAAATTTCTACCACGGAAACAATTGTACTCAATCAGCAGTAGACCCCGCATAAAGGATGCTGGCCAGATGCTCCATGATATCGCAGATGAGCTCCATATACTACATACAGTGGTCAAGGCGCACCGAATGGATCTTAAAAGGACGAACTTTAGATTTTCATTCGTGGACAGTACGTGGTAATAGCTTGCTAAGTGGTAAACTAGAAAGTAACAATATGCTCAAAACTTTGTCTAGTGTGGGATGCTTATTTTATTAATGCAAAAAATAGTTTCATAATACAGTACAAGCAAGAAATAATCAAACTATTTAATATATACCATGCCGTTAATATGCTTATAAAGAAAAGGTTTCATCTTCTTTGTTCTCATTATAGCAGCAATTGAAATCAGTTTATCTCACCTGCTAAGGGTCTCTGGAACGATGTATCCATCAAAATGTGAAATTGTTAAGTGATGACGTGTTTGCTACTGTGCTCTGTGTGCGAAATATATCAGATTTCCAGCAAAAATATAAATACATACTTCAAAGAAATGGGTTAAACATACAACTCACAGGAGCGACGCGGAAAGTAAATGTATTATTCCGTTGACGGTTACATGCCGTTACATAATCTTACTGACACACTCACCAAATGAATCTCATATCACTTCAGACTAATGTAATGTCCCTGCATGTAACATGAATACATCTGATGAAGGGATTATGCGGCCTAAACGTGTCATACCGATAAATATTATTAAAAAAGTGGCTGAAGCAGTAGAAATTACTCATAAAGGTAATACTTCCCTTACTTCAATATGCTGACGACATCAGAACATTTGCTTTAAACAACACCATTCGTGTGAAAAAACTGACTCAACCAAAGCTGTATGTTATCGGGCTACGAGAATTGATTAACAGGTAATGTTTAAATTCAATAGCAAAAATTATTTCCGTAACTCGATTTTCGTCTTCCGCAGGTTGTGGTGCACATAACCGTTGCTTGTTTTCGTTATCTGGTGCTTCCGTGATATAAAACTATTCCAGATCTCATGCTGAGAATATTCTCACATATGGAAAATTTAATGTGTTCTATTCCTTTTTTTCCTAACTCATCAATCTCTTAACTCGTAGTTTCCTAAGCTACGCTAGTTTTCTTCTTAATGTCCAAATAACTATAACATCCAGCACTATCGTTCATTATTGCATACTCTAGTCTTTTTCAGTCATTACCATTGCTCCACAGTTTCTTAAAATCACTAAGTTACCATATCCTGGGTGCATCAGCTCATGATCCTTACATTCTCCCTTTTTCTGGTCAGGAACTTCCATAGAATGAGAGGGTAACCGTTTCTTGGTCAGGAACGAAGCTGCAGAATACACCGATATGTGAAGAGTTAGGTGGGAGCTTGGCCATGGTTTCCTTTCTTACGGATTTATGTTTATTCATCTTGATATGCATATTTGAGACATGTTGCCGTAGACATCACAAAAGAGGAGGGAAAGAAGGCTTGGATACACTACGTCAAAGCTGGGAGAGGAATATGTAAGGAAGTTGAGTATGAGGTGGGATCGCAGCAGTGTAGGATGCTTAGGAACGAAATTAACTAGAAATGCAGCCACGATAAATCCTAATGGACGAAAGAAACATGTAGAGATTTTGAGGAAGATAAGATCGTAGGGAAAATTCATTTGGCGTCCAAGAAGATCAAAAGTACCTTTAGAGAAGTAAACTTCAAAAGTGTAGACATATTAACTGGAGATGCAAAATCGCTATTAATGAGAAAAAATTGGTTATCAAGTGACAGAAGTACAATGAAAGTCCATATGATGGGCAGCAACTAACGCTATGTTAGACAGAAGAGAAGGAGGAAGTTGACGTCTAAGAAACAGGTGGTCCAATAATGCAGTCAGGTTTCTAAAAAGCTGTAAATAATGGGCTCAGAGGAGATTGCTGGCGCACACGCGATTCCTATAATAGGCATCATGGTTATAGAGGAAACGTAGCAGGTAAAGTTTTGGTATGGCACTTAACGTTTACTGTTTCGATGCAAAATAAGTCTGAATATCGGATCACCTAATAATCTCCTGATCATTCCTTAGCAGGCCTCTGAAGACGGCAGAAAATCTGCTTGCCGAAATGTCAGATAGAGCCGACGATTATACACTGCTAAGCAACCAAAATAATTCAAATTTCTCTTAATACAGGAACTGTTGTGCAAGATTAATACACAAATTTGATTCAGATCTAGGAAAAACATATTCCGCAGCGGTGAAGAAGAAAGAGCCGTTGTTTCGAAGACAGCTGCCACAGCGAGCGATAGGCACAAGAAGGTAAAAGGTCGTTTTAAACTTTCAGGTGTTTGGGTGCGGTTTAGAGGCCTAATTTCTTACATCAGTGTAGAGACAGACTGCATATCTGTCGTGAAGTACAAGCGGTTTATGGTAGCACTTGTTACTGGAGTTGTGATGGAGTTTGAACAGGGCTAATAAACTAAGTTCAAACACTCTCTCCAACTTGTGCTGACTTTCAGAGTTCCATATCTGTTCCCCCTTCCATAACATTCCGCTCGAATTTGACGTCATCCTGAGAAGTGCCTCTTTTTACAGCGTTTTGTA
Source organism: Schistocerca piceifrons (assembly GCF_021461385.2). NCBI lineage: Eukaryota > Metazoa > Arthropoda > Insecta > Orthoptera > Acrididae > Schistocerca > Schistocerca piceifrons. Next base: position 165,944,897 of record NC_060140.1, read on the forward strand.
ACTAGGACGTTAATTATATTCACCCTATACGTGCGAACTATGGAAACCTGTTTCATGTGATGATGGATTTATCGTCTCATCGATCCTGAGTACCTTATTAACATAAAATTAAATTTATTAAAAACTATAATGTACGTATCTGCGGCATAATGTACGTATCAAGTAAAGTAATGTGGTTCTCTACGTCAGTCCAGTAATATGTACTAAGGGCAGTGAATTTACTTTTATTCTGACAATTTTTTTTGGTTTGAATGTTGCTGAAATTCACTTAGAATTCATTTAAAACCTCACTCTGAAACCATTAACATCTTTTCATCACATACTAAAAACTGTAAGTATTATACACTAGTTACATTACTGATAATCACGTAGTTCCTTTCCTTGATTCTAGCTATTGACACAAACAGAACATTGGCAGGCAGACTTTTACTGGACATCTGTTGAGTACATCGTTCCTCGGTGAAGGTCAATGACTGAGTATATGACATCCAAGGCGTCCGTGTGCTAACCCAGAAAAAAGCAGCATTTGTGGGCAGCAGCTAATAAAGTTAATAATATAATCCAACACATCTTACACTGGAAATCATCACTTTCAGCTTGTTATCATACATGTTACCTACCGGCGGTTAGAGTTACTTTTGCCAGTCTTAAAACTGGAGAAATATGTACTGTCATTAACGTGAGAAATATTTTGGTATCGTTAATCGCATGACATGTGCTAATAAATTTATATTATAAAAGTAAGAGCACAATATGCGAGCCGCTAAAATTCAGAAACGAGTCCCGTTGTGATCAACGTAGTAGTTATATACAAAGGCATCCTTCCATCCCCCATCCATGAACAAGGTTCCCGTTTTTACCTGAAGGGCGTGCTTCTAAAAATGTAAGGGCTGGAAAGCTTCGCTGTCTACACATTTCTAGAACATTCCGAAATGTTCCACAGTTTCTTATCAGGGAGGAACCGAAAAGGCAGTGCAGTGATGGAATAAAAATAAACAGTGAAGAGTGAGTAGTGAAAGTGATATAGTGACTGAATACAAATCTAAAACAAAGTGTGAATAGTGTGCAAAGTGCTGTTGGTTTATTTGCTAGTAAAAAGTTGATTGATTTATATTTTAGACAATGCCCGAGCGTAAAAGACGATAAGATCTTGCTAGTTCTGAAGCAAAGCAGCGAAAACAAAAGAACAGTTACAAAACGAAACGAAAGAAGATGCATTGCAGAGACACACCGTTCACATGATGCCCTCCAATATCCATCAATATACCTGCACGGAGAGGACGGATATCATGTTAATGTGAAACAAATCCAACCTGAAACAGGCGTAGGAACAAACAAAAAAGTCACGTCCAAGGAGTTCTGTGCTTACCGCTTATGACAAGAGACAATGAAACATATAATCACATTCTCAATAACAGTCGTCTGTTCCAACAATTCCTGGCAGATATGAGTACAAAAATAGAAGCGGAACTGAAACAGAATACAATACGCACGGAAGAATACGTGCATCTTCGAGACGCAGTTATAAATGACGGAAACACTGATGACATGGGACAATGGTAATCTTACCTTCACCATACGTAGGAAGTACGAGACACATATACGAATACACTCAAGATGCCCTGGCCTACGTAAGAAAATATGGACAACCTGACCTCTTCATAACATTCACATGTAACAAGTCGTGGACAGAAATCAAAAATCAACTAAGATACTGACAAGCCCACATGCATCGACACGACATAATAGCCCGAGTTTTCCGACAAAGACGGATGAGATTTTTTGAATGCATCACAAAACGTCACATCTTTGAAACCGCTAGATGCTGTATGTACACAATCGAATAGCAAAAACAAGAAATGCCTCACTCACACAATATCATGTGGCTACACGACAGAATTCATCCGATCGATTTCGACCAAATCATTAAAGCTGAATATCCCAATCCACACGAAGATCCGGAACTGTACGATATAGTAGAGAAAACCATGATCCACGGACCACGTGGGCCATTACACTCGAATTAGCCGTGTATGAATGATGGAAAACGTACAAAAAATTATCCAAAATCATACTTGTACGACGCACAAACTGGAGTTGATGGCTATCTCAAATACAGAAGACGATCACGCCAAACCGGTGGCTTCGCAGCAGAAATATGAATACGAGGTAGCCCCTAACTCGAAAAAGATAATCAGTGTGCAGTACCATAGCACACACTACTTTCAAAATATTCCAACCACAGAGAAAAGTAGAATACTGCAATTAAGTGAAATCGATCGAATATATCTGTAACTATGTGAGGAAAGGTAGTGACATGGCAGTATGTCAAATATCCAAGAACAGTGAACAACAAAACAAAAGCTTCGAGATCCCTCATGTACCAAATAGGACGATATATCAACAGTAACGAAGCAGCATGGCGACTTTTCGGTTCGCCGTACACGAACGCAAATCAACTGGGCAAGATCTAGTAGTACATTTGGAGAACTGACAGTATGTTTACTTTACAAAAGACACCACTAGAAAAACTGCAAGTGAACTACCTCCGTTCACAACATTAATAGTTTTTTTACCAACTGTGCCAAAAGTATCGTTTCTGGATGTTACTACACGGAATACAGGGACAATAAGTTTCACAGACCTCAAGACTGTTGTCGATGAATATTGCCAGAGGTACAGAGAAGTATTCCAGCTCTTAGGACTACTGGAAAATGACAATCACTGGGAATTAACGCTATGAGAAGCCTCATTCACACCCTCAGACGTATTCGCCATAATTCTAGCAACATGTAACCCATCGAATTTAAAACAGCTATGAGACCCCTTCAATGAGAGTATGGGTGATGACATGCTGAACTAAATCCAGAAAGTTCATCCTGAACGGACCAGTGAATTCAACAACATCTTCAATGAAACATTCATTCGGCTAAAAGATAAAAGTTCAGCAATAAACAACTACATCTTAATACAACTTGGCACCACGAAAAGACGCTATCAGTTTGCTAAACTTTAAAATGACAAAGGAAAAACAACTACAACATCAACGAATTGCTTTAATACATTGCTCACAACAAACCGATCCTCAACGGCAATCGACAGGAAATTTACAACGTTATAACGGGTCGGATCGACAACAACCATGGCGGAATTGTTTACTTTGCCGCTCCAGGCTGTACTGGAAAAACGTTTCTAATAAATCTATTGCTAGCGGAAATACGTGCTAAACAACACATCGCACTTGCACTGGCATCATCCAGCGTTGCAGTCACACTTATGGAAGGAGGACGAACTGCCAATTCCGTCCTACGTCTACAGTTGAATACATCCGAAGAACAATTCCCTGAATGTAAAATCTCGAGAGCATCTGGAAGTGGTCGACTACTAACACAAGCTGAAATTATCTTCTGGGACGAATGGTCTACTAAGGAAAGCTAAAATTATCTTGTGGGACGAATGTACAATGGAACATAAAAAATCACTTGAAGCCATGGACAGAACATTGCAAGACTTGCGAGGAAACTCTGAAGTGATGGGAAGAGCTCTATTCATACTCTCAGGAGATTTTCAACAAACGCTTCCAGTTATACATAATTCACCATCAGCAGACGAGATCAATGCATGTTTAAAAAATCACGTCTCTGGCCACACTTCAAATGCTGCGACTAATAGAGAACATGAGATTAGAACTATCAAAAGACGAAATAACAGCAGATTTGACTCAACAACTTTCACAAATAGGCGAAGGCACATATCCTAGTGACCAAGTGAGGTGGGGCAGTGGTTTGAACATTGGGCTCGCATTCGGGAGGACGACCGTTTAATCCCGCGTACGGCCATCCTGATTTAGGTTTTCCGTGACTTCCCTAAATCGTTCCATGCAAACGCCAGGATGGTTCTTTGAAAGGGGACGATCGACTTCCTTCCCCGTCGTTCCCTACTCCGATGAGACCGATGACCTCGCTGTTTGCTCTCTTCCCCCACACAACCCAACCCCTACTGACCAACGATCGGTCTCATGAAACTCAACAATGACTTCTGCAAAGCAGCCGTTGCTGAAAAGGAACTCATTGACCAAATTCATACAGACTTGGTCACAACTATACCAATCCGGACTGGCAATTTTGAAATTTAAAAATAATATCGTCGACGATATCGAATATAATATTTAAAAGAAAATTCCCAGTCAAGTGTGATTATACAAACCTACATAAAAGTTTTCTGAGTGTGGTACAGTGGCCGAAACGTTAGTTTCTCTCGAGCAGTAGTTTCATACATTATGACGCGGCACCACACCGAGAAAACTTTTATGTCGACTGGCTCTGGCCGCGAAAGTCTGCGCAATTTTATTATACAAACCGTTCGCCACGATCGTACGCGTTGAAGAAGTGTGAACTTCCCTACAACATTTCTAAATTCTGCGCAAGTACCAGGAATGCCTCTACTCTGTCTTCGACTTAAAATTCGATCTCCGATCATATTACCCTGAAATCTCAACTCACCAAAACTATGTAATGGGACAAGGATGATCGTCAAACAGCTATAGAATAATATCACCGATGTTGAACTTATGACTGGAATGTCGAATCCTGCCACCTCGTGTCTTATAGGGTGCCTGGGAAGCTAGTTTCTCGGATAGCTAGACAACATACAAGATAATCATATTAGTATGTTTATTACAGTAATTGAATCGATAATACTTGCGTTTTATTTACGAATTGTTACAAGCAATTGGCGACATGCAAATAATCAATGTCCTCCGCTATATACAATGTCCATGAAAATTAATCACAAAAGTTCATGTGGATCACAAGTCACGGCTCTTCTAGTCCTCTCTTCTAGTCCGGGTCTACTAGTGCCTGTCTTCTATTTCCTTCGTGTAGATGCCGCTCCAGTTGTGGTGTCCTAGTCAGCATACTATTCTCTGACGTCATCCAACAGCTCTTTCTGCTCTTGCGTACTTGATCTTCGTGCCGGCGCTTGTCCTTACGCCGGAACGTTCTCCCCCCCCCCCCCCCCCCCTGGACCGTCGTCGTGTAGGGAGCGCGACAACGGCGGGGGAGCAGGAGTGTGGGTACATCGCTGGACCAGAAGCTGCGGCTGCAGGGGACGTCAAGCTTCCGGTCGTCCCCCGCCATCCGGCCTGGCGGAAACGTCCCCTGGAAAACGACGAGAGGAGTACGCGACCACCTCATGATGCCATGAACCAGAAAAGTCGGCGATTGCTAAGGTGTGCGCGGGTCCACTTCCATCGATAGGACGAGTGGAGGTGGAGGAGGCGCAGTCTCCATGGGGTCGTCCCGCGATGTCGTGATGACATCCTCTGGCCACTACTGTGGCAGCGCTGTCCGCGGGATCCGTGAATCTGAGGGCACAGCCACTGAAAGCTCATCGTGCACATGACAGAGGCGAAGTTGATGGCGGCGTTGCAAGCCATCTGGACCTGAAGTTAGATACATGCAAGCGCCAAGTCGAAGTATGATCTCACCTTGCGCCCACCGTCTGCTGCCGCTAAAAAATAAACACTGTAAAAGATAAAACTAATGCGGCGCGAAGCGATACTTGCGGCCTTCCTTCGGCACCGGATGCTGAGGAGGGTGGCGCAGGTGGAACTGTGTCCGACGCTGGCGGCCGTGAAGCAATTCCGCCGGCGATGGTCTATCTCGTGGGTGCCAACGATAGGAAGCGAGGAACAGCTGGTGTGTGCGCAGCGAAGTTTGACCATCTGCTGCTTGAAGGTTCTGACAAAACGTTCCGCTTCGCCGTTTGACTGGATGGAACGGTGTCCTAGTTAGATGCTGTATGCCATTGTGTTCACAGAATGTTTCAAATTCATTTGACATGAACACAGGTCCGTTGTCTGACACTATTACTTCAGGTAAACCTTCGAGGCAAAAAATGAACTACTGAATTGTGCTACGTGAAGTTGTCGAATTCGTTACACAGCAAAAGGGAACTTGCTATATGAGTCAACCATAATCAACCAACGTGTGTTCCAAAAAGATCCTGCAAAGTTCATGTGCACACTTAGGCCAAGCAGAGAATTTTTGTGGCGGAGCGGGCTGATTTTCCGCACATGCATGACACTGTAACGTCATCTGTTCTATTACGGTGTCCATACCCTGCCAAGTACAGTGTCGACCCGCTAACTGCTTCGTACAAACCCCCCAGTGTCCTTGGTGAAGTAACTGTAACACTTCATTTTGCAGAGCTTTAGGGATCAACACACGTGACTGTCCACTGTCATTTTGAAAAATAATCACACCTTTCTGTACTGCGAAGCTATGTCGACGGGCAAAGTACCGGCGCACTACAGAGTTCTTTATGCTATTCAATGACTGAGGCCAAGACGTGCGAATGTATGTTAGCGAAATATTCAAAGCTGAATCAGCTTCCTTGGCCTGTGTGGTTTTCCTACAGTTCAGCGGAAAAGATTGAAGCAGTTCAGCATCCTAAGCACCAATGTGACAACAAGATGCAACAGAAGCGTCAAAGTCTGTATCAGGGCCAATCGGAAGACGTGAGAATTGTCCGCATTACCATGTTGAGTTGTTGGACGGTACACCATCTCATTCTGGTATTGAGACAACAATAAAGCCCATCCTTGCAATTTTTGAGCAGTTCCGAACTAACCGATTTCGTCGGATGGAACAAGAACTGCAAAGGCTTGTGATCTGTTACTAAGTAGAATTTTCTGTCATACAAATAGTAGTGGAATTTGGTGACTCCATACACAATAGCCAAAACCTCTTTTTTAATTTGTGAATAGTTACACTGAGCTTTGGAGAACATTTGTGATGCGAAAGCGATAGGCCTCTCTTTATCGCCAATTCTGTGCGGAAGCGTCAACCTGCAAGACAGCTTGTTCGTTAGGATCAAAGTGAACTAAGCATCGATCACTGAACAATGCATCTTTAAGTTTTTGAAAAGATACTTGGCACTCCCCTGTCCAAACAAAGGGAACATTCTTGGAACCGCGATTTGCGCAGCATTCGGTATGGACCGAATATAATAGTTCATTTTCGCTAAGACTGACTGCAATTCTGCGACATTGCGAGGAACTGGCAAATCTCGTATGGCTAACAAATGCGGCTAACGAGGACGTACACCTCGACTGTTTATGACATGACCAAAATACTGCAACTCATGTTTTAAAAAATCGCACTTGTCCAGTCTACACTCTAGCACTACATCAGATAACACACGAAACAAAAGCACGTAAATTTGCGATGTGTTCTTCAGATTTAAGACCTGCTACTACAATATCGTCCAAATAGTTTTAACAGTTTGGCACTTTTGCAGTGAGCCGTTCCAAATACCATTATGAAATGGCGGGTCCAAAGCACTGCCAAAAGACAAAAGCAAAAATTTAAACAAACCCAAATGAGTATTTACTCCACACACTTTTTGAGATTCTTCATCGAGCGGTATTTGCAGATACGTGTCACGCAAATCAATTTTTGAAAAGTAGCGTCCAGTGCCTAATCTGTCCATGACATGCTTTGGGCGTGGCAATGTTTAAGCATCAACCACAGTTTGTGGGTTGGCTGTAGACACTGAGGCGAGTGCGACCTGAAGATTCGGGAAGTAAAACAAGCGAACTTGCCTATTGACTAACTTTTATGGGCGCAATAGCTCCGCCATCTTGCAGTTATTTAAGTTCGGTAGCGACTTTGTCCCGTAATGTAATGGGAACAGTTCTGGCCCGGCAAAATTTCGGCTGAGCATTGTCTTTCAGTGTAGTATGTGCAACGAACTTGTTAGCGTTGCCTAAACTTTCAGAAAATAGTTCCGGGTATACTTTCAGCAAGCTAGCTACACTGTCTTGTGCATTCAATGCAGACACTGACAACACATTGTGCTGAATATTAAAGCCAACTGTAAAGGTCACTGTTCGCATATGCGAGCGATACATGGCTGACGAAGTACATATTCCGATAACGGGAATGTCTCATCCATTATAAGCTGTCAGTTGCGTGCTAGCCTAACAGTTCATATGTGTGAGCAATTAGCAGTGTGACAGAGGCACCCGTGTCCAACTGAAATTTCACACGTTTCCCATACAGAAGTAAGTGAACAAAAAGTTTGTTTGACTGGCATAAATTTTTAACCTCTTATACTTTACAGTTTATCCTTTTATTCCAACTACACAATCTCATATCAGCTCCCTGAGCGAAGCCGGGTACCTCAGCTAGTTTTTGAGTATAAATCTTTAGCAATACTTGAGTCACCAGTTTTCTGCCACCAGCCTTATAAAACAGGGCGGACAGACCTTAAGGGCAACCTGTTACCCTTTCGACGGCAAACTCTAGCTAAAAGGCGGAAGGGTAGCTGTCATCAACAGCACAAGGTTTCAAAAGGCAACAGAAAACACACATACTGCAAACCCCAGCACATCTGGCGTATAGTAGGGAAAGTGTCGGGACTATCTCCCTATTGGCCAAAGAATGAGGTGTTACGCTCTTTCGGGTGTCCGGTAACATACTACCAAGACGGAGATAACCACAAAAGTAGGTGGAATAACCAACGAAAAATTAACATTCCATCAATCAGAGAGTGGAATGTCAGAAAATTGCACGTCGCTCTGGAAGCTATAAATATTTGAATATGGAATAGAAAGCGTCAAGCTAGATACAAGGTCAGTGACGGAAAGGATTTCTGGTTAGGCGAATACGGGGTAATCGGAATGAAATATGCTCGTATCATAGGAAAAAATAAATTTAAGAAAAGAGGTGATTATGTCCTGGCGAAAGCAAAAGAAGACCTTTCTGTCAGCTTCAAGGACATTTAAATCAAAACATTCGCGCTTTTTTACTCGTTTGTATTAATACTCATGTCATGTAATATAATGCATAATATCAAGTAAAGTAATATGATACATGATGTCATCCCCAAAGGAACAAATCCACCGCCAGAAATTTTTATGCCCCGCCACCCCCTTCCAGGAAAACTCTTTTAGCTATTACATACGAGTTCTTCAGCCATGTGATATTGTATATTGTTTACATGGATGGCAAATAACCTGGATTTTTGACACAAGATTGGGGACTTTAGCCCACTAATTGGAAGATGCAGGTATGCCAACACGCTGTAGCTGTTAGAGCTCACTGTTTGGGGAAGTATGGTTAACTGTAAAAAATTGCCAATATGTGAAGATATTGTGTCAGATACGTCGAAAAGCTAATTGTCTTCTTTCATATCCCTAGCTCTACACAAAGCATATTAGCCTTCTTTTTACTAGGGTAAGAGCATTTTTCATTCTGGTTTCCAACTTCTGTTCTGTCATAATTTTGACATTGGACCCCCTAGCGTGCAAACCGATATACAGTTTCGTAGACTCGGGTGACGGCTGATCTAATGTAGGTTTCCTTATTATCTTTCAAACAGTGGTGCTTATACCGTGGTAGTGGATAAAGCTTTCACAATACAACAGTACGACTGTTAATTACATGTATTTGTCTACCTTCTTAAAAATCTGAACCGATTAGAACTAGTTTGAAACGTATAAGAGGTGCGTGAAAAAAAAACGGATGTTTCGCACTAAAATCCGAATGAAGCTACATTTTTTGAATGCAATTTTTCAATTTTATCATAAGAATGCACTTTTGTCTATCTGAAACTCTTCAAACGTTCCCGCGCCTTCAGTTCATGTAATAATAATTTTTACGTGCTACATTTAATTTACGCCATCATATCTCGACAGTAGATAATGGTTACAGGGAAACAATTATTTTCACTTTATTCATTTACCTTAGTACAAAATTTCAAACGATTCGTACAGGTTGAAAGTGTAGAAGTGTGGCGTTTCAAAAATCTCTCAGGAAAACGTCTTTTTTGCACGTATTTCTACCCAAGAGCCGAACGGTACACACACAAATGGTGCCATTATCTGAGCATTAATTTCATTCCAGTTAAAATTGTTTGTAAAAGGAATTAACTATTCACACAATTTGCTTGGACCACACCGTTTGTCTTTAAATCTTTGCTTAATATATTGTGAAATGGCTACAGCAAGAGAGATGTTCGAATTGGCTCAAACATACTTGTTACAGCGCCGTATCAATATCCACACTAGCAGAAAATAGTGTAATAGGAGTATATTCGTTATGAATAAGAGGACAGGACAGATACTGAGTTACTGAAAACAGTTCGGTGATAGTTCTGTTCTGGTCTGAATCGACGGAAAACGAACGCCGACAGCAACGATTCAAGTAAACATGCAGACGTCACAAGAAAAAGTTGAAGAAACAGGAAGTATGAGAGGATACTGAACGGGTAATTCAGTATGTAAAGCGAAATGATAATCTAACAATCATGGGGGATTGGAAAGTGGTAAGATCGGATGGAATAAACAGTAGACTGTGGGTTCGATATTAGGAATGTGAGACAGGGGACAAGAATCCTGCAATAAATTTTGGGCTGGTAATATCAAACACGTTGTTCAAGGATCATTAGAGGATAAGGTACACCAGGAAAAGGCCTGAAGTAAGGAAAACATTAGAGCCGTATTACATCATGTACAAACATAGTTTCCGAAATCTGAAACTGCATTCCAAGGCGTACCTGGGAGTAGATAGTGACTCGAATTTTAATTTAGTAATGATGAATTGAATACTGGAGCTTAAGAAACTCGTCCAGGAGAACTAAGGTGAAAGAAGGTGGATGCGGAAGTGCGGAGGAATGATGAGATGCAATCCAAGAAGACGAACAGACAAACATAGGTACAAAGGAATTAACTACGAGGAAAGCGTAGGTAACAGAGGAAATTTGTATGTCGATCGATGTAAGAAGAAAGTACAAACATTTTCAAGAAAAGACACCGACACAGCATTATACGTCACTCTGGAATGAAGTATCTAAGTTCAAGAAAGTCATGCCAAAATGGCTTCAGGAAAATCGAAAACGCCATTGCGGCACGAACGACTCATTCAGAATATAGAAAAGTCAAAATGACTTACAGTAAAATTAAAACTTAAGGAGTCAACATAAAGAATACAATGGAAGTGACACCGCTGAAAGTATTGGAGAAAGCAAGAGACGAAGGACTCCTCTGGTGACATTGTAGAAGAAGAAATGAAAGTCTTTATGGAAGGCATAGCAGATCCAGCGTTGGAGAGAATTTAATAGAGATTTGGAGAAAGGTGGAAGGGGTAGACAATATTCCTTCATAATTCCTAAAGTCAGTAGGGCAATTGGCAACGAAACTTCTGTTCAAGTTAATGTGCTGAATCTATGATAGTGGAGACATTCGTGTGACTTTCGGAAAATGGTTTTTTTTTTTTTTTTCTTTATTGTATTTCAATTCCCCGACGGGGCGGGCTGGCAGCAGCATATGCGCTGCTCTTCAGCCGAAAGACATAGAACAAAACAATAGAAGACATTTAAAAACAGCAAAGGAGAGAAGAAGGCGAACATAGATATAAAAAAGGGAGAACATCATGGAAGGCAATAGACAAAAAACGGGGTGACTGTAAAATGGAGATAAAAAACTGTTTAAAAGTAGCACACACAAAAGGCCACACACTGCGATGATTAAAAGAACAAGGCACAGTATGACTGGAGCATAAAGGTGTTGACGGATGGCATAGCACACAACGTAACACTGACGGCGAACCTCAAGGCAGTACACAATTAAAATCACACCTCTTGACGCACACGAGAAACAGCACTAAACACAACACTGATGTGGCACACCGATGATGATCAATACAGAGGATCTGCCAGGTTCAAGGAGATGAGGGAGACCTGAAGAAGGGAGGGAGGGGAAGAGATGGGGGAGGGGAATGGGGGGCGCGCAGAAGAGGGCCAGGTAGGGAGGGATGTGGGAAGGAGAGAGGCAAGTATGGGGTGCAGGGTCTCAGGGGAGGGGGGGGATGGAGGAAAATCCGCTCTGGGAGAAGGAGGAAAGAGGAGAAGGGGGCCTTGGGGAGGGGGGGGGGGGGAACAAGGCCGGGTTAGAGTTGGAAGGAAGGGTATATGTCACGGCGAAGTTCGTCATCCAGGAGGGGGAGGCGTTGGAAATTGCCCTGATGAAGGAGATGGAGGGTGTGGAGGTGGAGAGAGGGAGGGATACAGCGATAGAGGCGCAGCAACGGTCGGAGGGTGGAGAGGAAGGAGGAAACCAGAGGGTGGGGGGGGATCAACCCTGCGAACAATGTAAAGGATGCAGAGATGTTGGAGGAACAAGAGGAGGTAGTGGAAGGGGATCAGTTCATACAGGAGCCGTGTGGGGGAAGGAAGGCGGATACGGAAGGCAAGGCGGAGCGCGTGGCGTTCAAGGATTTGGAGGGCCTTGTAAAAGCGGGTGGGGGCGGAGATCCAGGCGACACTGGCATAACAGAGGATAGGACGGATGAGGGATTTGTAGGTGTGGAGGATGGTAGAAGAATGCAATCCCCATGTCTGGCCGGACAGGAGTTTCAGCAGGCGGAGGCGGGAATGGGCTTTCTGCTGGATGGTCAGGAGATGAGGGGTCCAGGTGAGGTGTCGGTCAAGGGTGAGGCCAAGGTATTTCAGGGTGGGGGTGAGTTGGATAGGACGACCATAAAGGGTGAGGTAGAAATCATGGAGGCGAAAGGAGCGAGTGGTGTGGCCTATGATGATTGCCTGGGTTTTGGAGGGGTTGAGACGGAGGAGCCACTGGTTACACCAAGCGGTGAACTGGTTAAGGTGGGTTTGGAGGGTACGTTGAGACCGTTGAAGGGTAGGATAGAGAGCCAGGAAGGCAGTGTCACCAGCATATTGGAGAAGGTGGACTGGTGGGGGTGCCTTGGGCATATCAGCTGTATACAAGAGATAAAGGAGAGGGGAGAGGACAGAACCCTGGGGGACGCCAGCCGTGGGATAAAAGATACGGGAGTTGGTGTTGTGGAGGGTGACATAGGAAGGACGGTGCGAGAGGAAGGAAGCGACCAGATGGACAAAATTGATAGGCAGGGCGTAGGTTTGGAGTTTAAAGAGGAGACCGGGATGCCATACACGGTCATAGGCATTTTGGAGGTCAAGGGAAACAAAAATGGCGGAGCGACGGGAGTTGAGCTGGAGGGACAGAAGGTGAACAAGGTTGAGGAGTTGGTCGTCAGCAGAGAAGGAGGGTCGGAAGCCACACTGGGTAAGGGGGAGGAGGTGGTGTTGAGCAAGGTGCCGATGGATACGGTGGGAGAGGATGGATTCAAAGATCTTACTGAAGACGGAGGTGAGGCAGATGGGACGATAGGAAGAGGTGGCAGAAGGGGCTTTGTTGGGTTTGAGGAATAGGAGGATGCGGGAGGTCTTCCACAGGTCAGGGTAGAAGCCAGTAGAGAGGATGACATTATAGAGATGGGCGAGGACAGTTAGGAAGGAATAGGGGCTTTCTCGAAGGTGATGGTAGGTGACACAGTCATGACCAGGGACCGTGTTGCGTTTGGACTGGAGGAGAAGTTTAATGTCTTGTGCTGTGATGGGAGTGTTGACGTCGGAGGGGGGCAACTGCCCCAAGTACTGGAGACTAGGAGCAAGTGGAGCGACTGAGGTATCAGCACGTTCCATGACGGTGGGGAAAAGAGAATAATCAAAGTGGGGATCATCGGGGATGGAGAAGACCTCGGAAAGGTGGGAAGCGAAGTGGTTGGCCTTACTGAGGTTGTCTGGAAGGGGGCGATCGTTATGGAGAAGGGGGTAGTGGGGAGCGGAAAGGGAACCAGTAAGACGATGGAAGGCGGACCAGTACTTGGAGGAGTTGATAGGGAGGGTGGCATTGAGTCGTGTGCAGGTCTGGCGCCAGTCCCGGCGTTTTGTTGCTGTAATAAGGTTCCGTACGTGTCGCTGTATTTGCCGGTGGCGTTGGAGTGTATCCCTGTCACGAGTGTGGAGGAAGGAGCGATAGAGGCGGCAGGATTCATGGAGGAGGAGGACAGCCCGCGGAGGGAGAGTGGGACGGTGTGGGTGGATGGTTTTAGTAGGAACATGGGCCTCCTCGGCGTCAGTAATTACCGTTTGAAGGAAGGATGAGGCGCGGATGATGTCGTCAGGATGGCGATAGGTAAGAGGGTGGCTTTCGACCTGGGTGGACATGGAGTCCCGGTAGGCATCCCAGTTGGCACGGCGATAGTCATGGACGACCTTGGGAGGGGGTGCAGGTTGCGGAGCCGGAGGGGGGCGGTTTGCAGACGTTATGGTGAGAAGAACAGGGAGGTGATCGCTACCTGTGGGGTCAAGGACGGCGACAATGATACGCCCAAGGAGGTTGGAGGGGGCAATGACAACATCGGGGGTGGTGTTACTTTCGGGTCGGGTGTGCTGGGGAATGGGAACAAGGTCACCCTGGATTGTGGAGAGGAACTGATGCCACCGCCGAAGGGCAGCAGGAGTGCGGCTATGGATGTTGAGGTCGGCGGCAAACACATAGGTGGAGGTTTGGTCAATGTGTGAGATGAAGTCATAAGGAAGAGGAGCAGTGGAGCGGACATAGATGGTGGCACAGGTAATGGTGAGGGAGGGGAAGAAGACGCTAAGGATAAGGTGTTCAGTGGGGTCATTGAGGAGAGGTTGTGGCCGGACGGGGATATGCTTAAGGTGGCCAATCGCGACTCCACCCTGCGCACGAGGACCAGGAGCATCAGTGCGGTGGAGGATATAGGGGGAGGTGCGGATAGAATGGTGGGGCTGGAGAAAGGTTGCGTTCAAGAGGAAGGTGTCGACCTGGTGGTGAGAGAGGGTGTGCATGAGGAGGTATTTGTTGGAACGGAAGGAGCGAATGTTCTGGAAGAGGATGCGAGACTCGTGCCGCACCATGACGGGAAGCAGGGGGGGAAGAGAGGGAAGGGAAGAGACTTAAACTAGGGTGTCGAGGCGGGTGAAGGTGAAGTGGGCTTGGTTGTGGGAGTAAGTGGCGAAGGTGTTCAGGTGGAAAACAGAGCGAGCAGCAAGGGATATCTGTTGGAAGGTGTGCGGGCGCTGAAAAGGGTGAATGTTTTGGAGTACAACGGTAATGAACCGGATGATGTCCTCGGCCGTGGGGGGTGGACAGAGGGAATTGTTAGGATGGACAGGAGGATCGACGGGACGAACTGGGACTGTAAGTTCAGGGGTGGCTGGAGGGGGTTTAGCTTTACACTTGTGGGAGTATGTGGGATGGGGGCCATTGCAGGTATTACACAGGAAGGAGAAGCAGCGAGGTTGGGGCAGTTCTTGAGAAAGTGGGAGGCCTTGCAATGGGGACAGGTGGGGGGGGTTTTTCGCAGTTGGGAGTCAGGTGGTCATTGTACATCAGGCACCGCTGGCAACGGTAGGATTGGGGAGGGGATTTGGAGGATTCAACAGGGTGGCGACGGTGGTATATCAGGGCACCCTGGGTGAGGAGATGGTCTATGGATGGGGCGGACTCTGAGAATATCCGCATTGTGGATACGGCGGGCAGAGCGGAGTTCCAAGTCCGGGTGGGAGTTCAGTTCTACCAACACTTCATCCTCTGTGATCGCCGGGCTGAGCTTGGTGATCACAGCGGTGTAGGTAGGGGGGCGACGGGGAGGCTGGGGCTGACGAGGAGTGGAAGCAGAAAGGAAGGGTGTCAGAGAGGCGTGGGGGCCAAACATAACTCATGGGAGTTTTCGCAGGAGGTCTGTGTGAAAGGATGGGGACGGGGACTTGATAAGGACTGAGTCCCTGCGGGGAATGAGTTGGGAGATGGGAGCACCAGGTAAGTACTTTCGTATTTCCTTGGTGAGGGTACGAGCGTCGAGGAACTTAGGATCGGGAGTTGACAGGACAAAGGTGTGGAGGGTGGGGGCCAAGGTAGGGGTGGCAGGAGGAGGGGTGGTGTCCATGGTGACGGCAGGGGGAGGGGGAGGTGGTGTTGGTTTTTTGTGGGAAGCGGCGGGAGCAGAGTCGGTAAGGACGCGCTTTTGGGGTTTTTTGGAGACTAGAGGCTGGGAGGAGGGGAGAGGGACGGGGAGGAGAGGGAGGTGGCGGGTGGCAGATCCCTGTGGCGTAGTGGAGGCACTGGGAGAAGCAGCTGGTTCAGTGGTGGCGATGGTGGCTCGGCGCGACGTGATGCGTGCGGGAGATGCAGAAGACGAAGCGATGGGGTCGGTGAGAGACGGGAAGCCAACCACCTGAGGGGCGGCAGCAGAGGCGGCAACAGAGGCGTACGGGAGGGCGGGGGTAGTAGTGGGAGCTGTTGAGGGTGTGGAGGCTGGAGGAAGGGTGTAGAGGTGTGGGTATACAGCAGGGGAGGAGATAGGGGGGTGGGTAAGTGGGGGAAGGGAAGGGGAGGTGGAAGGAGGGAGGCCAGAGGCGGCACTCCAGGAAGTGACTGTGGGAGAGGGGGAGGGGGAGGTGTAGATGACGGTGGAGGTGGGAGTACTCATTGCAGACGAACGGCGACGGACAGACGGACGTGCAGCAGGCGGCGTCAGCGTCGGCGATGGGCAGCGGCGAACAAACGGACGAACAGCAGGGGGCGTCGGCGTCGGCGGCGAACAGACGGACGAACAGCAGGCGGCGGCGGCGGCGGCGGCGGCAGCGGTTACGACGACGGCGATGGACAGCCAGCAGGCGGACGGACGAACGAACAGCAACAGACAGACAGACAGACAGACAAACACACACAATCTTCGAAGACGGAGATTCCACCCTGAGAGTAGCCCAGGCTTTGCAATCTAACGCTTTCGAAGGAGGGGATCCAACCCTCTAGATGTGCTTTCGGAAAATTATCTACCAGGTAATTATGAAGGCAGCAAGAACAGATAAATGCGAGAACTATCGCACAATTAGCTTAAGGCTCATGCATCTAAGAAGAATAATATACAGAAGAATGGAAAAGATACACTACAGGCCATTAAAATTGCTACACCACGAAGATGACGTGCTACAGACGCGAAATTTAATTGACAGGAAGAATATGCTGTGATATGCAAATGGTTGGCTTTTCACAGCATTCACACAAGGCCGGCGCCGGTGGCGACACCTACAGCGTGCTGACATGAGGAGAGTTTCCACGGCGTTTCGTGGTGAAACGCTGTTGTAATGCCTCGCGTAAGGACGAGAAATGCATACCATCACGTTTCCGACTGATAATGGTCGGTTGTAGCCTATCGCCATTGCGGTTTATTGTATTTTGACCTTCCTGCTCGTGTTGGTCGAGATCCAATGACTGTTAGCAGATTATGGAATCGGTGGGTTCAGGTGGGTAATACGGAACGCCGTGTTGGATCCCAACGGCCTCGTATCACTAGCAGTCGAGATGACAGGCATCTTATCCGCATGGCTGTAACGGATCGTGCAGCCACGTCTCGATCCCTGAGTCAACAGACGGGGACGTGTGCAAGACAACGACCATCTCCACGAACAGTTCGACGACGTTTGCAGCAGCATGGACTATCAGCTCGGAGACCATGGCTGCGGTTACCCTTGACGCTGCATCACAGACAGGAGCGCCTGCGATGGTGTACTCAACGACGAATCTGGGTGCACGAATGGCAAAACGTCATTTCTTCGGATGAATCCAGGTTCCGTTTACAGCATCATGATGGTCGCATCCGTGTTTGGCGACATCGCGGTGAACGCACATTTGAAGCGTGAATTCGTCATCGCCATACTGGCGTATCACACGGCGTGATGTTATGGGTGCCATTGGTTACACGTCTCGGTCACCTCTTGTTTGCATTGACTGCGCTTTGAACAGTGGACGTTACGTTTCAGATGTGTTACGACCCGTGGCTCTACCCTTCATTCGATCCCTGCGAAACGCTACATTTCAGCAGGACAATGCACGACCGCAAGTTGCAGGTCCTGTGTGGGCCTTTCTGGATGCAGAAAATGTTCGTCTCCTGCCCTGGCCAGCACATTCTCCAGATCTCTCACCAATTGAAAACGTCTGGTCAATGGTGGCTGAGGAACTGGCTCGTCACAATACGCCAGTCACTACTCTTGATGAACTGTGGTACCGTGTTGAAGCTGCATTGGCAGCTGTACCTGTACACGCCATCCAAGCTCTGTTTGACTCAATGCCTAAGCGTGTCAAGGCCGTTATTACGGCCAGAGGTGGTTGTTCAAGGTACTGATTTCTCAGGATCTATACACCCAAATTGCGTGGAAATGTAATCACATGTCAGTTCTAGTATAAAATATTTTTCCAATGAATCCCCATTTAACATCTGCATTTCTTCTTGGTGTAGCAATTTTAATGACCAGTAGTGTAGTTGATGATCTTTTAGATGACGGTCAGTTTGTCTTCAGGAAAAGTACATCAACCAGAGACCCAATTTTAACGTTGTGTTAAATGATGGATGCAAGACTGAAGAAAAATCTAGATATGTTCACACACTTAAAAAGCTTTCAAAAGCGCAAAACGGTGCAGGATGCTCGAAATTCTGAGAAAAATAGGAGTAACCTAAATGGGAAGATGGGTAATATAAAATATGTACAAGAACCAAGATGTGATAACAAAAGTGGAAGACCATGAATGAATTACTTGGAGTAATAAAGGTGTAAGACAGGGATGCAGTACTTCGCCGCTACTGCTCAATCTGCAAATCCAAGAAACAATGACGGAAACAAAAGAAAGGTCAAGAGTGGGAATAAAATTCAGGGTAAAGGATATAAATGATAAGATTCGCTGATGACATAGCGTCATATATCAGAGTCAGAAAGAATAACGAGGCCTATTGAATGGAACGATCAGTGTGATGATTACAGTATATGGATTTACAGTAAACCGAAGAAGGTGGATGTAATGAAATTTAGCTTAAGTGAGATTAGCGGCAAACTTGACATCATAACTATGAACCTCTAAATAGGCCTAGTTTGGAAATGAAATAATACGTAAGAGACGAAGCAAGGAGGAAGTAAAAAGTAGATTAGCACATGGTAGGAGGGCACCCTTAGCCAAAAGAAGTCTAATTTTATCAGACATCGGGTTTAATTTGAGGATAAAACTTTGGTGCAGAGCATTTTATCGTAGTGAACCATGGACTGTGTGATAACGGAGAAGAAGAGAATCGAAACATTTGAATTGTGCAGTTGAAGGATAATGAAAAGTAGATGGACTGATAATACACAAATTGAGATGGTTCGCTGCAGAATCATCTAGAAGGAACAGTATGATTACATTGACAAGATGAAGACACAGGATGGTAAGAGATGTGTTGTGACATAGTGAATAACTTTCATTGCACTAGAAGTTGAGAGTAAAAAATACACCCAAGAAATAATTGTGGACGTACGGTTAAGTCCTTTTCTGAGATGAACAGTTGGGACGTGAGCGGAACTCGTAGCGTCCCCATCAAACCAGTCATACTTTTGACCGCTTAAGAAAATAACAGAAAACAAGTCTGTATTCCAGTTGTCCTCTGGTGGCCACCGTACTTGGCTTTGGGAGGGTAGGGAACTTAGGCAGAATTCACTTTTTATTTATCACGGTCTGGTCGTTTGAATTCTTCAGTCACACAGTGTCATGAAGAGAATCATAGTCTAAGTACCTACGTTTTATCATATTCCATGATGTGGACGGTATCTAACAAATGGCCAAGTGGCTCTGAGCTCTACGGGACTTAACATCTCAGCTCATCAGTCCCCTAGAACTTAGAAGTACTTAAACCTAACTAACCTAAGGACATCACACACATCCATGCCCGAGGCAGGATTCGAACCTGCGACCGTAGCGGTCACGCGGTTTCAGACAAGCGCCTAGAACCGCTCGGCCACCAGCGGACGGTGGTATCTAACAGCCATCTGTCGCGGCCGACTTGGTGGACTCGTGGAGCTACATTTGGCGTTTCTGTTGGTGGCGCCATTCCTTAATCTGGCCTATTGTGTGCCTCATATGCAACAATCCATCTCATATACATTCATAAAGATTGTCAGACAAAAACTCTTAACACATAAAACTTCCTTCCTCCTCAAATCCAAAACAGCCATTATCCCTTCGCCCTGACAGGCCAGTTGTTGTGTTCAACTATACCTTAGCTTGTACGCCGTAGTTTTAATCTCTTAAAGTTACTTTTTTTTAAGCAACGTATTCACCATCCGTTTGTTTTGCATATGGCACTAACTGTAAATAAACGAATTCTTTCTAGGTATCTCGCATAATACAGCAGTTCCCTATGGGGCAACGTGTGCAGTCAGAATAGAGAAAGACACTGAACCGATGACAGAGGGCGTAATTACCGAAACAAGATTAGTTGGAGTACTTCGTTTTGTCTTATTCTGTGGCATATCCACTTTCTGGCAGTGCTCCGAAGACAATTTATAGACATTATGAATACCAGCACTAAAGAGGCTAGCAAGAAAGTTCTGTATTTTTGGTAATACTTAATTTGAAGAATTCTGAACTCCAAGCTGTCATTGAATATTGTTGACTGTGATGAAAAGTACCATATTTCAGTGCCTGTGCTGTTCAGAAGTACAATGCCACTTTTCATCGGACATGCATGCACGTCCGCAGGAAAAGGCACTACGGTGACTACAGCCGCTATGAAATACGTGAAATATATTCGCACTTCAGAATATGGCCAACCATCAGCTGCAGAATAGCCCACCCCCGACAGTAAAGTGGTCAGCGCGACAGAATGTCAATCCTAAGGGCCCGGGTTCGATTCCTGGCAGGGTCGGAGATTTTCTCCACTCAAGGACTGTGTGTTGTCCTAATCATCATCGTTTCATCCACATCGACGCGCAAGTTGCCGAAGTGGGGTCAAATCGAAATACTTGCACCCAGCGAACGGTCTACCCGACGGGAGGCCCTAGTCACACGACATTTACATTGAGCTATATAGTAGAATGACAATGAAAATTTGTGCCGGACCGGGATTCTAACCCGGAATTCACGCTTATCGCGGGCGGTCGCCTTACCATTTTTTAAAACTGATCTCATTTTGTTCGTTACTGTTCGTTGCATTTGTTCGGGGTGGACGTCTCTTCACATCCGTTCAAGCTCACCGTTGATCCGTTCACTCAGTTTTTTTTTTATTACAGAGGGAAGCTAAATAAATGTCGTGTGGCTAGGGCCTCCCGTCGGTTAGACCGTTCACCGTGTGCAAGTCTTTCGTTTTGGCGCCACTTCGTTGACTTGCGCGTCGATGGGGATGAAATGATGATGATTAAGCCAACATAACACCTCGTCACTGAGCGGAGAAAATCTCCGACCCAGACGGGAATCGAACTGGCCCCTTGGGATTGACCTTTTCTTTTCCTTTTGTCACAAGACATCCGTTCGAGTTGATCGTTGGTTCCTTGACTCAGTTTTTTTTATTACAGAGAGCACACAGCCCTCTGACGAAACACGTTGAACTGCCGTGCCGGCACCACTGACCTACCGGGTGCGGACAGAGGGCAGCTAACCCTGCCATTAGGCTATCTGAGCACGGTTGACGGCCAGACACACTTCTATAGAATGTCGACCCAAAATATATTTCAGCAGTCTAAACTTCCAGTTGTTATCTTGTTCATCAACCAGTTCCGGCGATATATTACGCCATCTTCAGGCTCCCTGACCAGCGTGTAATAAGATTCCCACTTCTGGTCCAGTCAAAATAGTGGCCAGCTTTCTACCACTGTTATCCACAGACTTCGACTTGACACAGCGACCTCTTCAGTCGTCGTTTTGACTGGACCAGAGATGGGAATCTTCCGACACAACAGTCAGGGGACCTGAAGATGGCATAATATATGGCCGAAACTGGTTGCTGAATAAAATAACAACTGGAAATTTAGACGACTGAAGAGTGTTTTGAATCGACATTTGTACTGAACAGCCTAAGTACGCAACAATGTGTATAAAGATGGAAGTATAGAGACAAACTTCTGTATGTCGTCAACCACATGTCTATAACGTGTACTCATACACTCGTTACAAGTGTTCCCGTACACGGGAGATATTTTACTTGAAAGTCACTTGCCAAGTTCCAGCAAATAAACACGATACTTCAGTGCCTATGTTGTCCAGAAGTACGATACAACGTTCCTAAATGCTTGTCAGAACAATACAGGCACTGCAATCCTCCAACACCGGGCAGGCGAATTTGTATTAAAATGTTTCCCCTGCCCCAAAATACATACAACCTCTGACAATAAAGTTCGGTGTATGAAGTCAGGACGGTCGATTGGGTAACACTGGCGACTCTCAATGCTACACCTGTTTAACGGCCGGTGTTGACAACCTGTCTCCACCGTAGTTCAGTTGAGCATCGTGTGTGTTCCATGTTAGACCTGATGGACGAAGTGCTTGTTTAATGTGTCGATTCTGAACTGAGAACAGGACGATGAACAAACAAAGGATTAATTCAAAGTTTTGTTTTAAGCTTGGCAAGACACCGAAAGAAACGCATGCAATGCAAGTACGTGTTTATGGGGATCAAGCAGTCCGTGAAATGTGTGTACGAGTGGTTCACCCGGTTTCGAGATGGTCGGGAAAGTGTTTCTGACAATCCCCGTAGTGGACGACCGGCGACCGGCGACCGGCGACCGGCGACCGGCGACCGGCGTTAGTAACGAAAACTTTGACAAAGTGAGGACATTAATCCCGAACAAACGTCGATTAAATGTGCGCATGATAGCAGATAAACTGCAGATGAACCGTGAATCAGTGTGATAAATCCTTACCCAGGAGATAGGGAAACTGGAAACGTGTTGTCGTCTTGTGCCCCATCACTTGACTGACGATCAGAAGTAGGCACATTTAGAGGCTTCACAGGATTTCGTCGAAACGGTGGATGTAACGCTCAGTTTCTTCAACCGTATTGTCGCTGAAGTTGAAACCTGGTGTCTCCGGCAAGAACCTGAAACGAAATAGCAAAGCAATCAAGGCGTTCTCTGACATCACCTCGTCGGAAAAAGATCAGAGCCGAAAAATCGTGCATCAAAACGATGTTCATCACCTTTTTCGATAGTCAAGGTATTATCAACAAGGACTTTCTTACTGAAGCAACGACGTCGAACACTGCATGACAAGTTGAAATTCTGACCCGTTTTAAGCAACGTCTACGCAGGGTACGACTCCAGTACGCACAACAAGGTTCCTGGTCTTTTTTTCACCCCAACGCTCGCCCGTACACAGCCAATACCATCAAACATTTCCTGGCAAAAAAGGAGTGGTGCAACTTTAACGTCCACCATACTCGCCAGATCTCGATCCTCTAGACTTCTTATTCCCTCGACTCAAACTCGCTTTGAAAAGGAAGAGATTTGCCTCGGCTTTGGAACACCATCACAAAGGAAGACTTCGTGCAAAGTTTCCAAGGTAAGTATCGCAGACTCAGCGGTGCACAGTTATGGGAAGTGACTATTTCGAAGGACAGTATGGTAAGCGTAGCTCATAGTTCATCTACTTTAATGTTACAGGACTATTCACCGAACTTATTTGTCAGGGGTTGTATAATGGGTGTACGATTTCAGGTTGTAGACACGTGCCTGACGACTTAACGAAGTTTGAGTGCAGTCGCGTATCGTGCTCGGATACCCTAACTGTAAGGCGATCTCTCGCCATAAGCGGGCAATTTGGTTTCCAGTCCCGGTCCGGCACAAATTTTCACTGTCTTTTTTCTCTTTTATTGTGAATCCCTTTGATACAAATTGGGTCTGGCAGTGGCTTACAGACGCCGCTCTTAGGTCTATAGAATAACAGAAATCGTACAGGGAGACATAAAAACAGACATGAATGTTAAAAAACAGTTGCTATACATGTGATGGAGGCACACAGAGCACACAAATGAAGGCAGTCAGATTTTCATTGTCGTCATAGATTATACAGCTGATGGTTGTCTGTATTCGTAATTGCGAATACATTTCGTGTATCGGGTAAGAAAAAGTTGAGAGGAAGTAAGTTTGAGAGTGACGCGTAGGTAGAGACAGAGGGCTCCTCATCAATACTCCTTGGTCGATGTGACGTTGTCGTCTAGCCTCTTGTCAGGACGCGGCAGAGGTTATTAAGGTGGTGATTAATGGGCCGAAGTGCTGACGTCACTGCCAACGCGGAGGCGACGCGGATGCGGGTGAGTGATTGACTCGCGGGCCGCCAGATGGCGCCACTTCCTGCTCATCAGCGCGCGGCCTGTTAAGAAATAATGGCATAACTTCGTTTTCAGGGCCCGAAACTTCAAGCCAGCAAGTAGTTAACTTTCATGACGTTGTTACGTGGCATTCGATCAGATTAGATAAGATACTCCTTTCATTCCATAGACTGGTAGTAACATGTTCCTGGAGAACCTAGGTAGTGTCATAAAAATAAGAATCATACCATATATATCAGACTCAAATTGTATGAAAAAATTTTTACTACAGTCTTATTTGAAACCGTCTTGACGGAAGTGTACAAGTCAGTATTTTTCTACCAAGTTTTCTTTTACACTCTAACACAAAAGAGCATATATTGTGCAAGTAACTTCCTTATGCTTATTAGCTACTTTTTTTCTATAAATGCAGATGTCGATATTCAGAATGAGACTTATCTGTTCATCTTGTTGGAAATCGACACTACATCTGAAACTCTGTTACGCCCTTAACATTCACGTGCGTTAAAAATCCATCTTACGACCCGGAAATTATACTCCTGAAAAAAGTCACCAAAAAATGGTTCAAATGGCTCTGAGCACTATGGGACCTAATATCTGAAGTCATCAGTCCCCTGGAACTTAGAACTACTTAAACCTAACTAACCTAAGGACATCACACACATCCATGCCCGAGGCAGGATTCGAACCTGCGACCGTAGCGGTCGCGCGGTTCTAGACTGAAGCGCCTAGAACCGCTAGGTCACTGCGGCCGGCTAAAGAAATAGTCAATAGTCAGTGCTAATTTGCGTAAATGATTCTCTCGTGTGCGCAGCTCCTGCACCTCATTATCTCGTGCAGCGGCAGACTTGCCTCATAAGCTGAAAGAAAGAATATTCTGCAATCGATTTCGGACCTTACCTTGAACAGCACTAGGAAACAATCACAACGCTCTTACATTGCTCTGCTTTCCACAACCCAGTAAAATGCTCTTGGTAGTGAATCCACCAACAAAAATATCAGGAAGATGCCTTTGACGGGGAAATCCGTTCGAACAGTTGTCTGTCACCATTATAATTCTACAAGTCTTTACGTCAATAAAGACTCCCACCTGGTACCTGTATTCTCTTCCACAAGCAGTTAAAATCAAAGAAGTGACTTACATATAAAGTTTATAACGTTGGTAAACATTTTTATGTAATAAAATATAAAAATTAAAATATGTTTGTAATACCGTGTATAATCGTTTTACTCGTATGCGTTTACAGATTTCGATCCCCTTCCACGGGGTAAGCCATAACAGTTCTGGTCTGGGAGAGTGCACTTCGATGAAAGTCTCGCTGGCGCTGAAAATGACTAACAAAGGTGTCCTGATAGGACAGAGGAATCGGTTCTAGGGCAGCACACACACCCAATGAAAGTAACAGAGAATAGTGAACAGTAAAATATAGTACTCAACTTCCGTAACGCTGGGTACAGCAACTGTAGAATGCAGGTTAAAACCTGTCCTGCGTTGTCTACAATTCCATGAATACAAACTAATGTTCTCTGAATAAAATTGGAAGAAATGTTATCTACTGTCTTGATCTACTATTCGGAATGTTGTGACTTGGCAAGACACTACGAGGTAGTCGAAAGGCACGCGTTTAAGCTCACGCAGGCTGGCGTGAGGTCTGGAACAGTTAAAGGAATAGAGACTAGCAAAAAAGGTACGTAGCTTCTGGAATACTTAACTTCAATCCATAATTGGTGAACATCGGTCTGACGGTACATGCATCACAAGATAAATAGCAATTGATAATGGCGCCTTGCTAGGTCGTAGCAAATGACGTAGCTGAAGGCTATGCTAACTATCGTCTCGGCAAATGAGAGCGTATTTTGTCAGTGAACCATCGCTAGCAAAGTCGGCTGTACAACTGGGGCGAGTGCTAGGAAGTCTCTCTAGACCTGCCGTGTGGCGGCGCTCGGTCTGCAATCACTGATAGTGGCGACACGCGGGTCCGACGTACCGGACCGCGGCCGATTTAAAGGCTAGCAAGTGTGGTGTCTGGCGGTGACACCACACGGAAAACAGCTGCATACGAACAGTACTTACTTAAACTCTTCAAACGGGCGGTCTCTGTCCGCAAACGATAATTCAGTTCACTGTTGTACTCCTATTGAAGACTAACAACTGTCTGTCAACCCTGGCCGCCGTTTCTATCGCACGTGACGACTTGAAGAAACGAGGAACTCCCTAGCAAGACTGGGACTGACTCACAGCTTTCGACTGACAACTTCTGCTCGTGCACGGTTACTTAAACGCCCCTCTCGTCCTGTGGCACTGCCACTCCAGGTGGAGTGATTCTCGTGGGCAGCGTGATTGATTTGCACGCAACGATGTTCCTGCTGCATACGGTCGCCCACGGTACTTACGGTACCAGCTGTCCGAAGCTCTTCTTGTGTGGTATCTCGCAAGGGAGGGCCACGACGTTGGCATCACAGGTTTACTTCGAACTTTGTACATCTTTAGTAGGCCATTAAAACAACATAATGTCTAGCAGTAAGGTACACTACCCTTGCAATTCGGCCAAAATCGCAAGAGAAGGTTTACATGTCTATTATGTAAGCATCTGTGCGCAGATACTGGCTAGCAGGAGTTCATGGTGATCAAGTTTTGCTATCACGGTAGCTCAGAGTGTTCGGTCAGAGGGTTAGCTGCCCTCTGTAATAAAAAAAACTGAGTTAATGGATCAACGATGAACTGAAACGGGTGTCTTGCGACGTCCGCCCCGCCTCCTTACCTAATCCTTTATTTCCTTCCTACTTCTTTACCTCCTCTCGTTCATAAAAATCAACTTCCTCCTCCTTTACACTACGTCTTTAAGATAGAATCTACTACTATTTCGTCAAACTATCCACATGCTGCTCTGTATCTTCCACCTTGCTTTCTACTCTTTCCCCAGAACACATTTCATTTGCAGGAGAGTTACTTTAGTTGATACTTTCTGTCCTTTCTTCATAATATCCTATTACCTTCATACGCAACTTGTTTTATTTAGCTAACTGAGATAAGTTTTTTGTATCTGTGTGCAATTTGTTATCTTTCTTTTGTTTCTGGACAATTAATACAACTAAATCCTTGTGTGAAGTTACTCCTTTTTTTCTTTTGTTTACCATTTATACAGTTTCAGATGACTCACATTATGCAAACCCAATGATTTTCCTGTCTTTAGATTAATCAGTTCGACTCCATTATCATGGACTGCTTTACTCTCTTCCACGGGGCCTTTGTATATAGAAAAGAACTTGTGGCTTTGGTGTTTCTTCCTGATATAGAGATGGTGGGGTTTTACTAGTACCTTTTGTCCTAGCGAAAATATTGGTGGCTTTCTCTTTAACGCCGCGTTCTTCAAATTGCTCACTGCTAATTTTATTATATGCTGATGTTGTACTCTGGGTACTGGTGGGAATTTAATTATTTCTCGGATTTTATCTGGTGCTGGTTTATTTTTCAGAATGGTGATTGGAGGTAAGAACGTACTGCTATATGGCGTTTCGTTTATAACCTCTTGGAAATCAGACAAATATCTGTTCCAGCTATTATGCTGCTTGCTACAATACAAATGGCACAGGGATCCCAAATCTTTCATAGTTCGTCCATCTCGCCAATTCTGTCTCTTACCTGGGTTTGGTGAACTCAACTCGACTTCCTGTACCGCTTCATTTCTCATGTTTTGTCCTGCTGAAGCTTGATTTTCCCAATCTTTCTGCATTCTGACTGTCCTATTTCCACCTGAATAACATGTATTTTGCTGCTGAAAACCTCTAAACCTTTCGTCTTCGTTTCCACGGGGCTTATAACTCGGATGATAGTTACCACCGTAGTTTCTAGGACAAAATCCACTATTGTAATTCCGCGACCCGTCAAAACTATAATTGTTATTTGACCTCAGTGCGTTATCAAAACCATAATTACTATCGTTATAGCATGGGCGATTCCATTCCTTCTAAAACGATTACCCTTTCCTAGGTTATTGTTGCCATTGTAACTACTATTAAAACCTAATCGGTTTCTGGTATTCCCCCTAATATTGTTCTCTCTCACTGTACGTTGTTTCTTCGCGTCATCTTCACTGAAAATGAATCCAAGTTCTCTTAACATTCCTTTAAATGCTTGTATATTATCTCCTGTCCTACCAACCAATGACCGCTGATACTGTAGCGGTAACTTCATTGCGCACATTTGTATCAGCTCCCCATCACTGCATGAATTATCTAAACACAGATTCTTTTTGTCATTTCTTCGAAAAATCTAGCTGGTTTCACTCTCCTGAATTTTCGAATGACTCTGTAACAGTTCATACTTTATTCTGTTTTGGATTTCCTTGGACCAATATCGCTCCAAGAATGCGGATGTAAACTACTCATACGATAGACAGTTTGCAGCTTCTCTTTGCATGGTTTCCGGTATTGCGCCGTCCATATGCCCACAAATGAAGTCAAGTGGTCAATGCTCTGGTAAACCGATCTGGAACTGATTTATAAAAGTGCGTGGGTGTAAGCCGTTCCGACTTTCTTTGTAATGTTGGAATTTTCTGACTGTCAAAAGGTGATCATTGTCCAATTTTTCTCTTCTACCATACGGCGTTTGTGTTTTCTCAACATTATCCGTTCCCTTCAACTATGTCTTGTTTCCTCGTGTTAGTTCTGCCATATTTGGGTCCTGAGATGACAGATATACGTCTCATTTTGCATCGTATCTAAGCAGTGGTGTGCATTTATCTAAACCGTACCGTTCCTCTTGTATCGGACTGAAAGATTCGGTTAAATTTCCCGTTACTGGGTCAGTGTATTATCTTACTATTAGATTCATATTGACTTGAGGTCTATGACCTGTTGTACTACCACTTAGAAATTAGAAATTGTTACATGTTTCTTCGCAACTTGTTCTGTCCTCGCGTCAGTCTCATACTTTCAGAGGGTCGGGTGGGGCTCTGTTGGAATGCCCACGTTTGCCGTTTCTCGCTCCTTTGTCTGTTGTGACCGCACGTTACCTGCTTCGCTCACCTGTGTTAACTGTTCTCTTCCCATTCTGTTTCGTTTCGGTAATCATTGACGCAACCTCTTGTGTTTCCACTACTGCTACGGAAGGCTGCACAACTGACTTGTTATCTTCTGGATTTCTGTCCATCACTATGTCGGATGATACTACCGATTCCGTAGGCTCACTACTACTCTCTTTACGGCTCTCGATACACTGCATCAGTTCTGTTCGAAGCTGTTCATACTGTTTCTGATTTTTCGAGATTATGTTTTCAATACGGGTATCGGATCTTTTTAATGCGGCTCGCGTGACACGTTTCCTGAAATTGAGCTCTTCCACGATTTGTTGCGCCTTACCAGACGTCTTACGCGCTAAGTTGGTAATTATTTGGTTAACATTAGACACTGCATCCTGCACCTGGTCAACGTCAGAACGCATCTTTTTCTGGGCAGTCATTAATGATTGTATAAGCTCGCGCGATTGTCTCGCCTCTCTCCGGATTTCAGTAAACTGTTCATTAACTTCCGCTACTCGTTTTTGCTGATCTTCGCTGACGTTTTTTAATCCCGCATACGCTTCCCATTTGAGACCATTTAAGTCAGCATTGGTTGCCGATAACCCCGCATTTGTTACTGTTTTTAAATTCGCTGTTTCTGTTGTCAAGTCTGCTAACCCTGCATTTGTCTGCTTTACGACCATAGTGAGTTGCTTCATTATTGCGAACACACTATCTGACCCTTCGCCATCGTCACCTGTCACTATTTGATGTAAATTTTGCCGTTCGTGTCTTCCATGTGGCGTCTCACCGACTTCTGTACATAGTGCGGACGCACGTACACACATTTTTTCTGTGGGAAACTGTCCCATATCATTTAGAATCACAATATTTGGTTAAACGTACTACAGTTTCTCGTCCTCTGATTGTACCTCTGACAACTGGATCCGTAATCGCGAAACTACCACCATTCCCTCTGCACTATCACTACGTTCCGTTCCGTGACCAGCACTCGATACTTCTTGTTGTACCTGAATCTCTATTCTGTCAAGAATTTCAGTTCGATAATCTCTGTTCTTCTGCCATCTCCGATCGTCTAACTAACCAATTCTCTCTCGAACTGCGTGAGTCTGAGCTCTTGTCAGTATCAATTTATATGATCCTACATACACTCCTGGAAATTGAAATAAGAACACCGTGAATTCATTGTCCCAGGAACGGGAAACTTTATTGACACATTCCTGGGGTCAGATACATCACATGATCACATTGACAGAACCACAGGCACATAGACACAGGCAACAGAGCATGCACAATGTCGGCACTAGTACAGTGTATATCCACCTTTCGCAGCAATGCAGGCTGCTATTCTCCCATGGAGACGATCGTAGAGGTGCTGGATGTAGTCCTGTGGAACGGCTTGCCATGCCATTTCCACCTGGCGCCTCAGTTGGACCAGCGTTCGTGCTGGACGTGCAGACCGCGTGAGACGACGCTTCATCCAGTCCCAAACATGCTCAATGGGGGACAGATCCGGGGATCTTGCTGGCCAGGGTAGTTGACTTACACCTTCTAGAGCACGTTGGGTGGCACGGGATACATGCCGACGTGCATTGTCCTGTTGGAACAGCAAGTTCTCTTGCCGGTCTAGGAATGGTAGAACGATGGGTTCGATGACGGTTTGGATGTACCGTGCACTATTCAGTGTCCCCTCGACGATCACCAGTGGTGTACGGCCAGTGTAGGAGATCGCTCCCCACACCATGATGCCGGGTGTTGGCCCTGTGTGCCTCGGTCGTATGCAGTCCTGATTGTGGTGCTCACCTGCACGGCGCCAAACACGCATACGACCATCATTGGCACCAAGGCAGAAGCGACTCTCATCGCTGAAGACGACACGTCTCCATTCGTCCCTCCATTCACGCCTGTCGCGACACCACTGGAGGCGGGCTGCACGATGTTGGGGCGTGAGCGGAAGACGGCCTAACGGTGTGCGGGACCGTAGCCCAGCTTCGTGGAGACGGTTGCGAATGGTCCTCGCCGATACCTCAGGAGCAACAGTGTCCCTAATTTGCTGGGAGTGGCGGTGCGGTCCCCTACGGCACTGCGTAGGATCCTACGGTCTTGGCGTGCATCCGTGCGTCGCTGCGGTCCGGTCCCAGGTCGACGGGCACGTGCACCTTCCGCCGACCACTGGCGACAACATCGATGTACTGTGGAGACCTCACGCCCCACGTGTTGAGCAATTCGGCGGTACGTCCACCCGGCCTCCCGCATGCCCACTATACGCCCTCGCTCAAAGTCCGTCAACTGCACATACGGTTCACGTCCACGCTGTCGCGGCAGGCTACCAGTGTTAAAGACTGCGATGGAGCTCCGTATGCCACGGCAAACTGGCTGACACTGACGGCGGCGGTGCACAAATGCTGCGCAGCTAGCGCCATTCGACGGCCAACACCGCGGTTCCTGGTGTGTCCGCTGTGCCGTGCGTGTAATCATTGCTTGTACAGCCCTCTCGCAGTGTCCGGAGCAAGTATGGTGGGTCTGACACACCGGTGTCAATGTGTTCTTTTTTCCATTTCCAGGAGTGTATTTCCAAAATATCGTAGGAAGTTTCTTAGACTATGTCCACATCAGTAATAGAGCCGTTCACTGTTTGTAGAATTTCAAACCAATTCAACAACGCTGTGAATAACTTCGCACGCACCAGCAAGGTCATGCACAAGCTACTTTTATACCAAAATAAACCTTATCTCATTTATTAATACATATTAATACAACTTTTCTAGGCTTTGGAGCACACATTTCCTGTAATCTGACCACTATACATACACATACAATGGATAACCTCATCACAAAAACAACGAAAAACAAATTTTTTCAATTCAGAAAATTTTAATTTCCATTTCTAATTTGTCTAATTGCCATCCAGGTAGACCAACTGCCATCCTGTCAAGATCATCATTCTATAAGGTTCGTGTCTGATCAACAACAACTGTATAAGCTGTAAATGAGGTGCGAAACTGACCTTCATTTATTCTGCCACCTTAAAACCTGATCAAATGATTTTCTTCCATTACTCCACCACCGTGGTGGCCACTCGGTCTAGGGCACCTTGCCACATTTCAAGCGACTCGCCCCATTGGAGGTTCTAGTCCTCCCTCAGGCAAGGGTGTGTGTGTTGTCGTTAGTTAGTTTAAGTTAGATTAAGTAGTGTGTAAACCTAGTGGCCGATGACCTCAGTAGTTTCGTCCCATAGGAACTTACCACAAATTTCCAATTTTCCAATACCCATAGTCCAGGTTATATGGCTTCAGCACGATGTTTCCTGTTATGGCCTATTGCATCACTAATGAGTGGTTTTGTGGTTCCAGCTCGTCCACTAATTTAGCTCCCTTCCCATTGTTTTAGAGCTTACAGGACTGAGAGTGCATCATTAAATCCCGCTGTGACTTTTGAAGTTGTCGTCGTATTTTACGTCACAATCCTCTTCAATGAGCGTTCGTCTCGATCACTCTACACATACTTTCATCAGCGTTGCTATTTCGATGATGATGCTTTTTCCACTTTCAAAATATGCGATATAGATCTCCGATATGGTGGCAAACACTTTGATTACATTGGTTACGAAAGTACCCACAGAACGAACAACAAAAATTTGCATTCGGGAGGACGACGGTTCAATCCCGCGTCCGGCCATCCCGGTTTAGGTTTTTCCGTGATTTCCCTAAATCGCTCCAGGCAAATGCCGGGATGGTTCCTTTGAAAGGGCACGGCTGACTTCCTTCCCTAATCCAATGAGACCGATGACCTCGCTTTCTGGTCTCCTTCCCCAAACAACCGAACCCCAACCAAAAATTTGCCCACATTCGAATTCAGTTACGTAATGCACTCACAAGTACACAGAACACTGTGTGGAGGCGTTTATGGTCAAACAGTACAGCGAAACCTGGAGGCTTGGCTAGAGTTCCCATTTATGTCCAAGTATGGACATATCATTTCTTTTTATAGTCGTGACCAACAGCGTTACATTGCGAGTGCACTACAAATGTATTTGTGTTCTTGTGATCTTAAAATTATCAGCCATTATATCAATATCTGTACATGAGTCAATAATGTGTTTAACAACTGACAAGCCACATCTCTAGAACAGAATACTTCTAATGGTTGTGTTTGAGACTACCACTCTAGTACTACAGTTTTATTGTAGTTTCTAATGAAACTGTGACGCAAACAAATTTTTGTGACACTCTGATTGAAAGTAAAAAATGTCCTAAAGGTCGTAATCCGTTCGGATTAAATAAACGAATAAACAGGTACCATCTGATAAATGCTTTGGATTGTTCTCTGTGCCCTAAGTGTTACTCAAAACACATTCAGACCGATTCGTGAACAGATAACATAAAGATATATTTAATTGATGAAGCCTGCTACACGTGATATACGAGGTGTGATTGGAAAGTTTTAAGAATGGATCCGCTGTTGCTTACTGGTTTGGCAGGCAGGTACACGGTGGGAAGTGTGGCCTTGAACGCCCTCTAACAGAAACTGCGTTTCCTTTATTCAGTTCGTTGTGGCAGCTGGTTGAACGCAGATCTGTTAGGGCTTGTTGCCGGATTCTGTCTGCGTGAAAATGGATGTAAAAACGAAGCAACGAATTTGTGTGAAATTTTGTTTTAAAGCCGGGAAATCAGCTTCTGAGACTTATAAAGTATTAAAAACAGCTTTTGGAGACAATTGTAATTGCCAGTCAAATGTTTTTGTCTGGTTCAACAGATTTGAAAGTGGCCGCGAATCATTTTAAGATGAACCACTGTCCGGCCGTCCTTCCACCTGAAAAACGAATGAAAACGTTGCGAAAGTTCGTGACTTTGATGGTAGACTTGCCATTAGGGAAATTTCTGATGAACTTAATGTAAGTTTCTATGTAGTTCAGTCAATTTTAACTGAAGGTCTGAACATGCGTCGAGTGTCCGCAAAATTCATTCCAAAAGTGTTGTCAAATGATCAGAGACAATACCGACATGAAGTGTGCTAAGAACTGACTAACAGGACTAAAAAATGACCCAGATTTGTTAAATAGGGTAATTACAGGAGACCAACCGTGGTAATTACAGGAGACCAACCGAAACCAAAGGGCAGTCTTCGCAGTGGAAAACTCCAGGTTCACCATGACCGAAAAAAGCACGGCAAATTCGGTCGAAGGTGAAGACAATGTTGGTGTCTTTTGCGGTTCTACCATTATTGTATTGTCAGTTTACCCCTGGAGGACAGACAATTAACCAGGAATACTACAAATGTGTCCTTGAGCGTTTGTGCGAAAAGATGAGGAAGAAAAGGCCTGCATTGTGGAAAGGCAGGTGTTGGCTGCTACACCATGACAATGCCTTCTCCATCGTTGAATTTTTGATCAAATTCAAACCTTCTGCGCTTCCACAACCGCCATATTCCCCTGATTTGCCCCCTGCGGACTTCTGCCTGTTTGCTAAACCGAAATTTTCACTGAAAGGGAAGCGATTTGACGCGATTGAAGACACCCAGTGAAATACGGAGAGTGTCCTTAACACACTTCAGGAAAAAAATTCCCAGGAATGTTTCCAAAAGTGGAAACACCGTTGGAGTCGGTGTGTTCAGTCAGAAGGGTACTATTTTGAAGGAGATGTATCACAGTAGCATGTGAGTACCACTATTGTACAATTACACGTCCATTCTTATAACTTTCCAATCACACCTCGTGTTTTAGTTGGATGATAACTGTGTCCACAGCCTTCGTGAAATTTTTAAATGAAATCATTTCGCTTTTGGCTGTTGAAACATTATTTGGTGCGATATCAGTTTCGATATTTGGTCATTTTCAAGCACTGTCAGACTTATAACCCACCTAGTAATATAAAGCTGTGACACACTGTGTAAGAGCAGTTGCAAGAGGTCTTGAGAGTTTATCTACATACGAGACGTTGTAGAGCTGGTGAAATAACGATGTTCAAATTTCATGGATCACGAAAGGATCACTGTATTTCTAACTGGATTACAAAAGGATCACTGTACTTTAGATAGAGGTCTTGTGAGTTTATCTACATACAAGACGTTATAGAGCTGGTGAAATAACGGTTTGAATTTCATATAGTGGGCGTGCTAACTGGATCACGAAAGGATCACTGTATTTGTAAGTGGATCACAAAAGGATCACTATACTTTAACGATAAGAAAGGATGAGCAGACATGTGAACGGCACTCACGGAACGAGGCTACTGCCCGCAGAGCATGTGGTTTCCGCCCCGGCTTCATCTCTCTGGCTGAACGCACGTTTCCGGTACGTCCACTGTGCGTGCGTGCAGCTCGCGGCCGGATAATCGGTGCGCAGCAGAGGCACGACACAGAACTGTAATCGGATTCCCACCAGGATCGCTGAGATAGGCTCGTTGCTGTGCTACTCTCTGCTATGGATTTTCGATCGAACGTCAATTGGAAATCGAGCAAACAATCCCATATACAGCCCAGTACTCCATCCTTACTGCTATCAGCAGAATAACTGCGTTAGAATGGGTGAAATTTTTCTAGTTATTTTCAGTAGTTAAAAAATCACCGTATCTCCTGATGGCAGACGATGTTTGCTTAATATGTGTACAAATTCTGAGACGTGCCATGAATCGTTGTGATGTTGTGATTGTAAATGCTTGAAATCTTGGAACCGAAATAATTGGTATGAAGGTTTGAGGAATAAAATTTGAGGTGCTGAAATGGTAGTGATTTTTTTCGATCTCTTTACTAAACCTTTCTTTCGACTATGCAAGAACAGAGTCGTATGAATAAAACCGGCTGGTCTTCAAACGAAAATTTCCCATTCTAAATGTCCTCAAGAATTCGATGCTACGTGGATTAGTAAAGAACTTTGTACAGACTATTAGGCAGTGAAAAGTATAAGAAACGAAATGTTTCGGACGGTAACGAACTAGATGGCCTGGGAGCTGCCCTGGAGAGGAATCCGAGGAAATCGTTGAGCCAGGTAGCACTTCAGAATGGCGGGAACCAGCGTCTCCACTGACACCTGTGGGTGAAACTCGTGCCGAAAGCTTACAAAGTAACGGTGGTGCATCGACTAACCAATCCACATACTGTTTTCTCGATTTCACTTGTGCAGCAGGCCATTACAGTCTGTATATTATGCAGAGGCTTTTCCTGAAAAGCTCTATTTTCTGATGAAGAATGGCTGCATTTATCGGAGAGTGTGTGTATTTGTGTACTGAACCGGAGACCTAGAAACGACGGAGAGGCTTCGTCCCACCGTAGCCCTCAATGGGACACAACCGACCACGAGCGTCGTCACTAATTAGTGCAGCACGCATCACAGGATCGATCTTATCCACTGAACCACACCTTCTGATAGCTATGGTAACGATATGCTGTTATCTTTTTGTCAGAGAATTAGCAAGTAAAGAACTTTTGGTTCTTTTATGAACGGCATTTTAAGAACCCACGTCGTCATATGTCTTTTTTATTTTCGTTTATTTACTTATTTATTCATTGTCATAAGATACTTCACTGTCCATCTCATTACGTTTAGATCAGTGGGTCCGTCCTTGGCATTTTAAAAACAAAATGTACGTAAATAATCCGTAGAGGTCTGTACTTGAATATGTAAATGACGGAATTCGGCTTGTGATTTCAAAATTTCGGCAAATGCAGTTCGACTATTAGTCGACAAGCGTTCAGGTTGCTGCAGAGGAACGCTGTTTTGAGCTCCTGCTGGAAGAATCAGTCTGCATGCTCGCTCGGAAAATTGGTAAGGTATATACTGCCGGAAAGAAATAGCACACCCTTTTACAGGTTTCCAATCCACTAACGTTTCATTATTGCAACAATACCTATGTAAAACATGAAAGTATTACAGTTACGGATCAGCTACCAGGTATCGACCCATGTTCAAACACCCTAGCCTCCATGGGCGGCAACGCAGGCGCTACTCTGGCATCAGTTCAATCGTATGGATGTCAAAAACTGTCCGGGGCTATGTTATGCCACGCCTGCTCAACCTGTTCACGTATTTCTGTAAGATTTTCTGGTTGACGAGTCGCATGAGTCATTTCTCATCCCATCACATGCCACACGTTCTCGATCAGACACAAGTGTGGAGATCGTGCTATCCAGGGAAGTTCCTGCACGTTTTCAAAACACGTTGATTTACACGGGCAATGTGAGGGTGATCACTAGCCTCTTACAACAACACAGCCCCTGTTGCAAGAAGGACAAAAGAACTCGTCTAACAACGTTCTGCATGTAACGAACGCTGTAAGAGCCCCTCCAAAAAAACCTGAGTTGAGAGACAAGTGCAGCTTGTCGCATCCCGGGCCATAAGGTCTGGAATGGGGCCAGTGTGTCTTGCACGAATGTACTCTTCGACACAGGTCTACGTCGCATGCGTATATGACAATCACTTGCGTGCTTTCACCGCTGACAGTCATGGCGCGCTATTCCGTTTCCCAAGATATTCTCTGACGACACCAGCCGAGCCGTCAGCGTCGATGCTGTGGCAGGAATGATCGACGGGTTATAGGTGTGCGTGACCATAGTCCCACTGCTAAGAACCGGTTAGCAACAATTCCTTCTCTAGATTGTCGCACAGATGACAAAATGTTAGATATCGAAATAGATGACAGAGGGAAATAAAAACAATTAAAATCGCTCAAAAGAGGAAAGGCTGCTGGACCTGATGGGCTACCAGTTCGATTTTACAAACGAACCGCGGAGGAACTGCCCCCTCCCCCACCCCTTCTTGCAGCGGTGTACTGAAGGTCTCTAGAAGAGCGTAGCGTTCCAAAAGATTGGAAAAGGGCACAGGTTATCCCCGTTTTCAAGAAGGGACGTCGAACAGATGTGCTGAACTATAGGCCTATATCTCTAACGTCGATCAGTTGCAGAATTTTGGAACACTTATGTTCGAGTATAATGGCTTTTTTAGAGACCAGGAATCTACTCAGTAGTGATCAGCATGGGTTTTGAAAAAGACGATCGTGTGAAACCCAACTCGCGCTATTCGTCCACGAGACTCAGAGGGCCGTAGACACGGGTTCCCAGGTAGATGCCGTGTTTCTTGACTTCCTCAAGGCGTTCGATACAGTTCCCCACTGTCCTTAATGAAGAAACTTGGAGCATATGGACTTTCAGACCAATTGCATGATTGGATTGAAGAGTTCCTTGATAACAGAGCGCAGCATGTCATTCGCAATGGAGAGAAGTCTTCCGATGTAAGAGTGATTTCAGGTGTGCCGCAGGGGAGTGTCGTAGGACCGTTGCTATTTACTATATATATAAATGACCTTGTGGATAACGTCGGAAGTTCACTGAGGCTTTTTTCGGATGATGCTGTAGTATATCGAGAGGTTGTAACAATGGAAAATTGTACTGAAATGCAGGAGGATCTGCAACGGACTGACGCATGGTGCACGGAATGGCAATTGAATCTCAATGTAGACAAGTGTAATGTGTTGCAAATACATAGAAAGAAAGATCCTTTTTCATTTAGCTACGATATAGCAGGTCAGCAACTGGAAGCAATTAATTCCATAAATTAACTGGGAGTAGGCATTAGGAATGATTTGAAATGGAATGACCACATAAAATTAATAGTCGGTAAAGCAGATCCCAGACTGAGATTCATTGGAAGAATCCTAAGGAAATGCAGTCCGAAAACAAAGGAAGTAGGTTACTGTACACTCGTTCGCCCACTGCTTGAATACTGCTCACCGTTGTGGGATCCGTGCCAGATGGGGCACCCCATCTGGGGTTGATAGAAGAGGTAGAGAAGATCCAACGGAGAGCAGCGCGCTTCGTTACAGCATCATTTAGTAATCGCGAAAGCGTTGCGGAGATGATAAACTCCAGTGGAAGACTCTGCAAGAGAGACGCTCAGTAGCTCGGTACGGGCTTTTGTTGAAGTTTCGAGAACATACCTTCACCAAGGAGTCAAGCAGTATATTGCTCCCTCCTACGTATATCTCACGAAGAGACCATGAGGATAAAATCAGAGAGATTAGAGCCTACACAGAGGCATACCGACAATCTTTCTTTCCACGAACAATACGAGACTGCAATAGATGTGAGAACCGACAGATGTACTCAAGGTGGCTTGCGAAGCATGGATGTAGATGTAGCGAGTAGTATTGACGCGTCTGGGCTAACAATCCATCTTATCTGTGCTGTGGTAGCTATACGATCTGCCACTGCTGCCCTTACAATAAGACAATTCTGGCGGGCTTCTGTATTGCGTGGAAATCCACAGGTGAAAGAATGCTCTCGTGACCACTGATACCAGCATCGTCTCACAACTGATGCAGCACGTCAAACTCGTGTGCGTTTCACTGAAAAGACGATCCCGCCATTACGAAGGCCCAACTGATGCAGCACGTCCAAAGGACCATCCCACCACTTGGAAGGCCACAGCTTGACCCTTTTCAAACTCGCTCGGATGGCTGTAGGGAGCACGAGTGCGTCTCTACGCCGACCGGAGTGTCCGAGCGGTTCTAGGCGCTTAAGTCTGGAACCGCGCGACCGCTATGGTCGCAGGTTCGAATCCTGCCTCGGGCATGGATGTGTGTGATGTCCTTAGGTTAGTTAGGTTTAAGTAGTTCTAAGTTCTAGGGGACTGATGACCTCAGATGTTAAGTCCCATAGTGCTCAGAGCCATTTTTTTGCGTCACTGTGGCACTGCTGCCTGCTTGCTTCATACGTTTGCACCGCACTGAGTCTTGTGGCTGTGAGAATTCTCTCTTAAAGGGTAGATGCAGATGACGCTCTGGTCGCTATGCCACTACGCTATCTGTTGATGGACGACGTTGAAACCATTATCACTACATCTACTATCCGCCAGGTTCATATGCCATCACCAGGTAACAATCGACGTCGTCTTTCGAGGTGTACTAGTTTTTTTCGGCAATGTAGATTACTTCATCATATTACTTTTCTATTTCTTCCTGTCTTGATTAAAAACATCGAAGTATCAGAAAACAGCCATACTTTACGTTTTTGAAATGCGGCTCTATGCAATAATTTTATCTGCTATAGTCATACTCAATTTATAAACTTATTTCATTAGCGTTCAGTGGAATAAATTTTATTTCTTAGTATGTGACATTACACAAACGCTTCGCATCCGTTTCACTGGCTCTAAGAGTACTCACAGACCTAAAAATTGTTTTCAACCACAATCTGAAATAAGAATTGTATTAATAACTATTCTCTGTGTTTAATATTATTCCGTATCTCTATCTCTTACCATCAAAACAGTCAACCAAATCTTTCGAAACTAAAGAGAAAGAGAAAAACAAAGACGATTATTTTATGCTGATCGTGCCCGTAATGGTCCCAAGCAGAAACTAAGTAGACAATAAATGTCCAAATTTCTCGGTGAAATAAAAGTAAATCTGTTACTAAACCTGTTATGAATACTTAATTTATATCCCAGCTTCTGCATTAATCATTTTGTAACATGTCACCTGGCAATATTCACGAACTGCTGGCTATTATTGACCTTTCTGTCTTTACGGAACCGAAGTAACTTGCCTTAAATCAGACGATGAGTTTCTACGGTCTAGCTGGCTGCGGCAGTGCGTAGCACGTCCTCCGCGACAGTAGACATCTTATACAGGTGGTCTAAACTTAAGAAGAAAGCGAAATCCTTTAGCAGACTGGCTGCTGACTCTGTGGCGAGACGCACATCGCTGTTTTGCATAGGCAGGCGTTCGGTGTCGTTTCGACTCATAGTATGGAAGGTGGAACTCTTTGTAGTGCAACAAAAGGATTTATCTAAGAAAAATCATATTCCTCTAGCAAGTAGTGCCAAGCTGTGGATGGCGCAAACATGCACTGTCTCTCTGACTCCTTAACGTCCTTCTCTTTCTAGCCTGATCTGGTAATTTTCAGTCTTGTTTCCTTTTTTCTCCATCATAGTCACGAAAATTAATACTGAAAGGAGATGAACTCCAAACAAACCATCGTCATATTTGCTAAAAGTTGTTAGCCACTGTCTAGCGAACGAACACATTCGTTTTCTTAGGCAGAGCCAAAGTGAAATTCAAAAAATGAAGTGGCCGTGTTCAATTTATTTTTAGTTTCGTAAGCAGAAGGACTCCAGCATCAGGCTCAAGGGCCACATGTGAGAGACTCCGGTTACCACAGATGCAGACCACAAATACTGGATGGTAAGATTTGCCCTGCAAGTTGAATGGCTTCCTTTTGATAGAAGATTAACCATACCTTAGTTATAATATGACGATCTATACAGTTGTTTCTGATGTAATCTGATTATACGAGCTTTGATCCCCTATTATTGTAGAGGAATGCATTAACATTTCTTTTGCCTCTCTCTTTTTTCCGTTGATCCAATCAAGCGAGAACTGTACATGTAATAATAGTGATCACATATCATTCGAAATTGTATTGTGCGGAGGTCAATATTGGCTAAACTGTTTTGATGCTGTGTCTCAATTTTGGCAGTATCTGAGCTGCGGTCTTAAGTTTCCCAGCGATGACACTAATTTCAAATCAAAAAATCTTAAGAGGAAATTAATACGAATTTTTTAATTTTTTTCTTATTGCTATACTTTTAATATGTGAATTTATTCTTCCGTACGAGAACAAAATAAGTCAGATATTAACAAGTAAATTAAACAGAGATAGATGATGACAGTCTTAGTTGCAGAATAAAGCATCATTTAATAGTAGAATTTTG
The DNA here is from genome assembly GCF_021461385.2 of Schistocerca piceifrons. Classification (NCBI taxonomy): domain Eukaryota; kingdom Metazoa; phylum Arthropoda; class Insecta; order Orthoptera; family Acrididae; genus Schistocerca; species Schistocerca piceifrons. The sequence continues at coordinate 165,986,611 of NC_060140.1, forward strand.
GTGGAGCAATAACTTGTACCACATAAAAATGAAATTTCCGCATAATAGGTGTTATGCTTTAGGAGATCTCAGTGACTATGTAGTAAACGAAATGGCTTTACCGTATTTTAGAATCTCGAGTCACGAATTTGATGTTATAACAGATTTCAACGAAAGTTCCTAAAATCTGTTGTGATAACATTTAAATGACGCAAGAGTGAAAAGTACAACGAAATAATTTCGTAAAAATGAAAATCCCTTCGTTCATTTGAGATATGGTTCTGCAAACAGTTTTTTAAGGTAAACTGTATGGAGTAAAGCTGTAAATAGGAAATCCTTCAAAGAACTAGCAAACAGAGGAAATTTTGCAAAAGAATCAAGTGAACACGAGGTTAGTGGACGACTTACCTAATGTGTCACAACCACTTCTTGTTGTGTTATGCTGATAACGATGATGATAGTGATGATGATGGTGATAATATGCTCTTCCCATTAGGAAGGTCTATCACTGCCAGATCGGCATTCTCCGTTCCTCCCAGTTTTCCAGTGTCCATTTCGTGGCTGTGTATGATGTGCTTACCTTGGTGTCGTCAGTTAATAGGAATCATCTGGTACCTGAAGTCACTTCTTGCGCATCTTTTATTATGCTGGCTATCTCATCCATTGCATTCTGTAACGTTTTTCCCCTGTGTTTTCTGTCACCCTTTTGCAACATAACCTTATTCCTTATTTTATTTTCCCAACTCACACCTTCCATTCCTTTCTCGATCTACATCCCGAAAAGCACTGACAAACATTTCCTCCATACTCTGCCGCAATGTTCATGTTTAGATACCATACAGGGCAACATTTCATACAAAACATTTCATTAACGTTTACCTTAACTCTCTATTTAAGGGACCACAGAAAATACTGTTTCTTCTGTAAAACACTTCTTTTGCTGTAGCTGTTCTGAAACTTCTACGCCGTAGGTCCCAGATGTTATCATCTTTTTCTCTAACTGATCCTAAATCATCACTTTTATCACCTTTGAGAGCCTTGTAAATGTAATTGCCGTAACCTTCTTCACATTCATCGTCATTCCATGTTCCTCAAAGTTTGTGTTCAGTTCTACGAGCATCGTTAAAAGGAAGGAAAGTCTGAGGATGAATCAGATTGCTACCTTTCAGTAATGTAAGATTCAAAAAGTATGCAGAAATAAAGACGTTGATTTGTAATAAATCAACATGAGTTGTTGACCAATCGAAAGAATGAGTATGAAGGAAAATAATAATATTTGAATGGTTCTAGAGTTGCTGTTCTAATTTCATGCCCTAGACTATTTCAGTGCGCAATGAAAGGTATTTTTCTGAGTAATTCCTTATCAAAAGACATTCCAGAAAGTGGCAGTGCCTAATTACTGAGGATTAATTTATTTTCTGCGAGGACAGAAAACACTGCATTACAACATTCCGCACAGGTGCAAAGGACTCGCTCCGCCATATTTTCTCTACAGAGACGATTCGCGCGCAGACATATAATACGATAAAAAGAAGCAAACATATATACAAGGGGCAACTCTGGAACAGTCCCATTAATGAAGCAGACCACTCTTTGAAGTGGAAAGTAGCTCCACGTCCTTCTTTTCTCACAGCGCTGGCGACACGAACACAATGAAAGGTAAAGAACACCAGAGGTGGCGAAGCTGTCTGGAAGCACAAAGTTTACTTCAAACGTGTCCGCTGCGCTATTTTGGCGTTTATCATCCTTCTTGACATCAGTCAAATAAAACTGGTTCCACTTCGAAAGATTCCTCTTTTCCCTTCATCTTTCTGTGTGCCTGATTGTCTCTGTAATTTCTTTCAGCTGTTTCAGTAAAGCAGATGACGATAAATGCTTACTGTATCCGTCCATAGTCCAACAGTTCTGACAAATGACTGAAGACAAAGGCATTCGAGAGCTTATTAACAGCGTTCAAATTTATTTTATGTACTCGACCCAATTCCTTTCTTTTTATCAAGAAATTATAGTATTGCAGAACTACATTCCCGATAGCTAATATCTGAAAGCATGTTTTCAAGCTGGCTCAGCAATTTGAATATTTCAGGAGAACTCGTGACTATTGTCGGAGTCTGAACTGCTCGTCACTGTTCCGGTTACTTCCAATCATTGTTATTTCGGCTAACTTCCATCCTCAACGTAGTGAAAATGTTCCCTTCTCAGTGTAGCAACATCATACATGCTCTATAAATTATTCTGCGTACTCTAGTTTAGGAGCAGGCGTTCTATTTACCTTCTCCATTGATTCTTCCGGTGCTAAGTTAACTATTCCTACACGTTGTAGGACATGCGACACTAACGTATCCCATTTTCTACATGTCTACCCCTTTATCTGACGCCGATGAAGCAAACAATGCGACCATCCCCAAGAGAGCTTCAGAGACAGTTCTCCTTTTTCTTCTTCGACGAAGTAACTGCTGGTGAAATATTTGTAAAATGTGTATCTTCTCATTCGTCAGGCTTCTGATTAGTGATACGGACGGTGACAAAGTCCTCCCATCGTCTCAGATCAGCACTTACATCTTGTGTGCTAAGTTATTTGTTGATTACACACCCTAAGACCAAGTGTATAAACAAACGTAGCGCAACGAAAGAATTATCCCAATGGCAAACATATCGGCAGATGTGACTTACATGACTACAATTTCTTCGTTGTTGGGCCGTATGGCAGGTGACAGATTGGTATTCCACCCCTATACGGGAGGCATCAGATACACATTCGCTTCTCATCGAGACTCAGTTTGAAGCGGAACTCACCGGTGAAGACAATTCAACTCCAGTCAGTGAGGCTCCAGGCCCCAGTGACCATCGAAGACATGTCTGGAGAAGGCCCGGACGGACGTGGGATGCCAAACTTTCACCCGCCATGCAGCCCAACAACCAGAAACATGGCCTGGGGAACCATTTATTTCCATAACAGGACCCCTTTGGTTGTCATCCGCATCATCCTTACAGTATAGCGGTACGTCTACGATATTCTGCGTCATGTTTTGTTGTTCTTCGAGCCAAGCCATGCAGGGCTTCCGATTCCGCAAGATAATGCCTGTCCACTTACGGCAAGGGTTTCTACTGCTTGTCTTTGTGCTTACCAAACGCTACCTTGCCAGCAAGGCGCCGCCGGCCGCAGTGAACGAGCGGGTCTAGGCGCTTCAGTCTGGAACCGCGCGAGCGCTACGATGCAGGTTCGAATCCTGCCTCGGGCATGGATGTGTGTGCTGTCCTTAGGTTAGTTAGGTTTACGTAGTTCGATGCAGGTTCGAATCCTGCCTCGGGCATGGATGTGTGTGCTGTCCTTAGGTTAGTTAGGTTTAAGTAGTTCTAAGTTATAGGGGTCTGATGACCTCAGATGTTAAGTCGCTTAGTGCTAATAGCCATTTTAGCAAGGCACCAGATCTCTCACCGGTTGGCCACATTTGGAGCATTTGGAGCAGTGCTCTCCCTCAGGACTTTGACTCTCTAAGGAGCCAATTGCACAGAATTGGGCGCGATATCCTTCAGGAGGACGTCCAACAACTCCGCCAATCAATGGCAGCTTGCATGGTCGTCAGAGATGGAGCAACCGTTATTAGCTTGCTCAATTCTTTGCCTTGAACAAATTATCCAATTTTTCTGAAATTGTAATCATTTATTTCTCTGTACATGTACGTCCTGTTTGGACAATTTATTCGTCCAATCTCGGTCTTCATCTGCAGTATTTACCCTCTACAGCTTCCTTTCCCGGCGTCTTACCACAAGTGCTATCATCCTGCTCCTTTTTCGTATCACTGTGCTCCATATGTTTGAACCTGGTAGTCAAGGAAGGCAGGAAACGGTTACGATTGTGGACGCGGCCGTAATCAGTTATTATTGGTTGGCCTTTTTTTATCACACACAATTTATTTAAAATCAAGAACAAATTAAAATAATGGCAATTATTTAAGAACTGTTCCACAGCTGAAAGTTTTAATGGACATAGATTAAGAATTGTTTAAACTTGTTGTAAGTTACAATTACAGTTATTAAAATATAAAATTCAAATCATCAACACTCTTAAAACTCACTGCTAAAGTGCAACTGCCAGATTAAGATTTTAAAACAAGTAACCATGCTCACGGCTGAGGGCCTTAATGGCAATAAATTAAGAATTGTTTCAGGGCTGAAGGCCTTACTGGCAATAAATTAAGAATTGTTTCACGGCTGAATGGAAATTATTAAAAAATTTAACAAACATACTATCAAACAGCAATACAGTAGCAAAAGGTAATGTAAAAGACAGGCAACTGATCACCAAACAGATGAGGTAAAATGATAATAAACTTGTTATCACAACCGTTTAACTTGCTGGAACGCCAAAAGTGGCAATTATATTTTAAAAAAAATTAAAACATACAATAAAACAGCAAATATACTAATAAGGTTAATTCAAAAGAACAAGCAACTGATCCCCGAACAGGTGAGACGAATGATGGTAACTTGGTAATACAATAATAAAATAATAACACAATAATAAAACACAAGGGCCAGTCACAGATGGTGCTCCAGGAATCGACCTCTGAGTAGATAAGGCCAAAATCACTTTCGCGAGCAATGAGAAAGGCAGCAAGAGTTGCATTCACATCACTAGTGATTAGTGAATAGTGACTAGTGGCAGTCTAACGAATGACTAATGATAGTCTCCTAAAGCTACCTAACGACCGATAAACAATGCTACGATGGAACAACATGTCAAGGCCGGAGCCAGCGGTTAGCACTACGTCCTCAGAATGCTGTGTTTAGAGCGTCCGAAAGGAGAAAGAAACCACTACTACCAGAGCAGAAGAAACACCAAACAAACGTACACTGCCATTACATACACCAACCTCCAGGGCAGGTAACTGGGGCGTTAGCGGCAACCAGACAGGAAAAACAGCGCTGGTTGAACTTAACAAATAGTAACACATAGAATGCAGCAATTAATAACAAGAGGTCGAGGAAAGATAGTTAGATCCTCCTTCCCTAAACACTCCACTCGCTACTCCTCGTCTCGGCGACACTGCGAGCAGCAACACGAACTCAAGTGACTGGAGAATCGCGAGATCTCATAATGGTGGAGGTTTCACTACTCGGATTAAAATCCACTCAGCTTAAAGCTTGTTGGATCCAGTTGACGACTAGGTCATGTACCCTCCGAGCACAGCCCTTCCACCCGGCAGTGCATGCGTGCTGCCAGCGGTTCCAGCGTGTTGTCGCACTGCACTCGTGGCACCTCCGGAGTCCCCAACCGAACTGCTTACTCACATGAGCTGGAAGAACAGCCACGTCACCCTAAAGATAGGACCACAGGTACTACATATCAATAACGCCGCTTCTGTCACTAGTGTACAGGCAACGCTTGCGAAACCAGTGGCGCCAGTCAACACAACAAGAAGACCAACAACGGCAACCATGTGAACTAAACGATACAGTCTGGCCTCAAAGAGAGGACGGAAACCTACAACAGCACCAACTCGAGCCGCAGCACGGCTCATCTTCCCTCTCTCAAGGCGAAACCCGGGAAGGGGTGGGGTTCTAGGAGTCCCAACTAGCGGCCCAACCAAACTTAATTTCATTACGGTGGACCCGGTATTGCTTGCCGGTACGGTTGTCCTTAACCAGAAGATTAACTGGACCTAAAATCCGCATTATCGTACACGAACCCAACAAATTACGAACATACACCTGATCTCCCGGATAATCCCTGAAGGCTTGCCGATTACGGTTATAACGACCAGCTTGTTTGTTGTGGACCCTGAGAATATCGCGCCTGGCGCTATTCCCGTTTTCCTCGACAACCTGAGGGGTGATCTCCACAGGAGTTAGGTCTTGAATCCCCCATAAGTTCGAAAGGTGGGAAATGACAGGAAATACAAACACCAAAGAAACCGGAGTAGACTTCAAAGTCTAATGACGGGCGGTATTGAAGGCAAAACTAAGCCAAGGCAGACTAGAATCCCACTTACTGGGAGACTTCTGATGAAAGATGATGAGTTCGGATTTAAGGTTACGATTGTCCCTTTCCGCAAAGGACCTCTGAGGATAATTTGGAGTGGTAGTTACATGCTTAAAACCGCATTGAAAACAGAAGGCCTTGAAGGGAGCCGAAAGAAAGGCCGGTGCATTATCACTAACGATTTGCTTAGGAGGCCCAAACACACTAAATACACTCCTGGAAATTGAAATAAGAACACCGTGAATTCATTGTGCCAGGAAGGGGAAACTTTATTGACACATTCCTGGGGTCAGATACATCACGTGATCACACTGACAGAACCACAGGCACATAGGCACAGGCAACAGAGCATCCACAATGTCGGCACTAGTACAGTGTATATCCACCTTTCGCAGCAATGCAGGCTGCTATTCTCCCATGGAGACGATCGTAGAGATGCTGGATGTAGTCCTGTGGAACGGCTTGCCATGCCATATCCACCTGGCGCCTCAGTTGTACCAGCGTTCGTGCTGGGCGTGCAGACCGCGTGAGACGACGCTTCATCCAGTCCCAAACATGCTCAATGGGGGACAGATCCGGAGATCTTGCTGGCCAGGGTAGTTGACGTACACCTTCTAGAGCACGTTGGGTGGCACGGGATACATGCGGACGTGCATTGTCCTGTTCGAACAGCAAGTTCCCTTGCCGGTCTAGGAATGGTAGAACGATGGGTTCGATGACGGTTTGGATGTACCGTGCACTATTCAGTGTCCCCTCGACGATCACCAGTGGTGTACGGCCAGTGTAGGAGATCGCTCCCCACACCATGATGCTGGGTGTTGGCCCTGTGTGCCTCGGTCGTATGCAGTCCTGATTGTGGCGCTCACCTGCACGGCACCAAACACGCATACGACCATCATTGGCACCAAGGCAGAAGCGACTCTCATCGCTGAAGACGACACGTCTCCATTCGTCCCTCCATTCACGCCTGTCGCGACACCACTGGAGGCGGGCTGCACGATGTTGGGGCGTGAGCGGAAGACGGCCTAACGGTGTGTGGGACCGTAGCCCAGCTTCATGGAGACGGTTGCGAATGGTCCTCGCCGATACCCCAGGAGCAACAGTGTCCCTAATTTGCTGGGAAGTGGCGGTGCGGTCCCCTACGGCACTGCGTAGGATCCTACGGTCTTGGCGTGCATCCGTGCGTCGCTGCGGTCCGGTCCCAGGTCGACGGGCACGTGCACCTTCCGCCGACCACTGGCGACAACATCGATGTACTGTGGAGACCTCACGCCCCACGTGTTGAGCAATTCGGCGGTACGTCCACCCGACCTCCCGCATGCCCACTATACGCCCTCGCTCAAAGTCCGTCAACTGCACATACGGTTCACGTCCACGCTGTCGCGGCATGCTACCAGTGTTAAAGACTGCGATGGAGCTCCGTATGCCACGGCAAACTGGCTGACACTGACGGCGGCGGTGCACAAATGCTGCGCAGCTAGCGCCATTCGACGGCGAACACCGCGGTTCCTGGTGTGTCCGCTGTGCCGTGCGTGTGATCATTGCTTTTACAGCCCTCTCGCAGTGTCCGGAGCAAGTATGGTGGGTCTGACACACCGGTGTCAATGTGTCCTTTTTTCCATTTCCAGGAGTGTTCGTTAGTTAAATGCGCATTGGTGGTGGAAGCAGTCACATTACGACTCGGAAAAAGCCAGATAATCCTCGAAAACGCGTCGATAATGATTCACACATACCGATGGCCTCTTTTGGTGCGAGGTAAGCGCCACACATAATTAATATAGAGTTTTTCCATCGGGCAATATTCACGCTCACAGCTAAGGAACCCCTGTTGAACAGCGTTATTCGGTTTGGCGTTATTTCTCTAACGCCTCGGTCAATAGACGGCGAAGTCAGATGCTCCTTAATCCCGCCAATCAACGAGTTGTGAAAATGGAAAACTGGGCGTATTTGGGCACTTGTTAGACAGATCTTAACCTCCTTGGTTTGTAGGTCAGTTTTCGTAGCAGACTTTTCCAGGAGTCCCATTATTTCTCGTTTATCAGCGCATATAATTTTCAACTACAGAGTGAATATTAATCCAACTGACAAACTGCGGAGACGGTTTCCTAACTGGAAATGGAGGAAGAAGTTCTTATTAACGTGTGTCTAGAAGCGCAGTGTTGCCACCGTAGATGGCGGTGACGATTGAAAGACGCTATGAACAAGAGCCGTGTGTTCCTTGTGTGTTGCAGGCTGTGTGTTTGACCCAGCGCACAGTAAGCAGCAGAATGGTTCGACGATAAAGAGCGCTAATGACACAACTCCTGTAATTTTTATGGTCAGTTACAAAAACTATTCTCCTCATAGAGGGAAACCCATTGCTGATAATCCTTGTACTCGTTGCAGATGATAGGGACAGTAGCGGTAGCCACGCGGGACACGCATAACCGTACACCATGTTGGTGGATCACCTACCTGGAGCATGTACTAGGTTTCGTCTCAATATCCTGCAAAACGATCTTCCAAATGTAATGTACCCACATTCCGCCTCCTACCGGCTCCTTCACCTGTCTGAAAGAACCCAAGATCACTCAAACACCCCACAAGAACTTGAAATGTTGTGTGGTGTGTTTCATGTCTATTAGGATACTTGTTTGGCCTCTCAACCGTTTCCATCTGCTTGGCTGTATACATACACCATCTCGGCATGTTTTCGACATGAATACCGGACCGTCCTGCTGCTTACGGTGCGCTGCGTCAACCACGCAGCCTGTAACACAGAACGTTGTCAGAAGAACTTTCATGCGGTAGCGCCATCTGGTGACAACAGTGAATTTCTGAACACATCTTCATGGGACCCTTTTTCCTCCATTTCCAGTCAGAAATCCGTAGCTGCAGTTTGTCGGTTGTGTTTATGTTCACCCAGAATACAGGGTGTTACAAAAAGGTACGGCCAAACTTTCAGGAAAAATTCCTCACACACAAAGAAAGAAAATATGTTATGTGGACATGTGTCCGGAAACGCTTACTTTCCATGTTAGAGATCATTTTATTACTTCTCGTCAAATCACATTAATCATGGAATGGAAACACACAGCAACAGAGCGTACCAGCGTGACTTCAAACACTTTGTTACAGGAAATGTTCAAAATGTCCTCCGTAGCGAGGATACATACATCCACCCTCCGTCGCATGGAATCCCTGATGCGCTGATGCAGCCCTGGAGAATGGCGTATTGTATCACAGCCGTCCACAATACGAGCACGAAGAGTCTCTACATTTGGTACCGGGGTTGCGTAGACAAGAGCTTTCAAATACCCCCATAAATGAAAGTCAAGAGGGTTGAGGTCAGGAGAGCGTGGAGGCCCTGGAATCGGTCTGCCTCTACCAATCCATCGGTCACCGAATCTGTTGTTAAGAAGCGTACGAACACTTCGACTGAAATGTGCAGGAGCTCCATCGTGCATGAATCACATGTTGTGTCGTACTTGTAAAGGCACATGTTCTAGCAGCACAGGTAGAGTATCCCGTATGAAATCATGATAACGTGCTCCATTGAGCATAGGTGGAAGAACATGGGGCCCAATCGAGACATCACCAACAATGCCTGCCCAAACGTTCACAGAAAATCTGTGTTGATGACGTGATTGCACAGTTGCGTGCGGATTCTCGTCAGCCCACACATGTTGATCGTGAAAATTTACAATTTGATCACGTTGGTATGAAGCCTCATCCGTAAAGAGAACATTTGCACTGAAATGAGGATTGACACGTTGTTGGATGAACCATTCGCAGAAGTGTACCCGTGGAGGCCAATCAGCTGCTGATAGTGCCTGCACACGCTGTACATGGTACGGAAACAACTGGTTCTCCCGTAGCACTCTCCGTACAGTGACGTGGTCAACGTTACCTTGTACAGCAGTAACTTCTCTGACGCTGACATTAGGGTTATCGTCAACTCCACGAAGAATTTCCTCGTCCATTGCAGGTGTCCTCGTCGTTCTAGGTCTTCCCCAGTGGCGAGTCATAGGCTGGAATGTTCCGTGTTCCCTAAGACGCCGATCAATTGCTTCGAACGTCTTCCTGTCGGGACACCTTCGTTCTGGAAATCTGTCTCGATACAAACGTACCGCGCCACGGCTATTGCCCCGTGCTAAACCATACATCAAATGGGCATCTGCCAACTCCGCATTTGTAAACATTGCACTGACTGCAAAACCACGTTCGTGATGAACACTAACCTGTTGATGCTACGTACTGATGTGCTGTAGAGCAATGAGTCACATGTCAACACAAGCACCGAAGTCAACATTACCTTCCTTCAACTGGGTCAACTGGCGGTGAATCGAGGATGTATAGTACATACTGACGAAACTAAAATGAACTCTAACAAGGAAATTAAGCGTTTCCGAACACATGTCCACATAACATCTTTTCTTTATTTATATGTGCGGAATGTTTCCTGAAAGTTTGGCCGTACCTTTTTGTAACACCCTGTACAATCACCTGTTCAACGCTTCGTTTCTCTCCTTTTCCGATTTTCCCACAGCTCACGATTATCATACAACGCTGTGCTGCAGACGTACATTTCCAGATATTCCTTCCTGAAATTACAACCAATTTCTGATAGTAGTAGAAATAGTCAGTGAAAGAATATCGATCTGCCTGTGCTGTACTGTTTTCCATGTCCTTTTTCCTTCGTGGGTCGTTTATTATTTTCATACAGGGTACCAGAATTTCGTAACATCGTGGTTACCAGTTTTTTGTTATATTTATGGATAATCTTATTCTACAGCTACTCGTTATTTTCCTCTTTCTTTGCTTCACCCTCAATCTGCAGTTTGTGTTCATTAGGGCATTTCATCCAACAGGCATTTCAATTCTTCTTCACTTTCACTGAGGATAGCAAAGTCATCCGTGAATCTTTTGATATCATTTCACCCTCAGTTTTAATCCTCTTCCTGAACCTTTATTTTATTTCTGTCATCTTTCGTATACAAACTAAACTGAGAATGAAATGAATGAAGTCCCATGCTTCTCTACAGAGCGTAGAGGAACGATGCGGGAGACACGCACCGCTTTACTAGGCAAGGTCCTAGTGGAGGTGGTTATGCACCGTTACACATCGTCGCACGCCGGCTGAAGTGGCCGTGCGGTTAAAGGCGCTGCCGTCTGGAACCGCAAGACCGCTACGGTTGCAGGTTCGAATCCTGCCTCGGGCATGGATGTTTGTGATGTCCTTAGGTTAGTTAGGTTTAACTAGTTCTAAGTTCTAGGGGACTAATGACCTCAGCAGTTGAGTCCCATAGTGCTCAGAGCCATTTGAACCAACATTGTCTAACGTTTTTTCTAGGTCGACAAATGGTAAGAACGAGTCTTGATTTTCCTTAAGTCCTGCTTCCATTCCGAAAATCAAAGTGAAGGTTGTCCAACAGATCCTCAATGTCCTTTTTACTTCTTCTGTTCGATAATCTTTTTCAGCAACTTGTATGGATGGGGCGTTAAGCTTATTCCCACGAGTTCTCACGCGTATCTGCCCTTGCTACCTTGCTATCGCCTGTATGTTTAATTGTAGTATTCCCTCTGCAGTCTTAATGCTGACGCCCTTGTTTTTAATTTCACATAAGATGCTTTCGACTTTTCTGCTACGCTGGATCTCGTATCCCGACCGTTTATTTTTGATTTCATAACTTTTTTGATGCAGCCATTTCGTTTTGGTTTGACTTACTTCCTATTATTTCAGTCCTGGGTCATGTATACAGCAATATTTTTGTTCTTACTCCTTTCTTCGTTCACTAGAAATATTTCTTCTGTTACCTTCCTTGTACGTATGTTTGTCTGCCCAACGTCTGTAACTGCCCTTTTTGAAAATGTCCTCTCCTATGTATGCCTATACTAATATTCTTTATAGCATTATGTACAGCATTAGAGACCTCCAAATGCAACTAATTATGTCTTACCGCACCGATATTCCAGACGATAAGCTCGTACTTTATTATGCTAGTCATCACTACTAAATTTTGATATATGCTCTTGGTCACGCCTGAGGACAGAATGTCTGATTTTGTAATCTCTGCTCAAGATATGATCAAGCTGGAATCTTACCGTATCTCAAGAACGTTTCCCAGTATATCTCATCTGCTTGTGTTGTTTGGCCAATGTATTCTGTGCTGATGTCGGCAATATATTGTACAACTCATGTCGTCTTTCTCATGTGTCATTCCTTCTACCAAGCAGATATTATCGTCTACTATTGCTTTCCACCATCCATTATTATTAGATTATTGTCTCCCTTTACATACTGAGTTACACTGTAAATATCCTCATATTCTGCTTGTGACCTCGGCATGTATACCTCAACTACAATTGCTGGTGTTGGTTTCTGATTACAACAATCCTATCACTGAACTGTTCACAGTAACTCAATGCCATACCTTCCTACTCCGATAATACCATTTTCTCCTGCTGCAGATACTAACCTATATTCCTTCGACTAGAAATCTTTCTTTGTATATGACCTCACTGACTCTCATTATATATTAAGCCTTTGCACTCCTTTTCCAAGTTTTCTAGCTCCCCCAAAACACTCAATCATGACATTTCAGGCTCCGATTCGTATGACATTATCGATTCGTTGATTACTCAGACTTTTACTCGTGATATCCGTCCCCTTGGTAATCCCCTGACGGAGATCAAAATGGGAGATTAATACGGAATCTTAACCCTGTGTAGCGATCATCGTGACATTATGTCTTGTGGGCACACGTTATGTGTTTTTAGTGCGGTGGTCTCCATTGGGTTCTGAATCATCATGTAATTGATCAATGTTGATTATGCCAACCTTTAGGGGTAGTTTCCAGCACCAAGGACGAGAGGTTGCTCTGAAACTCTGTCCGTTCCTACGCCCTCTTGGACATGGGTGTCGGTAGATCGAGGATAACTTCTTATAAGTGTCGATCAAAAAGTTTCTGCTCGAAGGTCCTTCTCTCCAGAACCGCTTTTACAGTCAGCAAAATCGCAATTGAGGCAAATATCCCACCGACGCACTAGGTTGCAGGTACCCGTTTGGTGAAAAATCCGTAAATGTCTGCTGCACATAATTGTCTGAAAGGAATCGTTGTCCTTTCAGGGCCTTATTTAAGGAATCGAAGTCGCGGTAACCGCATGGGAAGAGATCAGTTTCACAGGTGGGTGCTGGAGTGTCTCCCAGTTGTGTTGATGTTAATTCTGCGTTACAAGTTTTGCGATATGGGGACGTGCGGCATCATAAAACAGCAGCATGTTCCAAAACGGGTTTTTTCGATAGGTGTACTGGAGAATTCACTTTCGTCATTCTTCGATGCATATTATAAAATCACTCAGCTATCTTCACTTACTGTTATTTATATTTTGCATATACTGAGCCTTTTGTACTGAGATGTTTCCCAAACCACCTTGTGCTGTGGCTATATATATATATATATATATATATATATATATATATATGTGTGTGTGTGTGTGTGTGTGTGTGTGTGTGTGTGTGTGTGTGTGTGTGTGTATTTGTGTTCTGTTGTAGTGAATACATACACCGTTGGTGGGACACAGGGCGCTGGGTGAAACTGCTTTCACACTATACACTTCCGTTGTTATGGCGATCTGCTCCAGCTGCTGCAGATGCTTTATCGAAGCTGAAAGTGTTAATCAAAGTTGCGGAGAAATATTCGTCTGATTTGCCTTCAGTTCTCAGACACATTGGAGCAAACAAAAAAAAAAAAAAAAAAAAAAAAAAGAGATCCGTGAAATCACTCCTTTTCCGAAGAAAGCATCAAATTATTTAATTAGAACTGAACGCTCCCGTCGGAATTGTTCTGGAGCTGGTATTCGTTAATAGATCACACTTGAGTATACGTCGTTTGTGGAAATAACACGTATCTTTTTGAAATGAACGAAGTTTTATTGACCGTAGTGTCAATGAAGTTCTTTGCGCACATGAATTAGCGATTCCCTATCATATATAGAGATGTATATACTAATTCTCTTGAAAACCTCGCAATGGCGTCGATTTGTATTACACAATAAAGAATAGAATCCTTTCTCTAGAAATTAAGATCTAAAGCTTACTATCTAAGAATAATTATCTAAGTGCACTACTCGACAGCGTAATGAAGAATATATTTGTCTCTCTCTCTCTCGTACTGTGACATTAATGCATAGCAATCTTATTACGTGATACATCACAATGTCTGCTGCTGTTTGTCCTTTGGCAAGAGCACGTTGGTCCTGTTTGGTTGCATTTGCTAGTAACATCGCCTTATTTCAAGTTTCGGCATTTACCACGGGCACTCCTGAAAGACACGAATGCTACACGTCGTTGCTTATATACCCGTATCGCAGTCGCGCTTCGTCGCATATACGCTATAGTAACCCCCTCAAATAGAAAACTGTTAATCGCCCTTATAAAAGGGAAGCTTTTGTTCGCCATTGCAGAAGACTTTATTCAAAATTTAAGCAGTAGCTACCCGGAACCGTGGATCTAGAACGTCTCGGCTACTTCCCGCTATTTTACATGTGTTCTTAAAACTAATATAATTTCATCTACATAAACATACATACATCATGTATGTCGGAGGGTATCTTGCAGCACTGCTAGTCATTTTCTTTACTGTTCCACCCGAAAATGGAGCAATAGACAAACGACTGTTAATATGCAAGGGTATCTTACCAGGGCTTCGCGGCCTTACGCGGAACGTACGTTGGCAACAATGGAATCGTTCTGCATTCAACTGCAAATGCCTGTACTGAAACTTTTCTCTGTAGTGCTTCGCGAAAAGAACTTCTTCTTCCAGGGATTCCCGTTTGAGTTCACAAAGCAAGTCCGTAACTCTCTCGTGTTGATCGAATCTACTACGCGTACGATCCAAGAAATATACACAGAACACCGAAGCCACGCCCGGCTCTTAAACCCCAAAAATCCGCTGAGGTCAAACCCTACATCGACACCAGTCACTCCAAGCTATGACAATGTCGAAATTTTAACCTCGATCTCATCTTTTCGAGACTGAGCGGTGAGGGAAACAACAGAATTTCCTTAGCCAAAGAATTTAATAGAAAGAGAAAGCGGCTTCAGCCTGGAAAAAGCATGGAATTCTGGCTTTTCTTTAATAAACATCCTAAGATGTCACTACAGTGCAACAACTGTTGACACATCGATATCCCAGCGTGGATCGACATTTTCACCAAAGATTCAGTTTACATAAAGTTCTTTCTCAGAAAGACATTTAGGGTTTCAGTAGTTGAGCGCCTGGTATCTAATTCATTTATTTGCTGCTGCCATTTACAAACCACCTGCCATCGAATTACTAAGGCAAGGAGTATTTTCACAATATGAAATTGTACACATACAAAATGTGAAACTTATTTGATATCTATTACTAGTAATATGAATTAATAATATTGCAACTTTACGATATGAAAATCCTATGATTTTCTGTTTATGAGATGAAGATAGTAATTGAGGGAGATGGAAAGAAGTTGTGACATACTATACCTTATGACATATGATGCATTAGAAAAAAACTTTCTAAAATAACAAGAAATATGCATTTAAGAATGATAAACAAAAAATAATAGGAAAGTACATAGATTTGTAATATGGATCCCACCACCTAGCTGTCTTGGGTGTGACGGCTCGTCAAATCATCGAATCTGTCACATTCTTACTAAATATCTTTAATACTTATTTGGTAAAATTGTCCGCCTCCGGTAGCTGAATGGTCAGCGTGACGGATTGTCAATCCTCTGGGCCTGGTTTCGATTCCCGGCTGGGTGGGGGAATCTTCTCCGCCCAGGGACTGCGTCTTGTGCTGTCCTCCTCATCATCATCCCATCATCCTCATCGACTGCAGGTCGCCGAAGTGGCATCAAATTGAAAGACCGGCACCCGGCGAACGGCCTGCCCGGCAGAGGGCCCTAGCCACACGGTTAAATTAAATTTGATAAATTGATGTGTACAGTATTGTGTTGTATTGCTCTTACATTACATTTGTTACAAGTCATTTGTGCTTTACGCAAAGGCATAATCGGTACATTGTTTGTGCACCTCTGATTTCCTTATGTCTCCATGTTGTGTACATGGTGTTTCTAAAGTATGTAAAGTAAAACCTCATCTAAGTTAAATAACGAATTGCATCATTTTCCTAAGCTTAAGTATATCACTTAAATTGCACATATTACTCAAGACGTTTCTACATGTATTAAAATGTCAGTTAATCCTTTTCTGTGTTCCTTAATTTGGTCTTATCTCACATCTAGGTGTGTAGGTTAATCTCACTGTTTGTATCTGTTTCAGCAGCTGAGTCTATTTCTACATTTCTGTCGGTGTCTCTGTCATTCGAAGTATGATGTCCGTTTGTGTGCTTGCTCTTATTTGTCTATGTGTTTTTTCTTGTTTGTATAATTCGTTTAACATACGCGATACATTATCGGTTATTTTATTCGGTATGCTCCGACAGTAAGGTTGCCGTAGAATTAGCCCTATGTTGTTATCCTCAGTTCGGAGTCGTATGTGTGCGATTCTGTCACAGTGTGAAGTGACATATTCAGGACATCTTAGTTCTCCGCAGGTACACACTGGTGTTCGGCTGAGATCAAATCGATGGAGATGTTGTGCGTGTGGACCATGCCACTTGAGAAAATGGACCATGGTCGGTGTGGGATCTACAAGTTTCCTTGATATTTTCGAAATAGCTGTGGACTGACGCCCATTCTCTCTGACAGGTATCATTACGCCAGCAATTTAGTTGATGCATTTCTATGTTCTATCTTATAATTTCAAATACCTATTCGCGTCTGTCTTTTTTCAGCCGGTAAGTTGCTGCTCTTGGGCAGATGGCGATGTCAATGAGGCTCTCGATATCCCAAGCTGAATACTTCTTTGGCCACGTCTCACAATGATTTTATGTGTTGCAAGCCTCAGTCGGTCGACAACTAGTTGATCTTGTACTGATTTATCTACGAAGCAGTTTTTGTGGGCACATGTTGAGATACGAGTCGGCCTTAGTTGATATGAGCGTTGCTGTTGTCAGGAGCGAGATACAGCTGACAGTGGCTGTACGTGACGTGTGCATGTGTCTTGTGTTTCAGGGCGGTCAACCGCAGCAGCCTCGCGATGCGCTTGCCGCCATGAGACCTGCAGCTGCAGCGCCCCTGCTCGCCATGGCCATCAACATTGTGCTCTGCAACTTCACCACCACAGGTAAAGCGCCCATCAAAATACTCCTATTTTAGGACATCAAGTACCCTCTCCATAATGACCTATAAGTGGTAACTAGTAGCTCAATAGAGATTATTAAATGAGACCATTCGGCATTTGGCTGTTAAAACATTATTTATTGCAATAGCAGTTTCGGCACATTATCATTTTCAGGCATTCCGAAAACAGTCATTCGTCAAATATAATACATGTAATTATGAACCAGATAAAGACTGGAAGCGAAAATTTTAAAGTTAATTCCATGGGATGTTGTAAACCCACTCAATAATTTATAGCTATGACATACTGTCTAAGGGCAGTTGCATGAGGTGTCGCGGTTTTAACAGCTGTTCCATTCACCACGTGCGTTGTGGAGCTGGTGAAATAATTATGTAAACACTGAAGTTTTAATTTTATGTAGTAGGCCTGGTAACTGGATCATAAAAGCGGAATAGATGCACACATACAAACAGTATGAGCTATGTAGTCTAAAGATGCTAACATATGGAGTCGATAACATGTAGTTCGTGAATTGTGTACAGAAAAGAGAAAAGTGACGAAAATATGTGTGAAATAAAAATGGAATCTACAAATGATAATGAGTATACAGATTAAAATCAGGTAAATAAATTAAGGACTATCAAGTCAAAATAAAACAATACCCAAAAATTCAAATGCAGAAGTGAGTCTAAAATCTCAGATGTAGATGGAGTTTGATTCTGTAATGAAGTGGGGGTCAGAGGATGGGCTATTGGTTATTCCTAAATAATTAAGTGGTGTGAACAACTCCAGACGTCTGCTACTAATGCTTAACTGCGATTTCCGTCGGTGTATTTCTTCTGTTTCTTGGGTGGAATTCATATCAGCATCCGTGGTCTAGGAATCACTCCCGCTTCCCCTGCTGACATCTGAGACTCTCCTCGATACTTTCTATATTGTAACCCACAGTGGAGTAGGCGCATGGACACGCGCCTCCTTTCTTTTATGCACTATACCAGAACAGGCTGGATTTTTCCCCATTCCACTCTCTATTGCTTCACACCGCTTAGCTTACATCAGTATAATTATTCTTTTTTTCTTCACCTTGTTAATAAAAAAAATTGCTCGCCTTGTACGAGTGTAATGTCTCGTGTTATTTCCGCCGGAAGGATGGCATTTCTGTTGTATTTAAGCTTGTACCAATAAAGATATTTTGTTCATTTACCCTGTTCCTCGTAAAAAAAAATAATAATAAAATAAAATAAATCAAAAGCTGCTCTGAAGGAGTTATTCATGGATTGGAGGGGGGAAGCTTCGAGGCCAGGCCAGAGATGATGGATAGAGCGTATCCCCAAAAAGGGAAAAAATGGGTTATCATGTTTGGTTATTAATCAGAAACTTCCTGGGACCGCGTCTGAAACCCGACACTGCTTAAATTTTGATTCGTATCAGCACTGTCAGCCGAAGACTTCCGGCATAAGAAGTCAGCCTCATTCTGCCAACGGCCTTGTCAAAGAGGGCGGAGATGGGGACAGAGATTCAGGGCACTCTCTTGTCCTAGAGGTGGGAAACTGCCCCTAACGGCGGAAGAGTCAGCAATGATCTACGACATGAGTACGCAGAAGTCAATGGAAACCACGGCATTAAAGACACGTAACGTGTATCCACAGGACATGTGGCCTCTAATTGAGAAAGTGTCACGATGATATCTCCATTGGCAAAAGATATAGTAAGAAGATATGGAAATAACTGGATTACAACTAACAATATACCGGATGATCAAAAAGTCAGTATAAATTTGAAAACTTAAGAAACCACGGAATAATGTAGATAGAGAGGTAAAAATTGACATACATGCTTGGAATGACATGGGGTTTTATTAGAACAAAAAAAAGTATTGCTAGACGCGTGAAAGATCTCTTGCGCGCGTCGTTTGGTGATGATCTTGTGCTCAGCTGCCACTTTCGTCTTGCTTAGCCTCCCAGGTCCCCAGACCTCAGTCCGTGCGATTATTGGTTTTGGGGTTACCTGAAGTCGCAAGTGTATCGTGATCGACCGACATCTCTAGGGATGCTGAAAAACAACATCCGGCGCCAATGCCTCACCATAACTCCGGACATTCTTTACAGTGCTGTTCACAACATTATTCCTCACCTACAGCTATTGTTGAGGAATAATGGTGGACAAATTGAGCATTTCCTGTAAAGAAGATCATCTTTGCTTTGTCTTACTTTGTTATGCTAATTATTGCTATTCTGATCAGATGAAGCGCCATCTGTTGGACATTTTTTGAACTTTTGTATTTTTTTGGTTCTAATAAAACCCCATATCATTCCAAGCATGTGTGTCAATTTGTACATCTCTATCTACATTATTCCGTGATTTATTTAGTTTTCAAATATATACTGACTTTTTGATCACCTGGTATATTGTTAGTTGTAATCCAGTTATTTCCATATCTTCTTACTATATACACTATAGCGATATGACTGGTTATTTGAGTATGTATAATGGAAAAATCCATACGCAAATTGTGCACAGCTTTGTACAAATGACCAGACTGATAATATACTATGTTATTATGGCTTGGTTTCCATTTTCACTCGAAAGCGAGATTTGAATATACAGATTTCTGCTCTAGTCGTAGTTTGAAAACCTTCAGAAACCTGGTAGTCAGTGGAAGGCAGGATTCGGTTACAATTGTGAACGGGGCCGTAGTCAGTTACTATTGGTTGCCTTTAATAGTAATACACATTTATTTTAAACTAGTAATTCCAGTCTCAACAATAAATCAAAAAACCACATCTTATTAATGCGGGAATGATCAACTGTGTAAAATAATAGTGTTTTCAGTGCCTTACAGTTTAGCAAATCACCATAAAATACATATACAGCAGATAATGTTTTAAAAACAAGCCACTGCGATTACGGCTGAAGGCCTTATACATCAAGAATGGCAATAAGTTAAGAATTTTCAACAACTCGCTGCAATTTACAACTTACAGATATTGAAATATTACAGGTAAGTAGCCCAAAACACAGCAGAAGGCATCAGACGCCAGACATGGCAGTAAAAAAGGTCTTAAGGCTTACTGATAAAAATACCAATACCAAATTAGAATTTTATGGCAAATAAACACAATTACGGCTGAAGGCCTTAGAAGCCAGGAACGGCAATTATATAAAAAAATTAGAGACCTGCCGTAAAACGGCAAATACAATAGCAAAGGGTAATTAAAGAACCTGATCACCAAGTGGATGAAATAAAATAATAGTAAACCTTGTAAGACAACCCTTACACTGCCAGATTTATTCAAGAAGGCGACCAAGAACTATTAACTAGGCATACATAACCTTTAATGTAGGCATTACATAGTATTACAATAAATAATATAATAATAAAAAAACAAGAACCAGTCACAGACCCTGCTCCAGGAATCGACCTCTGAGAACACTTTCGTGAGCGATGAGATAAGCAGCCAAGAGTTTCATTCACTTTACGAGATGGTAACTCAGACTAGCGGCAGTCCAACGAATGACTAATGATAATCTTTCTGACGCCACCTGACCTCCGATGAACCAAATGCAACGACGCAACAACACGCCAAAGCCGGAACCGGCGGTCTGCACTACGTCCCCAGAATACCGTGTTTAGAGCGCCCGGGACGAAAAAGGAGTTACTACCACCAGAGTAGAAGAATCACCAACTGGCCTACAATCAAGAAATCTGCCAAAACTACACGCCTTACCAGGCAGCAGCGGCAAGGCAAGGAAACGTACACTGCCGTTACATGCACCAACGCCCAGGGCAAGTAACTGGGGCTTTAGCGGCCGCCAGGCATGAAAAATACCGATGGTTGAACTTAACAAATTGTAACCAACCGAACGCAGTAAATTGTAATAAGAAGTCGAGGAAAGCTAATCAGATCCGCCTTCCTCAAGTACTCCTTCCAAAAGCACTGCACTCGCTGCTCTTCGCCCCGGCGACACGACAAGCAGCAACACGACCCAAGTCACTGGAAAATCGGGAGATATCAAAATGGTGGAGGTTTCTGTACTTGAATTCAAGTGCACTCAAAGATTGCAGGCTCCGGTTTACGACGAGGTTTTGTACCCTAGTGACCTGACCCCAACCGAACTCCACACTAACACGACCTGGAAAAACAACGATGTCCCCGCAGAGATAGGGCAGCAGTTACTGCATATCGATAACCGCTGCTCCTGCTACTAGCGGACAGGCATCGCTTACAAAACGAAGTGGCACCAGTCAACACGAGAAGAAGAGAAATCACCACAACCATGCCAACTAAACGATACAGTCTGGCCTCCAACAGAGGGCGGAAACCTACAAACAGCACCAACGCGAGCCGCAGCACGGCTCACCTTCTTCTATAACTGAACATGACTTTTTCTTGTCACAAACTTTTTATTTGTTGTAAGCTTCTGGAATTTCAAAAAACCAGTTTACACATACTGCTCACGGGATTTTCTTTAAGAGATTTAATGAGTCAACAGACTTCACCCAGTGAAGTGAAATGGGAAATAGGTGTTTCAAGTCAGATGACTGAGGGTAATATTAAAAACAGCAGAAAATGGTGTAAGTGTAGTCGTAATGAGGAAGAAGATAGAATAGAGAGTAGGTTACTGTGAAAAGCTCAATAATACGGCTGTTCTCCTCGGAACTGACAACAAACCCACACCAACCACAATAGTTAAGGCATACATGTCAGGATGCAAGCAAAAGATAAAAAAGATAGAGAAAGTATGGGGAAATATTTAACTGATAATCCAGTACGTAAAGGGACATGATAATCTAATGATCATGAAGAAATAGAACGTAGCGGTTGGGGAAGGAGTCAATGAAAGAGTTACTGGAGATGGTTGGCTTGTTAATAGTAGGTATGAGAAAGGAGGAAAAAATTGTTTGCTCCAACTGATTTCAGAATAGGGAATGCCCCGTTAACATATCGCAGAAGCAAGAGATATACTTGGAGGAGACGCAGAGGCACCAGAAGATTCCAGCAGGAAATTAGATTTTGGATTTTCGGGCATACCCAGGAGAAGATCTTGACTCGGATCACAATTATAGTTATGAAGAAGATTAAAGCGATGGTCCAAAAGAATCCCTGTGGGAAGAAGTGGGATACTGAAGTAGTCAGGAATGACGAGATGGATTTGAAGTTTTCTAAGGCTGTAGTCTATCTGATAATGGATGCCACAGTAGGCATTTCCGTTTATGAGAGATGTTCATTTGAAACAAGGAAAATATACGACGGTGACGAAACCTTTATTGACAGATGAAATACTTCAAGCGAACGACGAAAGAAGGCGTAGAGGAGAGAGCGCCAGAGTACACTGAAGGCTTCTACGAGTGGAACGACTTGTTTGAAGATGTCACAGAAGAAGATCATGATATATATATCTGAAATAGAGGATCCAGTTTTACAGTGGGAACTTAATCGAACTCAGGAAGACTTGTGATCGAACAAAAAACAAATGATAAATAACTTCCTTCGTAGTTTCTGAAATCATTGGAGGATATGGCAAATAAAATATTATTCAAGTTGGTGTATAGAATCTGCCATGCTGGAAACGTATCATCAGACTTTCCGGAAAAATATTCTAAGACGTCATGGTTTCCTGACCTTTATTGCTTACATATTCCACCCCTACAATCATATTCCGCCCATCAAGACGCTTCATTCGAACCCAAACTCGATAAGATAAAGTCAATGTTGTATGAATTCGTGTAAACGATATGCAAATAACTAATAAATCGCTAGTGCGCACCGTGGTTGAAATATTCGAGGCTGGCGTACACACATACATTCCAGACAAGACGGTCACAGGAGCTTTCAGTTCGAGAGAGGCAACGGCACGCCAGGAGGCCGGTCCCAACCCATCTATGTCGGTCGGTGGCCGCCCATGGAGCGGACAGCGTTCGCCTGAGGGAAAGGAGGAACGACCCTGTGTTCGGCTTAAAAGCAAATTCCGCTACGTTGTGTGGGAGCGGCCAGCCTACGCATTTTTTACACATAGCACGCAGTTTCAGAGAGGAGACAGCAAACGCCAAACGCCGATACTACAGATTTCAGGATTGGTCGCCTAAAACGAAACGTCATTCTCCCGTTTTAGAAGAGCAATGCTGATTGGCAGACGATATTTCTGACGCCTTGAGCTGAAGGAGTAATGGGAGAGACCGAAAGATATATCCCTTCACGTCTGGGGAGAAGAGGTGCCGTTCCATTGTCGCTCTTGGAGTCAGGAACAAGTCTCTCCTCAGTACTTCACTGGGAGAGCAGCTCTGTCGAGAGCAAATCGAAGTGCGACTCTCTATATTGAGTCATTGCGGTTAAGCGTTGTTCACTGTGTTGGGCGACACACTTATTGTGCGGTGTGAGCGGACAGAGTTATAGTTAAACGCCTGCCAGCGAATTTTTGAGTGGCATCGCGGTGGACTGGTTATCTGACCGGTGTACCACGCCAATAGTTAGACTAGGGGCGAATAGGAAGCCTGGACCTCATCAAGGGGTAGGGAGAGTTTGATTGGCGGAGATCAATCCTGATAGAACGAGAGTTACCTTATTTGTCAGCAGCGAGTGGCGCAGACAGCAGTCATCGCAGCTTACGGAATTGTGTTCTACATCTATTGCGAGCCCCATATTTTCTCCACAACAGTACACTTCACTGCATTTAACACGTGACAGCCTCGACCGTACCTAGCAACATTCTAAAGGATAATTATTCAAGTTGAGTAGGCGTGCTTCTCAGCCATTCTGCCAAGTCAACTACCATCATAAACTTTGTATAGAAATTTCATTAGCGAGTCCTATCCTTGAGAGGTAACTTCACATTCCGAAAAGAACCAGGATATAACTTGTTCAAGTCATAACTAAAAGTGCCATTGTGATTTCTCAGAATTTTTGCAAAATAAATAATAACTTTCGTTAGTTTCATGTTCTTCTTACACTAACTTGCACTACTCCAGTACCCAAGTATACCACTATTTACGTAAGAAATTTTGTGAATTTTTGTGTCATTTCCTTACAGCTGACGACTCCCGAAGATACTTATTGCTGAAAGTTTTTCAGGCATTTCTCTTTAGAATGCTAGGAGCGTCCGTCTGACTTCTGTAGTAGTGTGGGGGTGGAAATTGCATCTTGCAGGAGCCACAGGGTAAAGGGAACATCTCAGATTAATCCGTTGCGCAGAATAACAGAATCTCAGATCAACCCCACGCTCACAATATCATTCATACAATCCTCAGGATAGCAAGTGCAAATAAGTGTTTAGACCTACCTCAATGCTTAACAGCTCATGCATCCAAGTTGCTGACAAGAATAATATGCAGAACAATGGACATCAAATTACTAGTCAGTTAAATGATGATGAGTTTGGCTTTGGGATAGGTAGAAGTACCAGAGAGGCAGTTCTGCTCTTGATAATGAAAGCAAACTTTAAGGAAAATCAAGACATGGTCACAGGATTTGTCGACGTAGAACAAGTGTTGGACACTGTCAAATGGTGCAAGATCTAAATTCTCAAAGAAGTGGCTATAGACTATAAGGAAAGACGAGTAATAATAAATATGTGGAAATAATAACAGGGAACAATATGAATGAAAGACCATTTCTGATCTGTAACTCAGGGATGCAATCTTTTGATCTTGTTCTGCAACATATACACCGAAGAAGCAATGAGGGACATAAAAGAATGGTTCAAGAGTGGGATTAAAATTCAGGGTAAAAGGATAACAAATGTATGACGATATCAAAGTATATCAGTGAAACGAAGAATTAGAGGAGCTAGATTTAGAGTACCGAAGAATAATAAGGAATAGGAGAAATGAGAGTAACGATAAACTTAAGATAAAAAATAGTGGCGACAAAGTAGACAATATTCATATCCTTAGAAGCAAAATATATGATGGCTGAAGTAAGGAGGACATAAAAAGTAGACTAGTGCAGGCAAGGAGGGCGTTCTTGGACAAAACAAGTGTACTAGTATCAAATATAGGCCTTCATTTGAGGAAGTAATGTTTGAGAAAATGGTAGTGAATCGTGGAATCTAGGAAAACAAGACAAGAAGAGAATCTAACATAGTGAGATGTGATATTTCAGAAGGATACTGAAAATAAGTTTGTTTGACAAGACAGGGAATGAGGAGATTCTCCGCAGAGTGGAGAAAAGAAGATACTGAAAACGCTGACAAGAAGAACGAACGGAAAAATACATCCTCTGTTCAAATAAGAAATAACTTCCATGACCTTAAAAGGAGCTAAGGGGGTAAAAGCTCTACGGGAAGGCTGAGATAGGAATATATACAACAAATGACGGAGAACGTACGGTGTATATGCTACTTTGAGATGGAGAGTTTCGCAGAAGAAAGGAATTTAATTTGTGGCTAGCCATAGCAATGCGATGAGAAGGCTGATGCCTCAAAATAACTGATTAAATAAACGTGGTTTCTAACTTGGATGAAGAATATCACAAAAGGTAAAGCTAGAACCGCTCATGTCTCTCTGAAATTTTGGTCGATTCTCTTTTATTCGAAAATATCGAATCATTGACTAATCTGTCACTAATTCAGCCGCTGTAAGAGATATATACTTACCTTGGTGGCAGGCTCATTTACTCTCAAATTTATATAACACTGTAGGAACACTATATGCTTTAATCTGATGTCTCACCATATATTATAAATATTACTTGGGGCACCTCTTACCAAGTCCCTCTCTTGCTAGATGACTGAGCTTTCGCTACTAACGCTCCCTAATTGTACATCCAGTGCGCAGCCTGGTAAAAACATAGTGGCCGCCAAACGTTCGGCAACGGTGCTGTACAGACGCTGTACGAAGGGCAATCAGACGTTCCAGTGTCATATAAAAACTGGTTTCAGCCTCGCTACTCGCAGATGGCTCCTGTTAATTGCGTCGACCCTACTGTTGCGACGGACTCGCTGCATTAGAGGCGAGCCGAGAGTCATTCATTTCCTTGTCTGCTACACGAAACAATGGAAATTGCCACCATTCGCAGATAATGAGCACCGACGGAATTTCATCAAGTTCCTGGAGCTCATTCATTTAGTAGTGCTCTCTGAAAGAAAAAAGCCAACTGGGGCTCGTCGTCTTCCACTGATTGCATTGGCTAACGAATCTCATTTTGTCAACAATGTCGGTAAACGCAGGCTGTACCATGAAGAAGGGTTTAACGACAAAGTTACACAACTACACGCACCGTAGCGTGAATCGGCGAGAAGTTTCTTCACTGCTGCTCCATAACTTTATCAGACAACGTGTTCCAGTCTGTAACAATAATATTTACAAACTGAACGCGTTGTACTTAGGTATTAGTGAGAAAGTCAAATGCAAGTAATAATATCAACAAGTTTATAAAGGAAACGGAATAATTAATACACAGCAAATTTAGGGAAATATGCCATACAAAACAGTACGGGTGAGCCATACACCAACTTGGAATCACATCTCCTTACTAATACAATAACATTTTTCCTTTTATCACGCAGTACAGTGATAAAAATAATAATGAATAATGCATTTAACATATGGAATCGTAGGATAAGAAATTAAAATAAACTATGAACCCAATGGATATTTTAATACCCTAAGGAATACTTAACGTTATTTGTTGCGTCATTAAGTTTTTTGCCCTTTAGTACTTATATTACATCCGCCAGCTTCATTATTAAGTTGGCTATCTCTATAGGGTGATTTGAAGTATTATCCTACAGCACACATAGGTAAAACCAGAACTCCCCCGACTAACTTCCAGAGGAGACATTGTACTGTGAAAGAAACCTCTTCTACTGCAGTCTCTTTGTTTTCCGCGTTTTGAGTGGTGGTAGTGCAGATCATTTTTACAAAATAATGTCTAGTAAACAAGGGTTCTGACGTGCATACCTTAAGAGCTGTGACCGTTTGTTCAGCAGATGAGATGTTTCTCACACTAGCGAAGATGAACAAATGTTCATAGCTTGTAAGGTATGCAATTTTGAGCTCATATTTTTCTTTTAATGCACACTATCATCTCCAAGAAATTATCGGTGTATTTCTGGTTCACCCTATTTGTCATACGGGAGATGGTGTTTGAACCGCCCTGTAAAACTACAGATACGTATCATGGATTTAAAGAAGAATGACGCAAGTCGTCAAAGGTAATCGTCATAGACAATATGTACATGACTACATGGCTCACGGTACAATACTACAAATGCAGACTGTTCTTAAAAGTGACAGCTTTTAGCAGTACATTCGTAGCACTTGTCAGCGACTTACCATATTATTTCCAATTTATACGTAAAATGATACGGTTCAAAATACGAGTATATACGAATCAAGGTCGTTTTAAAAAGGATTTTTGTTCATTTGGGTACACATTTAGAGCTATTTGTTGTTTATCAGATAGTTACACTTCAAATACACAGGAAGGAAGAATAAAAGTATAGAAGTTATTTTCCAAAACTAGCACTTTTTCTCGTTTTGGAGAAAACTATACCGTCATTTCTTTCGTCACTCTAATGCCTACTTTCGTGAGCAAGATCTCGAATATTTTGAGTAAAATTATAGAATAGGTCACATTCTACCCCTGACACTGAATAGCGAAATTATAATACTTCGTTAATGTATTGGCCTTGATGCTCATACATACAGCCACCATGTATGTTATCCAAGTATACACATAGTTTGGAAGCAAAAAACATAGCCTACCAAAGAATAAGGTGAGATGGCACAAATATATATAAACAAATACTAAATTTTGAGACACATTTATCACAGCATAATTAATTCCGCCGAAATTTTGTGTGACGAAGCTGTATGTATAGACGTCGCTACTGAATTGTATGATTTGTAGAAGATAAGATGTAATAGGACTTGCCGCATTGGTAACACCGAATGTCAGATCACCGAAGTCAAGCCTTGCTGGGCTTGGGTAGCACCTGGATAGGTGACAGTCTGGGGCTGCCGACAGCGTTTGGCAAGCAGGTACTCTCAGCCCTTGTGAAGCCGATTGAGGGGCTACTTGACTGAGAAGCAGCGGCACCTGTCACGGAAACGCAACAGCCGAGAAAGCGGTGTACTGACCTCACGAGCCTCCATATCCGCATCCAGTAACACCTGTCGATTGAAGATGACATGGCAGTCGGTTGGTACCGTTGGACCTTCCGAGCTCTGTTATGACTTGTCCTTTTTTTAAGTATTAAGTTATTTACTATCGATCGAGGTAATTTGCCAAACCACTTCTTGCAAAAATTTTGTTGTCCTTTGCTGTCTTCGAGGGAAACCGAAGAAATTACGTTATGGGTCTTCTTCGGAGCTGCAGCAGGGAGGTATGACAGTATTGTATCAATACAAGCTGTAGCGAAACCTACTTTGGTTGAATCTAGGGCACGATATCGTACTTGAAAGTTTTTATAACATCACAAGTACTTTTTATTGAACGATTTCAACTGTCACAGCTATACGGTTATCCTCCAAAATATCGGAAGATAAATGACTTTGTTCCGGAAGTACACCTCAAAGATGCAATATTCTATCTGCCGGGAATACTTCTAGAAACCCAGAGGTAGAGAGAAACAGTCGTATGTTCGTGAAAGCTGGTAATGCATGCATTTTCTCAGTAAGGATGAGATTTACCTCATTCATATTTGAGCAAGTGTTTCGTTTATCCCCTTTGTCTTTCCCAAGTGAGAGGATGCAACGATTCTCAGCATTCTAGCTGCGCGGAGTGGCCGCGCGGTTTGAGGTGCCATGTCACGGATTGCGCGGCCCCTCCCACCGGAGGTTCGAGTCCTCCCTCGGGCATGGGTGTGTGTGTTGTTCTTAGCATAAGTCAGTTTCAATTAGTTTATGTAACGTGTAAGTTTAGGGACCAATGACCTCAGCTGTTTGGTACATCAGGAATTCACACACATTTGAACATTTTCAGCATTCTAGTTTGTTTGATTAGGCGTGCCATTCTCTTGCACTAACATATTTCAAGGGTGACAGGCCTTCAGGTCAAATCACAGTTTTGCTGCTTACCAGGTTTCCGTGTTGCTACAACTCCGGAATGTAGGTCTGATTAGGCACTATTTGCAGAGTTCACCAGAGGGGTTACTCATTTCTCTAGAACGTGTTAACTTAGTTTGCTGACTTCTGTCCAGATTGGGCGTTGTCAGAAAAGAGGGGATCGGAAAAAACTTTTATTTAATTCACAGTCAATGTGTCTCGAGCAATGTAGACGACTTGTTTGACATATACCAGGTGATCAAAAAGTCAGTTTAAATTTGAAAACTGAATAAATCACGGAATATTGTAGACAGAGAGGTACAAATTGACACACGTGCTTGGAATGACGTGGGGTTTTATTAGAACCAAAAAACTACAAACGTTCAAAAAATGTCCGACAGATGGCGCTTCATGTGATCGGAATAGAAATAATTAGCATAACAAAGTAAGACAAAGCAAAGATGATGTTCTTTACAGGAAATTCCTAATATGTCCACCATCATTCCTCAACAATAGCTGTAGTCGAGGAATAATGTTGTGAACAGCACTGTAAAGCATGCCCGGAGTTATGGTGAGGCATTGGCGTCGGATGTTGTCTTTCAGCATCCCTAGAGATGTCGGTCGATCACTATACACTTGCGACTTTAGGTAACCCCAAATCCAATAATCGCACGGACTGAGATCTGGGGACCTGGGAGGCCAAGCATGACGAAAGTGGCGGTTGAGCACACGATGATCACGAAACGACGCGCGCAAGAGATCTTTCACGCGTCTAGCAATACTTTTTTTTGTTCTAATAAAACCCCATGTCATTCCAAGCATGTGTGCCAATTTTTACCTCTCTATCTACATTATTCCGTCGTTTATTAAGTTTTCCAATTTATACTGACTTTTTGATCACCCGGTACTATGTACCTGCGCCACTGACCAAACTCAAACGATGCGACCGATGGCGACAATGGCGAACCATTCTAAATGTTACACACTTACATTATCTGATCAAATGTTTCCGAAAATCTGTTAATGGACATTGTTATAGGGTGTGTCTGCTGTTCGCTTTTAGAGCGGCTTGGACTCTGCTCAGGTAACTTTCAATGAGATATCTTAATGTCTGTACACGAATGCCAGCTGATTCTTCCCCATGAGCAGAAAACAATGGAACCTAGTGGCGTGGGTCGCAGGGGTCTGGAGCGAAGTCGACGTTCAAATCATCCCACAGGTGTTCCATTGTGTTTAGGTCGGAACTCTGGGTAGGCCAGTCCATTTCAGGAATTTTTTTGCCCTCCACTCATTGCCTCACAGATATTATTTAAGACAATGTATATTGTCATTCTGGTACAATCATTGTCTTCGATCTGTTATTCTATTTCCTTCCACATTTAGTCTTTTCTTAAGCTCAGTGAGGGACCACATGCTAACCACTAAACACACCCATATCATAACACCACCTTCTCTGTACTTCAGTGTTTACATTACGCTTGATAGCAGGTAACGTTCTTACGTTGGACACTTCAGTCTATTTCGACACTGTACAGTCTACATCAGTCGTTCCTAATCATCCATTGTATACTGGTGTCCCTCTATACACCACCTCAAGTATCGATCAGCACTCACTACAGAGGTTGCTCGACTATTGGACTCCATTCTTTTTAACTCACTACGATCAGTCATCGTGTTAACGTAACTGCTGGCAGTACTCTGGAGCTCACGTGTGATGCCGTTGGCTGATTTCAAACAATATTTTACATCCGCCCTCCGCACTGCTCAACAGTCCCTGTCTTCCAGCAAATGAGATCTTCCTCTCCTTGGTTTTGGTGTGATTGTTTCTTCGTGTCAAAATTTTACAATCACGTCACCAACAACGCGAGATGGGCAGCTTTTCTCAGGTGAAATCTAACGCTGAGCTCTCCTGACCGAAGCGCTCTGCTGTTACTGCTCCTCTACTGACAACACACTACTTCCGCCTGCTTTTATACCGGCAGGTCCGAATTTAGTGACATCTAGCGGTCAGTTCCGAATTACATAGGGTTGTCTGCATTAGACATGATGAAAAATATTATCTGTATTTTCCTCTATTATCGTCGAGATACCCAAAAATTATTTTACTTCCGGTATGTTACAAAATAGTTTACATAGTTAATTGATCAATATGTTAGTACAAATAATAAATTACGTAAGAAGGACGTATTCCTGTTTCGCGCTAGTCGTACTACTGGCTACGTCAGTTAAGTAGTTTGCCTATTCCTCCGTAGCTGTGCCGTGTGCAGTGCTACGTTCCACCAGCACCATTAGTGTCGCCAGCGTCATGCATTTGTGTTCCCACTGTGGTGTTTTTTTGTTTTTGTGTCGACTCACAGTGTTCATTCTCGGCATGTGTGTGTGTGGCTCTCGTCTATGTTGTTTTTTAAATCTACCATTCATACTCATGTTTTGTTCTTGTTTATTCATCACTTTATACCATTGTGTGTTCTTTTCTCATTTGACTATGTTTTTTTCTGTAACTCTCTTGGCCGAAGAGGGCGTTTTGTGCCGCTGCTAGTCCGCTCCACTTTGGGGAGTGAAATAACAATAAAGAAAAAAATCCTTTGTAGCTAAAAATGTACAAGCTATAAGGGGGACGCACTGCTGGTCTATGGTTAGCGTTTATTAAAATGTATGTGCTTCTTTTCCAAATATCAAAGAAACAAAACAATATAGAACAAATTATTTTTGATGTATTGGACAAGCTAGATCGCTATCTACTTACCTATAATACGGTGTTGATGATATGGTAACAGTCGTAGCCAACACCATTATCATCGTTACACACCTCTAGCTATTGTCATTACGTAGTGCTCGTAATAAAATGACGAAGAAAGCTATAACGTTTTACGCTACCCAGAATGATACAGTAAATATTTGTGCTTTATGCCAGCATGTCCCACACGACGCAGAAGAGTACCTATAAATACGGTGCTTGAAACGTTGGCGTAATGTGGTTACGAGCGTCCCCAGTGCTGAAAGGAAGGATTATGGCGCAGGATGAAGCTCTGAAGCGCGACATGTGTGCCTTCTAGCCACGCCCTCGAAGGATGCTCAACAAGCACTGTATATGATTCCACTTGCTTTGGAACATTGATTCAGGTAGGCGTGTGCCTCATTAGAACCATGACTGCTTTCATTTCACCCTCGGTCCCTGTTCAGCAATACGTATATCGTATTATTTTACTTCCATAAAATACGTGAAGTTAATATGCCATTAAATTTTACTTCGCTAATTTAAGCACTAACGTATACTACGCACGTTAAGATCTGAAGAATTATCTAACCGACATAATACGCATAATACCTCTCTCCTGCCACTGTCTAATTTTGCTGGCTTCATTCACGTAACGAAGAAAATATCAGACATAGTGATGCACACAGTTGACTGTCACCTACTTCCAGATAAGGAGGTTCTTAAGCAGCAAGTTGACCATGCAGTAACGTGTGTGAAGACTGCTCCTAAAGCGAGTCCCACCTCGATTCGACCCCAGGTCTTACCGATATCGTTTGTTTGCCCTGCCATTGTGGCCGAGCGGTTCTAAGCGCTTCAGTCCGGAACCGAATTGCTGCTACTGTCGCAGGTTCGAATCATGCCTCGGGCATGGATGTGTGTGATGTCCTTACGTTAGTCAGGTTTAAGTAGTTCTAAGCCTAGAAAACTGAAGACCTCAGCTGTTAAGTCCCATAGTGCTCAGAGCCTTTTGAACCATTTTGTTGGTCAGCCTTTGTGTGGTTTTCTGGCGGTTGCCCACACTCATCGGGCACTGGTGGGTTTCTTAAGTGTTTCCGAATCTCTTATAGTTCATACAACAAAAGGACCCAAAAAAAATTTCAAAATAAAATAATTACTCATGCATCCACCAGTAAATTTAGTCACCTTCCTAAGAAAAATACATACAGAATGAGTTATGTACAAAATATGGTCTGATTATATGTACGTCACAAGTTACTCATGACATATAGCTTTTTTCTCCTAACGGCTAGAGAGAATCGTCATGTTCACTTACACTAATTATAAGTGTAATAGCACCAAGGAAAAGTTTATTCACCGGCTTATTGCAGGTTTTCTTTTATTGTCGTTAAAATTATCGGCAAGCGGAACTTACAGCTACCTGTCGTATCACACGCTGACTTGACAGGCCGTCTCGTGAGATCGGGGCCCCAGACAGCGCGACGTCCGTAGTTAGTGCTACGTGTGCTGTAGGGGTAAACTACCTCTCAACACAGCAAAAAAATACATGTATAGTAGCACGAAGTGTAACATTTGGCAAATTTAAAACGGTGATTACTTGAAATAATATTACTTTTAAGATGGTGAACTAATTTCTTTACCATCGCTCTGTGGATCAGTTTTTTATACAATTTCTTAATTCTTCTGCTTCTTTTCTGGTGTGATGCCGCCTTCCACCGTTTCTAATCTTGTATTAGTCTTCCCATCTCTACGAAACTACGACACTCTTTGCTATATGTTCTATATCCTATAATTTTGTAAGGCCCAAGGATTGTGTTTCCCCTGCTGGTGCTCCCAGCTCCAATCTGTTCTTCCGTTCCATAGCAGGTGTCTCACTAACGTGTCCCTTCGACTACTAAGAAGTTTCCGTATACCTGTTTCTCCACCTTCAGTTAATACTCCTTCATTCGTACTTTATTACTTTTAATTTTTAACGCTTTTAGATAGCACCAAGTATCACCAGCTTCCAGCTTCTCAGTGCTCCAGTTGCAGATGGTACACGTTTCATTAACTTAGCGTGCTGTATTCTAGACATATACTTACAGCAGCTTCTTTCTCGTCTGTATAACGTTGAGCGATAGGTTTCTACGCCTGTGCCATCTACTTCCCATATTTCGTTTTCTCTCATGACCAATTTTCATCGATAGATTTCTTTCATTGTGCGGAAAATACTGTCGTGTCACTAGGGCCTCACGTCGGGTAGACCGCTCGCCGGTGCCAGTCTTTCGATTTGACGAGACTTCGACGACTTACGTATCGATGGGGATGAGATGATGATTATTAGGACAACACAACACCCAGTCCCTCAGCGAAGAAAATCTCCGACCCAGTCGCGAATCGAACCCGGGCCCTTAGGATTGACATTCTGTCGCGCTGGTCACTCAGCTAGCGGGAGCGGACATTGTGCGGAATGAAAACCGCAAACTGCTATCTGTAAGGTCCTTTATTTGGAACCACAGCCGGTTTCGTAGCTTAAAGTCACTTCTTGAGATAGGAATATAAATCACGTCATATGAGACCCAAATGTGGGGATCAACAGAAGACCCAACATTCAGTGTCAGAATAATAGTAATGCGCCAAGTATGAGTGGCGTCAAATTGTAAATAGGCTGATTGGTGCCATCAACGTCCTCCGAAAATCGAGCTGGAATCAAAACTCGCTCATTCACTACAGCCTTATTCTCAATTCTGATGTTAAGTATGTCGTTATTCTCTGTTGTACTTCTTTTCATTGATCTAATCTCTCCTTATTTTTGCTTAAACCATATTCTCTGTCTCCTGTCCAGACCTTTCAGTCGTTATGAATGGCAGCTTTTCTACTTTTCCGAATGCTGCCCGTT
This sequence comes from Schistocerca piceifrons, assembly GCF_021461385.2. Lineage (NCBI taxonomy): Eukaryota > Metazoa > Arthropoda > Insecta > Orthoptera > Acrididae > Schistocerca > Schistocerca piceifrons. Next base: position 166,021,365 of record NC_060140.1, read on the forward strand.
CTACTTTCACTTTTACTTCTCTTCTGCTGTGTTTCTGCTGTATTATTGTTACCTCAACGTAGACGTTAGAAAACAATGAAGGTTGAAAACATCAGTTGTACTAGTTTTCTTTTTTTCGTACCATCCACTTCCGTTATGTCCCTTTGGTGCTGTAACCTACGACCACGAAAATGTTAGCATCTTGTAAATATAACGTGTACTACAACTGTGCTAATGATGGAGGAAACACGAGATATGAGCGCACTTGACAGGGGTCGCAATACCGTGAGCTGTTGCATGTAGGACTTCTTCTGCCGACTCCTAAAACCCATGATTTGTTCAAGTGTTAACGCGTCGAATATGCACGAAGTTAACTTTTCGTTATGAAGAAGATGTACAGATGACGTGCTGCCACCGGACTACTCGGATTCTAACAAAAAATTTAACTAACGTGGAAATGAGCGAAAGTGGAGCATCGTATAGGCAACCGAATTGCGACAAAGAACAGAAAGTAATAAGAGAGTAAATTTCACCCTCACAACGCCTGGTAAAATCGACATTTCGAAAAACAATATGGCAATTGCCTTCATAACTGCAAATGACATTAAAACACAAATAATAAATAAAGAACAAAAGAATGATAACAAGTATGAACGCTCGTAAGTTCTCGAGGTATCGCGCCACTATTGTGATACGAAATATATAGGCTAGACGAGTGGAACATTGATTTGAAGCACCCAAATTCACTGTTGTGGAAGTATTTTGGCAGACACAAAGGGAACTGGTGTAACAAACAGAATAAATCAAAGTTACATTATTACTCTGTGGCGAGCTACAGGAGAACATAGGTACCTTATACAAAAATATTCAGAACATACCACTGAACGTTCTTAGAAACCTTGTCGGAGGAGTTCTGGTTCACCTGGCGTACACGTAGCTTATGAATGGCAGCAGCTGTACAACAGTTCCTCGATATGCCTCTACATTTGACCCTAACGCCTGTTCAGAACGAGGTCTTTGGTTCTGTCAGCCAGAACTGAATCCAAAAGCTGGTGCAATGCCCTTTACACTCATTTGTTCCACTGTGCGGCAGTGTGGGATTACACATAATGTCACAAAATGTCTAGAAATATTGCAACAAACTGTTTGTAATGGACACAGTATTTCCAAATACACCAAAGAAATAGTATTCAGTCTTCTTCATAGGTGAAATAAGCCTTGGACCCTCTACAAGCCACGAATTTGTAATTCTATAGACTGAAGAATACATTACAATATTTCCGGAGTGCTTCATTGCAACACATTCCCGTGCTGCACAGACACACTGTACAGGCATATGGACCATGACTGCTCACATAAATACAGCTAGTGAACAAATATTCCATTATGATGACCCGAGCCGGCCGGTGTGGCCGTGCGGTTAAAGGCGCTTCAGTCTGGAACCGCGTGACCGCTGCGGTCGCAGGTTCGAATCCTGCCTCGGGCATGGATGTGTGTGATGTCCTTAGGTTAGTTAGGTTTAATTAGTTCTAAGTTCTAGGCGACTGATGACCTCAGAAGTTAAGTCGCATAGTGCTCAGAGCCATTTGAACCATTATGATGGTAAGATTCGTAAGACAGCTTGTTCTCAATATAAAGTGATGGATGATAAAGGATATCGGACTTTTGCACCTGATAATGGAATCAAGACTAGAGGAAAAGCAAGACGCGTTCATTCAATTTGTCGACCTGAAAAAAGCGTTCGGCGTTGTAAAATGGTGCAAGATGTTCGAAATCATGAGAAAATAGGAGTAAGCTATAGGGAAAGACGGAAAATATACAGAGTGAATCACTAACTATTGCCAAACTCCAAAGGTACGATAGTAGCTGAAAAGTTTGTGAGACAAATGTTGCATGGGACGACGGGTCCATAACATCTTGATTTTTTCTTGCTAGGTGGGGTCGCGTCAGAGATATGAAGGTCAACTCTTTTTTTTATGCGATGTTATTGTTTAGTACTTATTTTCTGATAGCGGCTATCGAGACGAATCCAGTGATGTGTAACAGTAAGGTCTTTGAAGGTCAACGAATGTCAAAAAGGTGGCATGAACGTTCATTTACAGAAGGTGTTCGAAGTGATGACCACTGGTATCAATGCAGTGCTCCAATCTTCTTATCATGGATTGAGTGGTATTCCTGATCACTTCGGCAGTTACAGTTACCGAAGCACATACACTGACAATTCTGTGCTGTTTATTCTTATGATGACAACCTTCCCTGCCTTACAGTTAATACAGAATCCTACTCCCGTTATACCATTTTCTGCTGCTGTTGATGTTGCCCTGTAATCGTCTGACCAGTAATTACTTTCTTCCCATTTCACTTCACTAACCCGCACTACATCTAGATCGAGCCTTACCATTTCGCCTACCACTTTCGAACATGAGACATTATACACTCCGATTCGTAGAAAGTTATCCTTTCGTCGGTTATTTAATCTTTTTCTCATGGTCCCCCCTCCCTTGGCAGCCCCAAACGGAGTTCCAAGTGGGAGACTAGACGGGAATATTTTGCCAGTGGAGAGATCGTTATGATCCTTTTGCAATTGCAGTCCACACGTTCTATAGACACAAAATATGTGTCTTTCATTCAGTGGTTTCAATTGCCTTTCTCATGCTACTGATCATTGCTGAATCATTCGCCTTTTAGGGGTAGTTTCCTACACGAAAGGCAAGAGAGTGACCTGAATTTCTGTTGCTACTCCCGACCTCTTTGAGACTGCCGTTGGCAGAACAAGGGTGACTTCTTATGACTGAAGTCATAGGCTATATTGCTGTTAATTTTTATTCCGAATTTAAACTGTGGCTCTGATCGAACTCAGTCGAGGACGTCTCTATTACTAGACAAAGACGCCACTAGGCCAATGGGTGCACAGAATGAATCTAGTGTATCATAGAATTAGTGCTTATGCCTTAAGTGCATTTCAGAAAATAGGAAGCTGGCTTCTTACTTAAATTACTTAGACAAAATCGTAAGAGTACACGAAGAATGTCATACAGATATTTTATCGATGGGTTCGGGATGGCCATAGTGTACTTAATGCAGGATGTTACCGGCTCTATATAACTAGTACCAGAGATAAATAGTTCGATCGGCTGTGTCGGATCATATAACGAATTTTCTTTGAAGCAAATAGTTAACCATGGGTGTCACCGCCATGTGGTGAGAAGGATGTGACCTCTTCCCGTCACCCCCCCCCCCCCATACAATATTTTTTGAAAAGCAATTTCAATTTTTATATTCTTAGACGACACAAAGTGACACAGCTGAACGATTACAAAAAAATGGTTCAGATGGCTCTGAGCACTATGGGACTTAACATCTGAGGTCATCAGTCGCCTAAAACTTAGAACTAATTAAACCTAACTAACCTAAGGACATCACACACATCCATGCCCGAGGCAGGATTCGAACCCGCGACCGTAGCGACCGCTCGGCTCCAGACTGTAGCGCCTAGAACCGCACGGCCACTCCGGCCGGCGAACGATTACATTCAAACTTAACCAAGTACGCATAGTAAAAGCTGTTGTGCAGTAAGAATTAATAAACTTATGTTACTTGCTAACAAGACTGTATTTCAAGTTTTAATGAATTATGTTGGTACGACTATGAGTGATAAAGGAGTGGGTTAGATAAGCAGGAATCTGCTTGGTTTTGTTGCAAGTTTGTAAAGGGATGTCAAGGGGACAAACGGCTAACAATCGAACACCACGCGACGATAACTTACAGTTCGGTTGGTATTGTAATCAGATCTATAGTCAGTGCATATGTTAAGAGGAGTTGCTATGAAGAGAGTTACCTAAGTAAAGGAATGGTAAGTAAATATTTATTACAAAGTGTATTCCAGTTTACTCAATTTTACAACAAACGTGTAGTAGAATACCTAGTTTATACGACTTCATCAATTGGAAATATGTGATAAGGTCTTATGGGACCAAACTGTTGAGGCCATCGGTCCCTAAGCTTACGCACAACTTAAACTAACTTACGCTAAAGACAACACACTCACCCATGCCCGAGGGAAGACTCGAACCTCCGACGGTAGGGAGGCATCGAGGACCGTGACAAGACGCCTAACACCACGCGGCTACTAATCGTGGTCCTACGAGTTCATCAGCAGCTTTTTAAACAGATCAACATAGAGCATATAGCCAATTATATTCCATACATATTATTTTCCCTTGATCCTTCCCCACAAGAAAGTCAATAATAAACAAGCAATTTATCCGTCACAGCTTCGCCTGCGTTACCAGGAAAAGGAAACTATGCAGTACAAGTTTTGGAAGGGCTTTCTTGTAAACCAATAATTTTTCCAAGTTCTTCGCGTTTTAAATGCGTAGATCAGTATCGTAAACTACGAAAGACATCTTGTTTTCTGCAAGATTACACTCCTGGAAATGGAAAAAAGAACACATTGACACCGGTGTGTCAGACCCACCATACTTGCTCCGGACACTGCGAGAGGGCTGTACAAGCAATGATCACACGCACGGCACAGCGGACACACCAGGAACGGCGGTGTTGGCCGTCGAATGGCGCTAGCTGCGCAGCATTTGTGCACCGCCGCCGTCAGTGTCAGCCAGTTTGCTGTGGCATACGGAGCTCCATCGCAGTCTTTAACACTGGTAGCATGCCGCGACAGCGTGGACGTGAACCGTATGTGCAGTTGACGGACTTTGAGCGAGGGCGTATAGTGGGCATGCGGGAGGCCGGGTGGACGTACCGCCGAATTGCTCAACACGTGGGGCGTGAGGACTCCACAGTACATCGATGTTGTCGCCAGTGGTCGGCAGAAGGTGCACGTGCCCGTCGACCTGGGACCGGACCGCAGGGACGCACGGATGCACGCCAAGACCGTAGGATCCTACGCAGTGCCGTAGGGGACCGCACCGCCACTTCCCAGCAAATTAGGGACACTGTTGCTCCTGGGGTATCGGCGAGGACCATTCGCAACCGTCTCCATGAAGCTGGGCTACGGTCCCGCACACCGTTAGGCCGTCTTCCGCTCACACCCCAACATCGTGCAGCCCGCCTCCAGTGGTGTCGCGACAGGCGTGAATGGAGGGACGAATGGAGACGTGTCGTCTTCAGCGATGAGAGTCGCTTCTGCCTTGGTGCCAATGATGGTCGTACGCGTGTTTGGCGCCGTGCAGGTGAGCGCCACAATCAGGACTGCATACGACCGAGGCACACAGGGCCAACACCCGGCATCATGGTGTGGGGAGCGATCTCCTACACTGGCTGTACACCACTGGTGATCGTCGAGGGGACACTGAATAGTGCACGGTACATCCAAACCGTCATCGAACCCATCGTTCTACCATTCCTAGACAGGCAAGGGAACTTGCTGTTCGAACAGGACAATGCACGTCCGCATGTATCCCGTGCCACCCAACGTGCTCTAGAAGGTGTAAGTCAACTACCCTGGCCAGCAAGATCTCCGGATCTGTCCCCCATTGAGCATGTTTGGGACTGGATGAAGCGTCGTCTCACGCGGTCTGCACGTCCTGCACGAACGCTGGTCCAACTGAGGCGCCAGGTGGAAATGGCATGGCAAGCCGTTCCACAGGACTACATCCAGCATCTCTACGATCGTCTCCATGGGAGAATAGCAGCCTGCATTGCTGCGAAAGGTGGATATACACTGTACTAGTGCCGACATTGTGCATGCTCTGTTGCCTGTGTCTATGTGCCTGTGGCTCTGTCAGTGTGATCATGTGATGTATCTGACCCCAGGAATATGTCAATAAAGTTTCCCCTTCCTGCGACAATGAATTCACGGTGTTCTTATTTCAATTTCCAGGAGTATATTTTCACTTTATGACTGGTTTTAATGATCAGACTAATAAATTATTGAAAAATATAGATTTCTTCATCTGTTACTGCTTCCCTCAACCGAATGAGTCGAAATTTTGCATAAATGAAGATTCCACATACGGAAAGAAATTAGTGCTATTGCCGTTTCGAAATTTTTCACCATTTCGTGGTAAAAGCCGATTCAATGATTTTCATTGTCACTAACAGTATGCAAGAAGCTGATGTATTGTTTCCATTGAGAACAGTGAGGAAATATAGGTCCTCATTTTTTCAATTATTTTGAAGGGAGTCTCATGTAGACCCCTTGTGATCTATACCCTGTCTATTGATTTCCTCCCCATCCCCACCCCCTCCCCCAAATAATTTACTGCTGATCCACACGGCCAGTCCAGCGACACCTGAAGCGCCATGAACTGTCACCACAGCGGTCTTGTTTGCGGCTACCTTTGTGGTGGAATCAAAGGGAGGCGTGCGTGCCGTTGTGTCACCATGACTACACTGGACGCAACACGTCGCCTTTTCAGATGAGTCTCAGTTGTGCGTCGAGCATCTGTGTGGACATATCGAGTACACAAATTTCAATTAGAACACACATTGCCAGACGGCATTCATAATCGTCATACAAGTCCAGTAGCTGGAGTCATGGTGAGGAGAACCGTTGTGTACGCAATACGAACATTGTTGAATCACACAACTAATAATTAGGGCAGGAGCCATTAAGATTCTTATATGTTACGTCCAGTAACTGTGGCAGTAATGATCTGATGTATCTTGATATGGACATTGTACAATTGTTAGCCGGGGAAGCACGTTCTGCTGATCTCTCATGCATTGTAAACAACTGATCAACCGTTGTCGAGGTACTCATACGTCCCTCAATCGGCATCGGTACTATTGATCACCTGTGGCAATGAGCTGAAGCAGCAGGGAATGCCACATCCACTTCTGTCATCCAAGCTTACTTATTGTTAGTCTCGATGTTCACTGGATTGGAGGCATTGTCGCTGCCAGAGGTAACAGCTGTGTATAATATCCCTAAATTATCTACAAATTTACTTATGTATTCTCTCCTTCCAAGTCCTGCCATCTTATTCACCAGCAATGTAGACACAAATGTGATCCGCAGAACCTGTGTGCTGTGTGTGCAGACCCCACGACGTGGCCCCAGCAGCTGCACCACCACCACCACCACCACCAACACGACTGGGGGCCCCACGTGGAGAGCTCGGAGGCGGGCAACGTCAGCGTACGGATCGGGCAGACGGCCACCCTCGACTGCCGCGTGCAGCTGCTACACGACAAAACGGTCAGTCCTGTACATTGTCTGTAATGCTGTTGGTAGTCTAGATAACACCTGGCGGCGTCAGTCTTCTACGCAATGCATTTTTTTCACTTGATCATATTGTTTCTCTGAGATACAAGTATCGTTCAGTGCTGACACTCTAATCTGCATGGGTAGTGCCCCATTCATTGCTCGTTCCGGAGCTTGCGTATTTGCTCTTCTGAAAAAGTTCAGTTAATGTTATCTTTATCTGAAATGCAATAGAGATGTTTTTCATGTTGTTGTTCGTTTCGTTATTTGTAGTGGTACTTTTATAAGCGTACTTTACCGCCACCTGCAGTGCCACAGACGTGAACTTTATTCTCTTATTACAGTTGCCACACTGTAGTCTTCATTTAGTACCTGTTTAAGAACTCCTCCGTAACGGCACGGTATCTCAGCGTGTCTGGTCAGAGAGAGGGCTGCATTCTGTAATTAAAGAAAAGAAGAAAAAAGAAAAACAACTGAGTGAAATATTCAACGATGGACTTGAAAGGGTGTCATGTGACGTCCGTCCAGACCAAATCTGACGGAAAAAAAGGACGAAAAACAGTGGGGGGGGGGGGGGGGAGGTCGTTACCGTACGCCTTTGCAGTGGGCTGAACTCTGAGGCAGCCCGGTTCAAATCGAATGGATGAAATTTTTACTGCCTGTATTTGGCAGTGAAGGCGAGGAGAAATGGTGACGTAAAGTTCATAAACGTCATTCTCTGCGCCAAGTCCTGTATTATCGGCAGTGTCTCACGAGATAAGGACATGTGACACTGTTGATGGCTATCCGATCGTCGGTTAGAGACGTTAAAATCGACGGCCCCGTTAGTGCATTTTGAGAGAAGTAGGAAATGTGCCACCACTGTGTCTCATTCTCTCCCATTATCGTCATCATGTAACATAATCAAAACACTACACTCTACATACATACATTAAATCAACCAACACGGTACAAATAGTCATGCGTCACAATTCTCACATATCCGCAAGAAAAGGGTCAACGTGCACGGAGAACGCCCTTTCCGAAATATCACTGAACCAAATCCCGTGGCGGATCTCAGCTATTACATACCACATTTACATTTCACTACCTCCTTTCTTTTTATTATACAGATTTACACAAGAAATAGGGTACAGACTGTAGTCCTTGTGTACCTGTACACTAGGGAATGGAAGCAGTCTGGGAACATCCAGACGCTCTGAGGTTGTTGTCCATTTAAGAGTGGACCAACTACAGCGATGTCAATGGCTGCCCTTAAGACTTCGGTATCACCTGAGGAATCTTACTACATTATGGCCACCGAATCGCATTGAGCCGTGCGTGGCTCGTGTTCCCGCTAAACCCGCTGGGCAATACAGGTAATAGGATGATGGAAAGGGCCAAGGGTTGAAGTCAGTTTCTGCTTCTAATTGTGATTTATTGTAATTTAGCAACTCTTTCACGGCTGAAGACCTCCAACAAGAAATCTTAACAAAATAAAAATCTAATAAAGATAGCAATAAAATATTTCGAAAAACAACATACGGAAAGTGCAATACAAATGGCTGAGGGCCACAATTAATTTCCAGATTATGTTACCATACACCTTTAAAGGCAGAAGGGCAACAACAAATCTTAAAAAATGAAAAATTCAGTTTGAAAGCAATGAAATAATTTAAAACAGAAAAGGCAATATATGCAAGGTGCAACACAAATGGCTGAGGGCCACAATTAAATTTCAAAACTTCATTCAATTAAGATAGCAGTAAAATAATTTAAAGAAGCAACATATGCAAGGTGCAATACCAATGGCTGAGGGCCACAATCAAACTTCAAAATTTCAAAATATAGATTACGATAATCCTTAAAGGCAGAAGGGCGCAGTGTCTAAGCTTGAAAGATAAATTTAAATATTAATTTTGCAAAATTTTAAGAAAACAAATAAATAACCATAAGCCTAAAATTTAAAATAGCTGACAAGAGATAATTAACCACTGGTGGCACTCAGAAGCCCTCCAGGGAGGTCGGTCTGCCCTCGTTCACTTAGGTGAGACAGGTGATGAGCCAGACTATAGCCTACTTGATCCGTCGAAACCCAACCAAGGGACACCCACAAACACTGCACGACGACCTGAACGATACACAACAGTAACTAAGCACGCATGAAGACAAATCGGGAATCGATGCACACACACACACACACACACACACACACACACACACACACACACACAGCCGACTCATGAACGATCGGCGAGCCAAGACGCATCGTCCTGTAGGACGACCGACTGATGATCCACCAAGACCGTGGCCCAGCTCAAGTGATGCGAGACGGCAATGGTCGGGCGAGCCATGTCGACGCAGACCTCGCTGCTGCTCCAACCAGACTGTACTAGTGACGCATTCCAACTACCCGACTGACAGATCCGGACTGCGCTTCAGACGCGTTCCAACTGACTGGCAGCCCGAACTCGCTATCCGAACTGCAACCAACATGAACTGCCAATCAGAACTCTCTACCCGAATAGGCTATCCCAACTGCGACCAATGACTTACAAGTGACAATAGCGCTCGAGCAAAGATACTATGAGAGGGGATATATCGATACGCGCTGCTAACGCTGCTCACGGTCAGGCAAGGCAGCAACTTAGTAACAGTAGTAACTTAAATTAACATAGTGAGATGGAAGTACGTTGAAAACAAGATGCAAAATACAAGATGGCGGGAACACGAGCCACGCACGGCTCAAGCATGTCCTGACCAGTTTATCGAAAATGGTTCAAATGGCTCTGAGCACTATGGGACTTAAGATCTGAGGTCATGGTCCCCTCGAACTTAGAACTACTTAAACCTAACTAACCTGAGGACATCACACACATCCCTGCCCGAGGCAGGAATCGAACCTGCATCCGTAGCGGCCGCGCGGTTCCAGACTGAAGCGCCTAGAACCGCTCGGCCACACCAGCCGACACCAGTTTATCCTTACCTGAGGTTGGACAGTGTACTTTGCAAGCGTTACGGAACATTTGGCGACAGTCATAAGTTGGTGATGAGTGAACGATCAAGAAGAGATGGGAGACACTGCACATAGTTGAAGGAAGACCAGGGCATAAACGCCTGGTGAGGACGTGATCATCAGAGATGGAGCAAAAGCTCATAATGTGGAAGAATAGGGAAGGAAATTAATCGAGTTCCTTAAGAAGTAACCATCAAGGCATTTGCGACATATGATTTTGGAGAATCGTAGTAAACCTAAACCTACGTATTCAGACGGAGACTTGAATCGCCGTCGTCTATAATACGACAAACGTGTTTTAACTCTGCACCAGCTACCTCGGTGCTTATTACTGAGGGTAAATCATAACCTGCACTGGACGCCTCGTCTGTTGTGACTGGGGCCGATCTACCTGGAAGGACAAGTACAGAGGGAGAGTGTGCTGGTCGTCGAGTACTCCAACGTTAGGTGAGTTACGGAGCTTCTCTGGAAAACAGCTGGTAGGTACCGAGGGAAGGATGGTATGCGCTGCGTATGATCCTTAGAGGTCATCGTGTGAGATATGAAGGAGGGTAACACTTACTGAGAGCACTACATACAGATCGTTGGAAATTGTAGCTCATATTCTCACAAACAATATCTACCGTCAGCACTCAGAGACCACCCTGTGTTCCTTCGTACGATTGGCAGAAATAGCGAATACAGTTACTCTTGCTCGTGGAGTAGAAACACGATCCAAACCTGCATCTCGAATCCTAGAACGTATCAAGTTGTTCTCATCAGGAGCCGAGAGTTGGAAATAAATTGCGATTATCTCGCATGTGGATTTCTTACGCACCACATTCGGGTAGACAATGGTAGGTACCCTCTGTGCTCTACACATAGGAATATTGCTACTTGGATGACTGACTACAGACCGAGTGCTTTCCGTAGTGTTTCAGGGTGAAAGAACCCTACGTTGGCGCCATGATCAGTCACGTTACGTGTTTGATTTGGATTGCTTCGAAACATTAGGAAGAGAGAGGAACTGTCATCCTTCCATGAAGAAAATCGGAAACGTAATTAGGACATTATTTAATTGTTTTGGTCTTCCTTCAACTATGTGCAGTGTGTTTGGTGTTTGAATTAGTCTCACTTATTAATTTTAATTAATACCATCAAGAATCATGAAGAAGATACGCTCAAAGCTAGTCTTAAAATTAAATCTAGTTTAAAAATAACCAAGTGGAGGCTTACGACTGGAGAGAATCAGCTTATAGCGTTAAACACAGGCCAAGGCCGAATGACAGATAAGAAAGAAATACTCGAATGTATTGAGAATTTTTATAGTAACCTGTACAATAAATCCAATGACGATATCTTAATCCAAGACGAACCGGATACCTCTGTTTTCCAAATCCCAGGAAAATTGGAAATTTGTGGTATGTCCAATGGGACCAAACTGCGAAGTCATCGGTCCCTAAGCTTACACACTACTTAGTCAAACCATCGAGCTCTTGGTACGTCAGGTCGTGTATCTCATAGACACTCCGCTATGTGTGTACAAGTATCTAAATGGTTTTGGCACATTTTTGTTTGACAGTGAGTTTTCAGTCTTATAACGTTACGAGAAAATGTACGTTCTTTGTTTTGATCATACGTATACATGTGAGCGAGTGCTCCTCATTTTTAAATTAATAGTACTTTGCCCAGACATCGTCTTGTTATCATGTGGGACGGGAAGACAAAGGAAGCAAGCTTAGTTAGATATTTTACTAAGTTGTCTCATCCGCAGTTCATTAGATAAATTAGAGGTGCCTATTTTCGCTCAACGCGATTTTGAGATTCTAAAATTCCCGATTTTTAGCAAACTTCTTTATAATTGGGTCTTTGTTTCAGCCACATTGTCGTGTGATCCTGTGATGGGTTCAAATGGTTCAAATGGCTCTGAACACTATGGGACTTAACTTCTGAGGTCATCAGTCCCCTAGAACTTAGAACTACTTAAACTTAACTAACCTAAGGACATCACACATCCATGCTCGAGGCAGGATTCGAACCTGCGACCGCAGCGGTCGCGCGGTTACAGACTGTAGCGCCTAGAACCGCTCGGCCACTCCGGCCGGCGTGATGGGTTCGATGTTCTTTGTTTGCTTAGTGTTTCACAAGTGTTCGCAGTTTCAATGACTGTCTAGAAGTCGTGTGACTTTTTCATTAAGATGTGGTTTTTGTCACTAAATAGTCTGGTTTCATACATCGTGTGTTCGTCAGTGTTCTACCATGTGTTCACTAAGTTATGTTGTGTTGCCTATTCATATTTACCACTCAGATGTGCTAAATTTCCTCATAAAAGAATAATACCAGTGAGTGTGTTTAATTTTTGTTTGTTTTTCTGATATCAGGTTTCTTAGTTAGTTACACCATCCACAAATCATTCTTTTACGGAAATTATGTGGAACGAGTCAGTTTACAGGCTACCCATACATCGAAATTCGTCTGTGAGACAGAAGGAGTTACCCTGAATAACGATTTTAGGTTTCACCTAAAACTTGCTTAGCCAATTGTTATACATTTATGCCCTTGGGGAAAAGATCTCAGTTTCTTGTTGCTGCATATTGAACTCCTTTGTGAGCCACTGACAGCTTTCCTCTAGGGTTTTAGGTGTGGACAACACTATTCTTTTCAACTTGTGATAGTTTATTTAAGATGAATTTTGCTACTGAATACATGTATTGTGTTGGTACAGCTAAAATACCTAACTCCTTGGACAAGTACCATGATCACTGCAGCTGAACACCACATGTTATCCTTACTGCTCGTTTTGGTCCAATCAATATTTTCCTTCTAAGTGATGAGTTACCCCAGCAAATTATTTCATAAGACATTACTGAGTGAAAGTTAACTAAATGTACCAGGAGGTTGATTCCTTTGTTTCTCCGGCTAGCAATTACACAAATAGCGAAAATAGCGGAACATCATTGTTTGAGAGGCTTCTTCCATTTCAAGTTTTCATCAACACGTACAGCCAAAAATTTAGAGCATTCTACACGATTGACTCACTCAGTTTCATGTGCTGCATCAGCTGCTGATACGACTCTGTTTGCTGCACAGAACTGGATGTAGTGTGTTTTCTCAAGATCATGGAGAGTCTGTTGTCAGAGAGCCATTTAATAATTCTTCGAAAACCATAAATAAAAATCTCTTACGTTGTTTTCTGTCTAATGGATTTATTATCATACTAGTATCGACTCCTCAAACTACGTATTCCGCTTGTTTAACGTTAAGCGAAAAGTCATTTACTCAAATAAGGGGTCAGAAAGAACCAAAACTTCATTCCTGTGAAACTCCTTTTGTGATATATCCCTAGTCACTAAAATATTCTACGTTTCCTACATTGTTTGAATCATTGAGGACAACGTTTTGTATTCTTTTGTTACGTATTGTTTGAATCTATTGTGTATAAAGCCATCAATTCTATATAGCTTAAATATTTCTAGGTGTATAACATGAGCTGTATCATGATCTTTTAGGGCTTGCAGTATTTGGTAAGTGACCGCATAAATAGCATAAGACGTCGAGCAACCCTTCTTGAATCCAAACTGTGATATGCTAAATAAATTTAAAAAAATCCAGACTAAGTAAATTGTCTATTTAAATATGAGACTACCCTTGAGTATGTAAATTTATTTGTATGTTTAGGAATAGGAGGCCTGTAAGGAATTCAGACGATAATTATTTAATTCCTTCTTATTATTTTTCTTGGAAATTTGGTTAAAATTATATATTTTAATTTTTCTAGAAAAATTTCCTGTGACAATGATGCATTACATATATAACTGAGGGCATTAATTATTTTGTTGGATAAACTTTCCAAAATTCGGCTTGAAATTCTATGAGCGCCATATGAGCTTCTTTTTAATTTTTATATTTCTGTTACTTTCAGTGGAGAATGTTGGTGCTCAACCAAACTGCTTAAAATTGTGTTGAAAGACGTTTTTAATATATTAACTTGTTTCTTCAACTGAACCATTTAATCGTATTTTTGCTGTTACATTAAGATAGTGATTGTTAGAAGGTCTCACAACTTGCGAATTAAAGCATCTCCCTTACTGACTGCCTATGCTATCTCCCATTGACAATATCCCATATTGTTTTAATCTTGTTATATGCATTATTTATTTATTTCAGGACATTACAATTCTGAACATCTTAATGACTTTCCATAAAACACTGCAGTATTTTTGTGTAGTCTGCATCTAACGTCATATCTTCACTGTAATTCGCTTAATTATTCATGGCTTACTTGCTTTTTGTAGTTGATTATATGGATAAATTCACAAATTCACTATGGAATTAATTGAATGTGACATTAGTATCTGTTTCTATGTAAACTGCATCCCATTCCATCTGCTTTAACTTACTCTTAAAACACTGTATCCCGTTCTCATTAACAAACCTCACTGCTTTGAATGAATCCACATCAGAGCTGTAAGGTGCTGTATTGTTTATTGTCATTAACTGTGCATGACATTAATTCCAGAGTATTGTTTATCAATATGTTATCTATCAGGGCCCCACTATCTTGCTGCGAATGGGCTGGAATCTTAACTACTAAATTCGATTCAAACGTCCAAATAATTGTTTCAGTTCCTTTTCCCTGTCCGTATCTTTTAAGATATCTACGTTGAAGTCTCCAGAAACTTCTGACTGCCCTTCTATTTCTGTGGCTGTAGCGCTCAATAGTGAATCTAGATTCGCCGCAAACAGCTGTAAGCTTCCAGGATGGAATCTGTAGACTGTTACAGTTACAAAAGGAATTTTCTCCAGTAACAACTGACAAACACACACTTCTAGATTTTGATGTACAAAATACTGCTTATATATATATATATATATATATATATATATATATATATATATATATATATATATATATATATATATATACTGTGCATGACAATTTTATATATATATATATATATATATATATATATATACTTTGAATCTAACTTTATACATACTTCAGCTATGTCTTTATCCATGTTCGCTGTTTACGAAAATTATCCTAGTTTATAATACCTCATAGTTATTGTTTCTATCTATGCGGTTATACGGTGTTCAGAGAAGCACAGAACATCACTTCAGAATTTTTCACATATTCTAGACGTACAAGAACTTCAATTACATTGTTTTTAGCCCAATAATGCTCTGGTGAATCAAATTACTCTTACTCTTCTGGAAACTACTACGTATATTATGGTCCTGTTCTGTCATAATTAGTCCGGAACCGCGCGGCCGCTACGATCGCAGGTTCGAATCCTGCCTCGGGTATGGATGTGTGTGATGGCCTTAGGTTAGTTAGGTTTAAGTAGTTCTAAGTTCTAGGGGTCTGATTACCTCAGATGTTAAGTCCCATAGTGCTCAGAGCCATTTGAACCATTTTGCCATAATTTCTGTCAAGGTTGTCTTTCTGTAAACTGACTTGTATTCTGCCTTACACTTTCTGTAACATGCTTCGATAATCTGCCTTTTCCCCTCATATTCAGGTCCATGTCAGGATTTTTGTATCGCAGCAACAGTTACAGGACAACATGAGACTTTGTTTCTTTCTATATCAACCCACTCACCTCTTTGTTTACACAGTTAACAGTCGTGGTAACCCAGGGCCGGCCATGTCGTTGCAAAACCTCCTCAAACCCTACGTAAATGTGTGCTGCTGCACCTACTTTCTCCAGATCACCTTTAACACTGATTGCTCAGTTGCTAGCTAGACTGTTTCCTTCTCCTCCTACTATAAGCACCTGATCCTCTTCATCAAAATCTCTGAACAAGATTTCGAAGTTCTCTGTCGCCTGGCTAACGAGGCACTACAGTTTACGATTCTTGTGACCTGGTATTCTAAGGTTAGCTTTTCCTATAGCATTTGTCCTAGATTCCTCCCGTGATTACTGCGTAGGGGCAACACATTTTTCTTTCTAGTTGACTCTGGAGGTGACCTAGCCTTAAAGTCGGTCCTACAAGTCTTCTACATCCTACTTTTCTCAAAAACTGGTTGTAGCTCTTCTCCTACTTCAGATATCAATTCAAAATACTTGCTAACCGGAATCTGAAATGTGTTTTCTGAGGTTCTCTCCTTTTACTTATTACCTGTCCGCTTTTTCCTGCTGCTACTGTCTCTTTCCCCATGCAACCTACCTAATTCAAAGTACATCATCTCTTGTTTTGAGTGAAGGGCGTAAATCTTTCTTCCCTGTCTCACGATTCCTTTTTGCCCACTACACAATCCATAACTCCATAGGAAAGTTTCATCGGATACCCTACTGGCTTTCCCGCTGCAGTTACCCCAGTGAAACATCAACTCACGCTTTTAACAAGTTTCTTCCACAATAACTAACGCCCAGCAAATTTCATATTGGATACACATGACTATACTTTTACCGTATACTAAAAAGCTCTAAGACACATACATATAATACTGCCGACTTCTGAAGAAGATGGGTTTAAACTTATCGAAACCTAGGTAAAGACTACTTTATCCTTTGCAGCGGGTCGGCTGTTTTTAATCTAATTACATACAGGTTGCTTATAATTCTACAACATATCTTTTCAAGCCCACACCATATCAGGACTTCAAACATGTTCTTCTGAGGTACTGTATCGTACGCCTTCTCAACAGTCACATGTCCACTGGTGAGATCGGAACCATGACGATGAAAGAACTACCAGAAGCGCAAAACCAGCGAAGAGAACGTCACTACATATTAAAGTAAAATTGACAAACTTAAGCTGCACGACTGTGTTGTGGGCGTAAGGTGTGTAACTGGAAAGAACTACTGATCTGACGATAGTTGGGTTAAGTAAGGTCGACAAATTCATCACATTACCTCTTAAGCATCTCACTGAATACATTTGTACCGAAACGTAGGACGATTCGTAGAAGGTCGAAATACTGAATTATCTCTCGCAAAATTGTTTCACTGAGGAAATTAGCGCCTCATATACTGATATAAGTGATGACGGTGTAGGAAATCAACTACAATCGCATCACCGCTCGCATCGACAAGATGTACGACGATATAGTGGTATAGAGCTGTTGGTATAAACTCGATGATATCGTCAGAAGCTCCATGAGGTCAGTTGCGTATGAGACTGTCTATGGAAAAGTCGGAACGTACAAAGACGTGCAGCTCATCGAACCTCAGTACAAGGACTGGCAGTTTACCTTCATTATAAACAATCTAGCATGTAGGGCATTAATAGGCCGGAAGAAGAATTGCTCTTCAGTGATAAAGGGTGTTCCAATCACTGGAAGCAGCGCTCGGCCGAAGCGATTTAAATTCAAACCACCACATGAAAGTAATTGTTGGAAAAGACGCTCGCATGCAACATTAAGTACACTAAAATAAATGCCGTAACTGAATCAGGAGTCACAGACGTGTCAAATACATCCGATGGAGCACACCCACTACCCTGCGGAGGAGGTTATAAGCATACAATCATCTGGCAGCTGACTCCTCTGTGCCTTGCCGATACATGGCTTTTATTTTAGTGTAGTTAGTGTTGCATAGGAGTGTTTTCTCTCTGAGTACATCACCAGTTTTTCGATGCCCAGATGAAAGTGTGCCATACATAGGGGCTTTATAATATCCATGAACCATGAACCTTGCCGTTGGTGGGGAGGCTTGCGTGCCTCAGCAATACAGATGGCCGTACCGTAGGTGCAACCACAACGGAGGGGTATCTGTTGAGAGGCCAGACAAACGTGTGGTTCCTGAAGAGGGGCAGCAGCCTTTTCAGTAGTTGCAGGGGCAACAGTCTGGATGACTGACTGATCTGGCCTTGTAACATTAACCAAAACGGCTTTGCTGTGCTGGTACTGCGAACGGCTGAAAGCAAGAGGAAACTACAGCCGTAATTTTTCCCGAGGACATGCAACTTTACTGTATGATTAAATGATGATGGCGTCCTCTTGGGTAAAATATTCCGGAGGTAAAATAGTCCCCCATTCGGATCTCCGGGCGGGGACTACACAAGAGGACGTCGTTATCAGGAGAAAGACAACTGGCGTTCTACGGATCGGAGCGTGGAATGTCAGATCCCTTAATCGGGCAGGTAGGTTAGAAAATTTAAAAAGAGAAATGGATAGGTTAAAGTTAGATATAGTGGGAATTAGTGAAGTTCGGTGGCAGGAGGAACAAGACTTTTCGTCAGGTGATTACAGGGTTATAAATACAAAATCAAATAGGGGTAATGCAGGAGTAGGTTTAATAATGAATAAAAAAATAGGAGTGCGGGTAAGCTACTACAAACAGCATAGTGAACGCATTATTGTGGCCAAGATAGACACAAAGCCTATGCCTACTACAGTAGTACCAGTTTATATGCCAACTAGCTCTGTAGATGATGAAGAAATTGATGAAATGTATGATGAGATAAAAGAAATTATTCAGGTAGTGAAGGGAGACGAAAATTTAATAGTCATGGGTGACCGGAATTCGAGAGTAGGAAAAGGAAGAGAAGGAAACGTAGTAGGTGAATATGGATTGGGGCTAAGAAATGAAAGAGGAAGCCGCCTGGTAGAATTTTGCACAGAGCAGAACTTAATCATAGCTAACACTTGGTTCAAGAATCATGAAAGAAGGTTGTATACATGGAAGAACCCTGGAGATACTAGAAGGTATCAGATAGATTATATAATTGTAAGACAGAGATTTAGGAACCAGGTTTTAAATTGTAAGACATTTCCAGGGGCAGATGTGGACTCTGACCACAATCTATTGGTTATGAACTGCAGATTGAAACTGAAGAAACTGCAAAAAGGTGGGAATTTAAGGAGATGGGACCTGGATAAACTGAAAGAACCAGAGGTTGTAGAGAGTTTCAGGGAGAGCATAAGGGAACAATTGACAGGAATGGGGGAAAGAAATACAGTAGAAGAAGAATGGGTAGCTCTGAGGGATGAAGTAGTGAAGGCAGCAGACGATCAAGTAGGTAAAAAGACGAGGGCTAATAGAAATCCTTGGGTAACAGAAGAAATATTGAATTTAATTGATGAAAGGAGAAAGTATAAAAATGCAGTAAATGAAGCAGGAAAAAAGGAATACAAACGTCTCAAAAATGAGATCGACAGGAAGTGCAAAATGGCTAAGCAGGGATGGCTAGAGGACAAATGTAAGGATGTACAGGCTTGTCTCACTAGGGGTAAGATAGATACTGCCTACAGGAAAATTAAAGAGACCTTTGGAGAGAAGAGAACCACTTGTATGAATTTCAAGAGCTCAGATGGCAACCCAGTTCTAAGCAAAGAAGGGAAAGCAGAAAGGTGGAAGGAGTATATAGAGGGTTTGTACAAGGGCGATGTACTTGAGGACAATATTATGGAAATGGAAGAGGATGTAGATGAAGACGAAATGGGAGATAAGATACTGCGTGAAGAATTTGACAGAGCACTGAAAGACCTGAGTCGAAACAAGGCCCCGGGAATAGACAACTTTCCATTAGAACTGCTGATGGCCTTGGGAGAGCCAGTCCTGACAAAACTCTACCATCTGGTGAGCAAGATGTATGAAACAGGCGAAATACCCTCAGGCTTCAAGAAGAATATAATAATTCCAATCCCAAAGAAAGCAGGTGTTGACAGATGTGAAAATTACCGAACTATCAGTTTAATAAGTCAAAGCTGCGAAATACTAACGCGAATTCTTTACAGACGAATGGAAAAACTGGTAGAAGCGGACCTCGGGGAAGATCAGTTTGGATTCCGTAGAAATGTTGGAACACGTGAGGCAATACTAACCTTACGACGTATCTGAGAAGAAAGATTAAGAAAAGGCAAACCTACGTTTCTAGCATTTGTAGACTTAGAGAAAGCTTTTGACAATGTTAACTGGAATACTCTCTTTCAAATTCTGAAGGTGCAGGGGTAAAATACAGGGAGCGAAAGGGTATTTACAATTTGTACAGAAACCAGATGGCAGTTATAAGAGTCGAGGGGCATGAAAGGGAAGCAGTGGTTGGGAAAGGAGTGAGACAGGGTTGTATCCTGTCCCCGATGTTATTCAATTTCTATATTGAGCAAGCAGGAAAGGAAACAAAAGAAAAATTCGGAGTAGGTATTAAAATTCATGGAGAAGAAGTAAAAACTTTGAGGTTCGCCGATGACATTGTAATTCTGTCAGAGACAGCAAAGGACATGGAAGAACAGTTGAATGGAATGGACAGTGTCTTGTTTTGTGGCGGCGTTCGTAGGGACAAACAATTCGCTGTAGAAACGGCTTACGAAGTCACCGCCACACTTTTAATAGCGGGCCGACCGGTCCGCTGGAACAGTGAACAGAAAGATGAAAACCCAAACACTCTGATTAAATAAAAGTCGGTACTTATCTTTATTAACGAAGATACAGAAACACAGTAGTGAACTCCGTGTCTACAGAGATCTGTCTAGTTCGAGTCGGAGCGGCTAGGTCAGCGTCGGCTGACGACAAACAACAACTCTGCTGCGATGAACACACAACTGACTAGCAAGTACACAATTCGGTGGCGAGTATACGACTGAGCAGCGAATACAGAACTGTCCTAGCGCTCGCGACTCCAGCGCTTAAGAACCCAGAAGCCAGCGGTGGCGCGCGCAGACTTGCGGCGATTTCCTGTCTCGCTGGCGCTGCTTATGCGGACGGCGTCCGGACTTTGATGCTGCCAACCTTTTGGCAGCGGGCTCGGGTGGCATTACTGGCTAGGATATAACATCTTGAAAGGAGGATATAAGATGAACATCAACAAAAGCAAAACAAGGATAATGGAATGTAGTCAAATTAAATCGGGTGATGCTGAGGGAATTAGATTAGGAAATGAGACACTTAAAGTAGTAAAGGAATTTTGCTATTTAGGGAGTAAAATAACTGATGATGTTCGAAGTAGAGAGGATATAAAATGTAGACTGGCAATGGCAAGGAAATCGTTTCTGAAGAAGAGAAATTTCTTAACATCGAGTATAGATTTAAGTGTCAGGAAGTCGTTTCTGAAAATATTTGTATGGAGTGTAGCCATGTATGGAAGTGAAACATGGACGATAACTAGTTTGGACAAGAAGAGAATAGAAGCTTTCGAAATGTGGTGCTACAGAAGAATGCTGAAGATAAGGTGGGTAGATCACGTAACTAATGAGGAGGTATTGAATAGGATTGGGGAGAAGAGAAGTTTGTGGCACAACTTGACTAGAAGAAGGGATCGGTTGGTAGGACATGTTTTGAGGCATCAAGGGATCACCAATTTAGTATTGGAGGGCAGCGTGGAGGGTAAAAATCGTAGAGGGAGACCAAGAGATGAATACACTAAGCAGATTCAGAAGGATGTAGGTTGCAGTAGGTACTGGGAGATGAAGAAGTTTGCGCAGGATAGAGTAGCATGGAGAGCTGCATCAAACCAGTCTCAGGACTGAAGACCACAACAACAACAACATGAAGATGAAAATATAATTCTGCTCAAGCTAGCAATCAGAATATGTAACAGCTGCGACCTGGGCTATAAAACCTCATTTTTTAAGTTTTTCTATATTTTAGTTCTATACCGTTTTCCTCCTCAATTTCAACCGATTCTGGAGCCACAAAGCTCCATGTTCCGTCAACTCTCTGAGTACATCACCATGGGAATATATCTACAGTACATCTGGAAGTACGTCAAGTGACAACAGGGTGGCTCAGTTGATCATAAAAATTATATAAAACTTATTGATAAACTATCGAGGAAATGTATTTGGCAAACGAAATAAATAGAGTATAAAATCATATATGGGCCGATTTCTGTGTATTCCTAGTCAGTCTCATATCCTTGTAATACAACAGAGAGCGGACAACCAAACAAGAGCGACGCATCTCGCGTTTAATTAGTAAACGCGAGAGTGTTGCGGTTCCGCTCGCCAATCCCACGTAACTGATGCAAGGGCATTAAGGGGAGCCGGAACGATCCATCTCCTCCATGTTAATTTTAGCAAATACAAGGAACATTTTTTTCTAGAACCATTAAACACATTGCCGTGAAATTTGGACTACATGGCCAGTGAATATTTCTCTACAAAGTTATAATTCCATGTTAAGAAATATTTATTAGTTTTCGTTTTACAATTTTTTTAAATAGATGCTTATTTTTTTCTCTAAAATTTGGCTCTTTTTCTTCTATAACTCTTGAATTATACAATATTTTTTTCAATTTGTTATAAGAATGAAGGAAAAGAAGTAAACAATATTGTGTATAAATTTCAGTAATATAGTGTTAGCAGCTTTTGAGAAAATGTTGCTCAAAGATGAAAATTTTAAAGTTACAGGAAATGGCTTCCAAAGTTTTTTAAACATTCCATCCCCATATGATGGATTATCAGCATCCTCTTCTTTTTCCAGTGTTAGTTTCCTTTTCACTGGTCTTTTATTCCCTTTTGCTGCATGTTGTAGGCTTTTGTCTCTTCTTCCTGCATCTCTTAGTCTTTCTTCATCAATTAGGTGCATTGTGGAAATGGTGTTGTGTCCTGGTTGGAAACCTAAACGTTTCAGCACATCACCTTTGATAATGATTCCTTCATTGTACGTTGCCACTGCATCACACACTCCAAAATGGAATGTTTTTATCTGCACAAACACTCTTTTGGGAAACCTAATCCTAATTAAATTATTTACACTTTCATTTGAATTTTGTGTTTTCCCATGTAAACACTTTTCCAATAAACTTAGCTGTGATAAATCTCTGAATATTCCTTTCCTGATTGGTACTTACACCATGAGTCATCAGCTGTGGGTCACAGTGCTCATTCGTTGATACAGTATGAAAAAGTAATGCCCATACAGCTCTCCTCTTATGATCAATGCTTCTTGTATTTTGCCTAATTGCACGCCCATAATAATTCTGAAATCTATCAATTGCTTCATCTGTCAATCTTCCTCTTCCTCCAAGGGTCTTACCATCACTAAGCTTCTGGGATCCTAATATCTGCTTTAGTTTGCGCATCGAGCCCCCATGCGCTTCTGCACATGCCCGATGCACTCCTGTTTTTTAATGTGAGTTTCATTGCCATAAAGTTTGAGTTCCTCTACTAATGGTTCAAATGGCTCTGAGCTCTATGGGACTTAACATCTGAGGTCATCAGTCCCCTAGAACTTAGAACTACGTAAACCTAACTAACCTAAGTACATCACACACATCCATGCCCGAGGCAGGATTCGAACCTGCGACCGTAGCGGTCGTGCGGCTCCGGACTGTAGCGCCTAGAGCTGCTCGGCCACTCCGGCCGGTAGTTCCTCTACAGCTTTATATCCCTTAGAATCACCATCTCCTAGATAGTTATTGTATCATACATTATACCACTGCTGTGATCTGGAAAAAATTGCTTTCACTCCCTCTACTTCCATCGCTCCACTCGTGCCGTGAAAATTTGCTTCACAACTTTCACTATGTTCGTCCTTGGTATTACCCTTACATCTACAATGTTTTTAGAGAATAGCAACATCAATTACTTTGCAACTGTATCCACTGGTAGCTGTGACAACTCCATTTACAGATTTATGACCTCTACGTTGCCATGATCCATCTAAAGCAACAGTTAAATCTACAATTTCCATTATCTGTCACAGCTGCTTCAACTGCTTTCTTCATTGTTGCTTGAGCAATATCTTCAGCAGAAGATGCCTCCAATTCATTATAAAATCTAAAGTTCGTTGGTGGTTTTGGAAAGTTCATAATTCTACATAACACTGTCCCTGCAGCCCTGCCCTTATCAATGCAACGCAAGCCATACACTAGCCTAACATTTATATCATACACCTTCTTTCCACTGTTACGAGGAATACTGTCAGAATTAGAAAACGAAACTTCTGTAGCACATTTGTTACACTTCAATAACATTTTACATGCCAAACCATTGTGTGAAGGTATTTTCAATTCCAGTCCTCTTTCCTTGCAAACTTAACATGACTCGTTATGTTTCAAAATATTAGAGCAAGGAAATGTTAATTATTTCATTCACGTCATTACTGTCACTTTCATAGTTTTCAAATGCTTCTGACCAGAATAACACAGGCACTGCAGTATCGTATATGTAATCGTGCTTATCATTTTGTGTCATATACATCTTGTGAAACACGCCGATGGTAAAATAAATCCAACCTTACATGTGAAGTGCCCGTCGCTACATATCTCAAGCTGGGTTCTGTAGTATAAGTGAAGAGCTGAATACTTTATTTCTGATGTAACCGTGCTGGCCGGTGAAAATCACCACTGGCGTAACAATGATGGCTGCAGCAAGCTGTCGTCGCAGCATTTCGCCATCAGGGACCCCAACCAGCGGCGTTACAGGAATCAGGAACGCACCTGCAGTTTTACGACAGGAGGATTACGTGACGCCTGCGTTAACGGCAATTCAACACGTCGCACCCTGGACCCGTACGATACTGCCGCCCAGGGTACTGAGTTAGCGACCACTGTGCAGTGGGCTACCTCCGCAGGGCGCGGAAAATGATCGTCCTTCTACCATTGTCGACTGGAGCAATCATCAAAGTCATTCTATGGAACCTTTCGTCGCACTACTCAACAGCAGCTCCAATGGACCTTGAGTCGAACTATGGCCCACATAGCCACTAACACACACAAACACACACACACACACACACACACACACCTAATACCGTCGCCCGGTGAAGGCAGCCGGATGTTGGGATCTGGGACTCGCTTCCCATCTACATCTACATCTACGTGATTCCTCTGCAATTAACAATAAAGTGTCTGGCAGAGGATTCATGCAATCACCTCCAAGTTATTTCTCTGCGTTCCTCTCACGAAGAGCCCGCGGAAAAAACAAGAACGTAAATCTTTCTGTGAGAGCTCTGGTTTCCCTTATTTTGTTATGATGACCATTCCGCCATACGTAGGTGGGCACCAACGATATGGACCCGTAATTAAGTAGATTACTCCTACTACTTTTCTTGAATATTTGTGTAACATGTGGAACTTTCCAGTCTTTGGGTACGAATCTTTCGTCGAGCGAACGGTTGTATATGATTGTTAAGTATGGAGATAATTCATCAGCATGCCCCGAAAGGAACCTAATTGGTATACAGTCTGGGCCAGAAGACTTGCTTTTGTTACATTATTTAAGTTCCTTCACAACTCCGAGGATATTTACTTCTACGTTGCTCATTTTGGCAGCTGTTCTCGAATCGAACTCTGGAATATTTACTTCGTCTTCTTTTGTGAAGGTATTTCAGAAGGCTGTGTTTAGTAACCTTGCTTTGGCAGCACTGTCTTCGATAGTATCTCCATTGCAGTCGCGCAGAGAAGGCATTGATTGTTTCTTGCCGCTGACATACTTCACATAAGACTAGAATCTCTTTGGATTTTCTGCCAGGTTTCGAGACAAAATTTTGTTGTGGAAACTGTTATAAGCATCTCGCATTGAACTCCGCTCTAAATTTCGAGCTTCTGTAAAAGATCTTCAATCTTGTGGATTCTGCGTCTGTTTAAATTTGGCATGTTTCTTTCGTTGTTTCTGCAACAGTGTTCTAACCCGTTTGGTGTACCAAGGAGGATCAGCTCCGTTGTTTGTTAATTTATTTGGTATAAGTCTCTCAACTGCTGCCGAAACGTCTGTTTAAATTTGGCATGTTTGTTTCGTTGTTTCTGCAACAGTGTTCTAACCCGTTTTGTGCACCAAGGAGGATCAGTTCCGTTGTTTGTTAATTTATTTGGTATAAGTCTCTCAGCTGCTGCCGATATGTATGTTTAAATTTTTCATGTTTGTTTCGTTGTTTCTGCAACAGTGTTCTAACCCATTTGTGTACAACGGAGGATCAGCACCGTTGTTTGTTAATTTATTTGGTATAAATCTCTCAATTGCTGCCGATACTATTTCTTTGAATTCAAGCCACATCTGGTCTACATTTATATTATTAATTTGGAATGAGTGGAGATTGTCTCTCAGGAAGGCGCCAAGTGAATTTTTATCTGATTTTTTGAATAGGTATAGTTTTTGCTTATTTTTGGAGGATTTGGGGATTATAATATTCAATCTCGCCTCGACAACCCTGTGTTCACTAATCCCTGTATCGGTTTTGATGCTCGTTATTAAGGAAATTGACTGGTATACAATCTGTACCAGAGGCCTTACTTTTATTAAGTGATTTAAGCTGTTTCGCTACACAATCGATATCTACTTCTAAGTTACTCATATTGGCAGTTGCTCTAGATTCGAATTCTGGAGTATTTACTTCATCTTCTTAGGTAAAGGAGTTTCGGAAAACCGGGTTCAGTAATTCTGCTTGAAGCTGATGATTGCGTCTTTCCACTGGCGTACTTTATATATGGCCTGAATCTCTTTGGGTTTTCTGCCGGATTTCGAGATAGTTTCATTCTGGAAACTATTAAAAGCATCCTGCGTTGAATTTCGCGATGGATTTAGAGCCTGTGTAAAACTTCGCCAGTCTTTGGGGTTTTGCGTTCTTTTAAATGTCTTAGTTGTTTCTCTTACCAGAAACCAACTCCTGTCGTATAATCGTCCTGCTGCGCAACACAGCAACTGACGTTCCTCGGCGGGTGGCCGGGCATGTCTGCCAGTCACGCAGAGCTCTGCCGGCCACTAGCGACGATATAACACATTCTTGCCACCGAGGACCGTGGGTTCGACGCCTTCCACACTGTCCACCCCCCACGCTACCTGGACGTGGGCGCAGAATCGCCGTTGTATGCTGTAAAAGAAAAGTAAATCAACTAATTCTAATCACAATATGGCTAGATTGGCTGATGCTCCCACTAGCGAACCAGGAAGCCTGGCGTGAGAGACCAGTTTTATACCCATCCTTTACCCTTCAACTAGATCGATGCAATATAGCAGTGTCAACACTGTTACACTTCACAGATTTCGGTGAATGTGGTGTATTTGTCATGAAATCATTTGGGATGATTGCGATTCTGTGCACTAATGGTTGAATATGAGACTTCAGGAACGGTAGACGCTGTATTACAAAATTCAGATCAACAAATTGTCACAGGAGATATTCCGGACTAGTTTGAAAATCAGTCACCTTCTATGTTGAAACTCTTGCAAGTTGCGACAGTAATTATAGATTTTCTATTCGCACTGTGGCAGTCGTGAGGTCAATTTGGCAACCATACTTCAGCGCAGTTCACCACGAAGTCCTCACGTTTAAGCAGTAGTACAGATGTATGAAAATTATAACCAGTGGTGGTAGGTCGCTAATATCAGTCAACAGACTACTTGAACTTCATTGCCCGTTTCGGACATAGCCCATCATAGGATGGTCTGTCAAAAAATATTTTATAAAACAGTAATAAGCATATGGCAATCCAGGTCAAGACGCAATACGAAACACATGTCACACACTACAGTGTAGATAGTAAAAGTAATACGTACCACGTAACAAAGGTAAACGTAACAAAGTTAATGAAATAATTTGAAGATAGTCATCATGTTAAGCACAAAATTACAATTGTAAGCTGCTAGTTCCAAGTAAACAGGAAAACCATCGACACACATTAAAATTAACAGTTCCACCCACCAGATTGCGCGGTCGCCAGTGGCTCTGCATAAGCACTCAGAAGAAATTTTATTTTTATTTTGACTCTTTACATACATTTGACTGCAGACATGATTAATTACAAAGAAATCAAGGAAATAGTCATACAAGAGCGAGTGACAAACAATAAACAGACGAGAGACGTAGCTAAAATGGTAATAACACTGTTATATAAACTACTACCAGTTGGCGTTTTAGCCAAATGACCAAGTGTGAAACGTAAAAATACTCTTGTAAAAATACTAGGTCTACAACTCTGCTTCCACCGTTTTTCCTCAAAGTTCGGAGCTTTATTGTGAAAAAAGTAAAAAAAATCCTATTGCTGGCCACTACTTTCTCCCATCTCTCGGATAGCATACGAATCCTGTGGCGGGAGAACTGGGCGTATTTTGTGGTTACCCATGAATCGATTCAATTTTTCACTTTTTCATATGATCGGAAGTGCTGGTCAGCAAGACTGTATGCCACTGATCGATAGAGCAACGTAGGGAGAATAGGCGGCCGGAATAGGACTCCTCATTTCAACGTTTCCATGTGTATTTTGATGTGTTTTGCGACATGGGGTTTTCTAGCAAATGGCTCCCAATGGTGACAACATCTATTCACAAACGAGACAAATGCGGTTACCTGAGCATACGCGACACGAAAAGAATGAACAAAACAAGAAAACTGAGAATGTAAATAATTGTGTTTGTGTAGAGATCCGTAACAGCTAAATATTTGAATTTAATGCCAAATATAGAAATGTGACAAAATATTTCATGTTAAATGAATTTGCAGAAAGTCGTATTTCGAAATGACAAAGTCATCTTATCATCTTCAAGTATCACAATGTTATTAAAACCGTAAAATGCATTCGCAGCTGCGAATACGAACAACTATTAGCTTTATAAGGGAATGACGACAGTGAAAGTTTGTGACAGATTCGGCCTGGAACGCTGATTTATGTGCAGAAGAACATTACGTAGTTCTTTTTAACAACATAGGCATTGCAATAACTTATTTATAACAGCCAGAAATGGAAAAATTCTTATTATGTCATTAGTTAAAACTAAAATACCCTGCCTCACTACTGTAAGCAGTAAAATACTTTATCCAGTGATCTGTGAGATACACTGATGTAGTTCACCAATCTTCATATTTTAAATGCCTTTTACTTTTTCAACATTCAATAATAATATTCAGTGATTAGGTCTTTGATCACTGTAGTACTGATGCCTTTTAGTGTCGATTGTATAATGCACTTTACTCTGACGGCAGCATCGGATAAACGTTTCTTATTTTAGTATTTATGTTACATTAAGAACGTTGCCACACAGACGTACATTGTGATATCTGAAAGTGAGCAAATGATCGAAATCGGTAATTAATAATGAATTATTAATCAGCAGCTTTTGGCTGTGATGAAACATGACTTAGCTCCTGTGAGCCAGCCGCACAAAATGTGTTAAAAGGCACACTGGAAAAAGTACTACGATTCAGTTTTGCAAAATAATCTTTGTTCATACACTTGGGATACATTACGAGCGGTTCCAGTATGTATGAAATAGTTCCTTGAGACAGTATGAACTATAATTCTATCTGTGAATAACTGCACTGTGGACGCGTCTGGTGCAGAAGGCATCTGCAAGAGCGGAATGTCAACCACAGAAGCTCATTCCCCTGCGGCTGTATATACAGTCACTCCAAAATTGTATTCCGTCGTTAAGAGAGCAAAACAAATCAACAAAACAAGTTTCCGTTATAGAGAAAGGGAAAAGGGTTGTTTATTCCTTCCGTTACAGAGTTACTCTAACAGAATTCGCTGGCGCTGCAATTAAGTTGGACCTCAGTTCAGCCAGTGAAACACCGGCGTGTCCCGCATACAAACTGCCGTTCGCTTACTCTGACCTTCCCCCGGCGCTTTCCCCTTTTCTCCTGCACTGGAAAAGTGGGACCGGCATTTGTGACCTATAGTTTGCCGCTTCTGCGCCCGCGTAAAAAAGTCTGTGACCAAGACAAACGTCCTCTCGTCTATAGAATGGAACGCACGCCCCTAACACGACAAATACAGCTCCAGGTTGCAGTAACTCTTCGGAAGGGCGTTGTTTTGTATCTTACGTACTACCTATCACAATGTAGAAAGTTTTACGTTTGTGGTCAAAAGCCGTTTCAATTTGGAGAAGAAACAGAATGAATACTGCAATATCGTAGAAAATTTTTCTTCAACTTCCCAACAGTATTTTCAGGAGCCGGGTGGAGAACTTGTGCCCACGTTACTGGAGTATTGATTGTCGTATTCTAGAGAAATGCATAACAACAATCAGTCTTTCTATAGGTATAGTTCTTAACACCCGAGACGTTCAGTTATTTAGTGTTGATTCATGTACATTTATTTATGTACTGACATTTGGAGAAATAGCGTGATGGAGAGATAAAAATCAAAACAACGTTATTTCATACATACAGGCACGTTTAGCTTACAAATACTTATTTGTTACGTACAATGCTGTTTAGTCATTTCGTATTAATGAACAATATAATCAATAATCTAAGGAAAATAAAGGTACACTATTTCTCCATATTGCTTCTCCGGTCACTGCTTATACTAGACAAACACACACGCACACATCTCTTACTTTGCACACGTTACACGCAAGCGCGTACACACACACACACACACACACACACACACACACACACACACACACACATACTGTTTGATATCTAACTCTAACAGAAATACAGGGTGACACAAAGAAAGAAAATATGTTATGTGGACATGTGTCCGGAAACGCTTAATTTCCATGTTAGAGCTCATTTTAGTTTGGTCTACCTACGCTCAATGGAGCACGTTATCATGATTTCATACGGGATACTCTACCTGTGCTGCTAGAACATGTGTCTTTACAAGTACGACACAACATGTGGTTCATGCACGATGGAGCTCCTGCACATTTCAGTCGAAGTGTTCGAACGCTTCTCAACTACAGATTCGGTGAGCGATGGATTGGTAGAGGCGGACCAATTCAATGGCCTCCACGCTCTCCTGACCTCAGCCCTCTTGACTTTCATTTAAGGGGGCATTTGAAAGCTCTTGTCTACGCAACCCCGGTACCAAATGTAGAGACTCTTCGTGCTCGTATTGTGGACGACTGTGATACAATACGCCATTCTCCAGGGAACGGAGGACATTTTGAACATTTCCTGTAACAAAGTGTTTTAAGTCACGCTGGTACGTTCTGTTGCTATGTGTTTCCATTCCATGATTAATGTGATTTGAAAAGAAGTAATAAAATGAGCTCTAACATGGAAAGTAAACGTTTCCGGACACATGTCCACATAACATATTTTCTTTCTTTGTGTGTGAGGAATGTTTCCTGAAAGTTTGGCCGTACCTTTATGTAACACCCTGAATAGCTTCTTACGGTTGCACAACCATGTCTCTCTCTCACAACAGTCCAAACACGTCTGTTACCACCAACACAGTCCAGATGTATCTGTCTACTTCCACAGACTCCGAAAGACTGACTAGTGCAACATCTTTTCTGCCAATCTCGACATAGCTGGCGACGAAATTATTTAAATTTACTTTACACAGGTTTTTATACAAATATTACCAGTTTCAGTGTAAACTTGGTAAAATTAACATGTTTAGGCTAATTATTAATAAAGTAATTTTTTTTTAATTTATATCAAATGACAGCAGTATTTTACGAAGTATATTGTTTACATAGAAATAGTTTTACACAAGGCTATTACTTTCTATAAGTCAAGGGGTTGAAACGCCCCGTAACGGAGGGGTCTTAACATGCACGGCGCTTTCCCTCACAATGTGCAGAAGATCCTGAGATCGTGAAAACTAACTCACATTAACAAATATGTCACAGATCTTGTGGATAAGGACTTTCAGTAGGATGGAACAATCACTGAAGAGCCGAAACAAAAAGCCATGTGCTTAAGAGTTTGAGGGAACGCAGTGTAGGACTGATTCTCCGCGACATGGGTTCGACAAGTCCAGTTTTGTGTGGAATGTGCTCAACAGGTTGTTGATAGATTTCTGGTGGCACGTATGGCCTTAGATGACTAGGTGCTGGTCACAAATTTTCCATGTATTATGGGTAGGTCGTTTGCGAGAGCAGAGCTGGCGTGCGATAGCATTCGAGATGTATTCCGTCGGGTACAGATCAAGTGAATTTAGTGGCAAAGACGTCAACGTGATTTCTGTATCATGCTTCTCAAACCACGGTAGCACGGCCCTAGCCTTATAACATGGACAGTTATCCTGCTGGAAAATGCCGTTGCCGTCGGGGAAGACATCAAAGGGATTCAAGTGGTCAGCAATAATGATCCACCTAGTACACAGCCTTCATGAGTCACGATTACCGCTACAGGTCTCATGGAAAAAGAGGTGACGTCGCCATAGTAAAATTCTGTCTCCGTCTACCTGCGACCGTGGCGTGGTGCATGTTTCGTTCAGCCGTTTGCCTGAATGACGGTTTATCTGTACAGGGCCCTCGACCTGGTTCAGCAAGAAACGTGATTCACCATACTATGAGACACTTGAGCATTGATCCACGATAATCGTACGTGCACTACAATCGTAATTGACCATTTCGGTAGGTGAACATGGACAGACGTAGGCGTGGCCTGCTGCTATTTCGTGTTCAGCAAAGTGGGTTGAAAGATCAGCTTCAAAATATTTGTCCCTGCAAGACATCACCGTCTATCTTGCTTTAAGGCCATTTTCTCATTTAAATGAGCAAAAAGTACTCAAAGTTTGGACTATCTTTTTGAGACAATGAAAAAACATACAAAGGATCTGTTTGGTGATTATGAATGATCATACCTTGAACATTATTTTAGATTTTCAGTACGAAACGAACAAAAACCCATATGGTACCTATAATTATGGTTTGATCAAAGGCCTGCGAGTTTGAAGTAAGAGGAGTGCGTGCAGTGTAGCCCATCAGGAGTTGTCTGAAATAAAAAATGGACATCAGTCGACAGTATGTTAAATTTATGGAAGCTTATACGTAACCACTATGAAATAGCGTTAAATTTAACGATATGTTGCTAACTAGAACTTTGAATTCGATTTTTGGGGATTTGTTTCAAGTTTTATGGTTTTTACAAAATAGTTAATATTAACAAATTTCATATATTATACATATAAACTCCAAAGAAATGTGTTTTATTTTAGGGGATCAAACGTAGAAGTTAATAGCGTCAATTGTTTTTATTTTATGCTGCACGCTGTTTTGAAAAATTATTTCTCGAGAAATCTTTTATATGTGACTTAAAAGTCACTTCGGTTTTGCTGCCGGATCCTAAAACTCGATTCAATATTTCGGCATTCTAACTGTTCGCCATCTTCAGGAGAATGCTACTTCTGCTGATGAGTCCTGCTGAGAACTGACGCCAGGCTGCAAATCGATGTCCTATGTAGGCCACCGTACCGTACTCGGGGTATGCGCCGCCCATCACGGTTGCTGCCCTCCAAGACGGTGCAGGTGGCGCCGCCCTTAGTAGAACAACGACGGCAACGATGTATCGCACACAGAGAGGATTTTCGAACACTCGAACTGTTTTGATGCGGGACAGTATAGGATTCCACGTCCTGATACGAGGAAACCCATTGCCTACATTAATTAAATTATCGACTAACCTAATTTCAATTGCCTCTTTATAGACACTGTTCCAAAAACCGAAAGTGTTTACAAGTGTCACAGCCTCGTCAAATTTCATACCGTTTCCCTCCTTCAAGCAATGTTGGGCTACTGCCGATTTCTCCGTCTGTTGTAGCCACTTTTGACGGTAATGTTCCACACACCTGTCATGAACTGTGCGAATCGATACAAGCCTTCCTACATTGACACGGAATTTTGTATACCTCGGGTTTCCTAAGTCCCAAATCATTTTTCACAGAGCCGAGTAGTGCCCTAATGTTGAAAGCTGTACGGAGCAAACTCTTAATATTAAAATTCTTTAAAAGTCTTCCAACCTTGAACGATATGCCGCCAGCATAAGGAATAAAGGCCACAGACCTATGTTCCTCTTCATGCACCTCTGGTGATGCTCCAAACTCCATAACCTGGCGAATCTGCTTGTTAGAGTATCCATTTTCCTTAAAAACAGCCACCAAATGTGCAAGTTCTTGGGTTAAGCAGTCCGCGTCGGAAGTCGCATATTCTCTGCTTACCAAAGTACTAAGGACGCCACTGCGTTGGTGTGGTGGATGACACCGACCTGTATGCGTCGGCTTTCGGTAAACACTAAGTCCCAAAGCACCGTCTGGTTTTTGTAAACTATAATCTCCGAAAATGGAAGCATCCTATCGCTTTAAGCCTCCATGGTAAATTTAATGTTGGGATGAAGAAAGTTGCAGTGGTCCAAAAATCTGCTAAGAGCATGGCGTCCTTGTAGCCAGACGAATAAGGTATCATCCACATATCTCCAACAGCATGTTGGTTGCAAAACCGAAGTCGTCAGTGCCATATCCTCTAAGTCCTCCATACATAAATTGGCGACTATGAGTAATAAAGGACCACCCATAGCCACTCCGTCATTCTGTTCAAAAATGTCGCCTTTAAATAAAAAATACGATGGTGTCACCACATGACGACAAAGCTTTAACAACCCTTCATACAGTTTTTCACTAATAAAACTAAAGGACTCTTCCAGGGGGACTTGTGTAAACAGAGATACCACATCAAATTTCACTAATAAATTTGCATTATTAGCTCAATTTGCATAAAACTTGCATGTTATTATGTATTTTCTACATCGCTGAGCATACATATGAAACTAGATTTTCGAAATCGAAAATGGCTAACACAATATGGCAGACCAAAAATTATGTTTTGACCAATTTTGACCAAAATTTGACAAAAAAAGTGTTTTAGTTATCTACGTTTAGTCTGTAACTCCAGGATCGCATATCAACCCTTCCTCTAACTCAAACTGTTTCTGGAAAACAATTCCCTCTTTCTTCTTGGCGAGGAAAGCCGCTCTGGCTGAGCTGCATATGCTGCGTTCGGACGCCTGCAGAAGTTTTTCGTCGGCTTTTTCGGCGTATATGTTTGCATGCATGCTTCAGTATAAATCATTTTGTGAACTTGCGTCACGGCAAAGTTTTCTACCTGAGGTGGACGCCTCCAGCTGAGAGCGTTCCACAGCCGTAAAAACTTTTTTAACGCACGGATTAGAAAACCTTTTCGTTCCAACCTTTCAAAAAATGCAGTAAAAGTCGAATTTTCGACCATTTTGAATGAGATCCTTGTCCTAAACAGCGGACAATGCCTCGTTCCTTCACGTTTTTGGATGAGGCTTGGGGGTCGATCACATTGTGTGCTACACGTTGTTTCATCGTCCTTCGAGCAGTCTCAGTAGGTTCGTAGTTTCCAAGATGACTATTTCCAGGTGCTGGCCACAACAGTTTCCCCTTTGCCATAGACGCTTATGTCAGTGTACTTCCCCATTTGTGGCCATACATAGATTGAATCCCTATTCGTCTCTGATCCGCTTTATAGATTCCCCTTTCCACACCAAATGTCTGCAACTTAACAGGACGGTATTTAGTCTATCGATGGTCAGTAGTCATAATGTTTCGGTATATTTTGATTGTGCGCTGTAGACTGACACATATATTTCATAGGTCTTCTGACTAATTTTATGTGTCCCATCTCGATTTCTTCCCCAGTCCCCTCCCGTGCATCAGCCTTTTCATTTCAGAGTATGACTGCACTTCTTCTAGTCTTCTTACCCTCTACAGCTTGCTCTAGTACTATGGCATTTATTCCCTGATGTCGTAACGGATGTCCTATAATCCCATCCTTTATTCTTGTCAGTGTCTTAAATATATTCGTTTTCTCTCCGATTCTGCAGATAACATCTTCATTTCTTACTTTATCAGTCCACTTAATGTTCGGTATTCCTGAATAGAACTACATTCCAACGCTTCGATTCTTTCCGTTCCTGTTTACCCATAGTCAATGTTTCACTTCCAGACAATGCTGCACTCCAAACGCACATTCTCAAAAATTTCTTCCTAAAATTAAGGTAAATGTTTGATACTAGTGGACTTCTCTTGGCTAGGAATGCCCTTTCTGACAGCGCTAGGCTGCTTTTTATGTCCTCCTTGCTCAGTCCATCGTCCACGGTCCACGGTAGAACGGTTCCGTATCAATGCGTTAGCTTATCTGTCAAATTTCGCTGCCGTACGATAACTACAACCAACACTTGGCCATCGTGAGAAACAGCACGCTAATTATAACCACCCAGTACGTTCCCAGATTCACAGTTTCTACACACAATCTTGAACAATCATCTGGCTGCCTCTTCCCCCAGTGACATCACAAATGTCACGGGAATGCTCTCTATGCCTCCACTTTAATTGATTGAAAGTCTTCCACTGCTCTGTTAAGCTCTGATTGTAATATTAGAACTTCTGTGCATTCCAAATAGACTCCCGTTTTTTGCTCCATCGCCTCGCAAAACCTAGTAAAAGAAGTTAACACTCTACAAGGCAACAGAGGTAAGATCGATACTATGAGAAATATTCAAGCACATGACAGTGACAGGTAGAAAGATTAGAAATCAACCCTGTGTATTGCTGCCTTATATCGCTTGCCAGAACCGTAGAGTGCAATACCCTTACCCTCCCATCACCGAGTTTAACGACGAACCTCCAGTCAGCCGACACATTGCCAGTGTAATTATACGGAGGCAAGGAGACGGCTGTGATGAATGGACAGCAATAGGGAGTCGCCATTGCGGTCTGCGAATACTGCCTCCCAGCCCCAGACACATTTTTCCCGGAGGTGCTGTGTCTCCGAATGTAATTACGAAAAGACCTTCAAGCATTATTTCATTAAACTGCCATTAGCTATTACTCTTCATGAGTTTTATACTTACAATTCACTAAGTAAATCGCTCCAGTTGTAGATAATACGAAGGCCATTCAATAATTAAGCAGACCCTTAATGCAGGGAACTGAAACGTTTGTTAGTGTTAGTTGGCAACATAGGGGAGGGAATTACTCATTTGTTCGATTAATATTACGTAGACACAACACCTTAGGTCTTGGGGGTACATTTAGAGGATATGCGAGTACTTGGGTGGGGGAAATATTGGAGAGGCCACTCTGATTAAGAATGGAACACAGGACAACCTTAGATCAACGACAAAATTTATTTATTTATTTGTTTTATTTACTTAGCCTGACCAGATTAGTGTCATCAGGTTTTTTATTACATCGGATCAGGCGTGCCACACATACAGTCCTTTTCTCACGTCAGGTTTTCTTAAGAAATAGCGATTTTAACCTGACAAGTAGTATTAAAATGATATGACCGTCTGAAGTGGCAGTGTGAGTAAATAATACTGACTACGACTAATGAATGCTGGCAGTATTTGTATTAATGCAGCTCCTGCCACTAATAGTAGTCATAGTAATAATAATGACATTAATAATAACAATAATGAAATGGTAGATACAGAAAGAATTTATTGGTCTACAAGATAGATGTTTTCTGGTATCGCAAGTTCTGAGAAAAGGAAATTTAAGAATGCACCAGCTAAGAATATTGGGAAAAGAGGAAGATTTGGTTGTGTGGAAGGATTTACGAGGGTAAAGAGAGCTTATAGGGACAATGGTAATCATTATCGTTGTTTTAACAGGTCTTCTGAAGCTCGAGAGTTTTTTAGTTGCCTGCGCGATTTCCAGGAAGTGGCTCAGCTATGGAATGGGACATAAAGGTTTTTGCTCACTTGTAGAAGTCAACATTAAATGAAGTTACAATAAAGCACCGATGTGGGTGACCTCAAAGGTAACGACATGAATATTGGGAATCTAAGCAAAATGAAGAATAATCTGCATTAATATTAAAATAGACAAACACAACATACTTACACATAAGAACGGAACCTCCTTGAATCACACAGCAGCCAGATGTGTTGCTGAAAAGGAGCTTCAATGAAAGCCAAAGTTTTCACACCAAATATAATAAATTCCGTAATTTCTGTGACATTTGAGAATCATTGTATAAACTGGGGTTCATTCTGCATGAAATCGTTTACCACACTCGTTAATAAGTCCTACGCACGTGCTTTGTGCACATCTTGTTGTCGAACAACTCCATTATCAAAGGAACAAAATTCAAATCTCGCGATAAATACATGCTACTTATTTCGACATTGGGAGTCAATCGCTGAAGGCAATAACTCTGACCGAAGAGATGCCAACTTTAATGTGGTTCTGTTCAATTCTCTAAATCATTAAGCTGCTTGTACCAAGGATACAAGTTTATAGCAACATCTTTTTGCTTGCAAATTTATAAAATCACCGTATTTAAAGATATTCGAAGTGTTCATCAAGCTAAGTACCAACAGCGCTGGCAGCACGTGTCCACTTTGGTATAAACAAAGAGAGAAATCTAACTCAAACACCACCCATGAGAATTTAACAAAT
Source organism: Schistocerca piceifrons (assembly GCF_021461385.2). Taxonomy (NCBI): domain Eukaryota; kingdom Metazoa; phylum Arthropoda; class Insecta; order Orthoptera; family Acrididae; genus Schistocerca; species Schistocerca piceifrons. The sequence goes on from NC_060140.1 coordinate 166,059,485, forward strand.
ATAACTGCAAGATTCAAAACGAAAAACTTTCGAGAGAGCTTATTGAAACAGTAGGCAGTTTCCTAACTGAAACGAGACTCTATCCTTACTAACCGAAACTCAAAGATGTACCAAAACATGAGACGAAGTACGTCATGCTTACATCAGCGTCTGGACCAAGAATAAAGATCGTGTGGCGCCGGCCAGAGGCTGTTGCCATAGGAACACGCTGTATTTTAATAGAGGCATTCGGAGATGGAAGAGGCGGTGATGGTGTGACTCGCAAAGAATTGGTCAGTCGTCCAAGAAGGCCATCCAACGCCAGTAGCCGCCAATACTGTCACGAATCCAATCTTTTTAGCAAAAAGAGAGTGGTCCTCATTGACAGTATTTCGGGAAGAAACTAAAGGGAAAGGTTTGACTCGCAAGTGTTACTTTGCTAGTCCTCTCTGGAGAAGCTTATCAAAGATGGCACTGTCCTTACTAGACAACACAAGAGTGTCTCTGCTTCGAACGGATTCGAAAAAGTACACCAACAAGTTCATATTTGTAGAGATTACTCGGTGATACGGAGTGGATGAGCAAAGGAAGCTGGTGATTACACAAAGAAATATTGTCGCACCATAGGTAATGTTTTCCCAACAGAGTATAATGCACAGAAAGCCATTCCTGCAGCACATGTGCTAGTCTGTCAGAAAAATCTCTACAAAAGACAATGTTGGCATAGATATTACAAAAAAGAGAGATTTCAAATTTAAGCTTATCTCAGCAGTCATTTCAGTTGTGAAGATGTATTTTAGATAGGAATTTGAACTGTGTATAAACTGGTATACTTTGTTTGGAGTACAAATGTCAAAACTTGCAGTGAAGACATCGTGACACACCTGTCCACATGGGCGCCAATGGTCTGCTTTGCTACGATTATTTGGAAGACTAACGCATTACCAATAACTTATGCTCTCAAGGAGGGTTCAGAACAAAGCCAGTCCCGCGATAACAGGTAACGTCAGGGACGGAAGAGAAAAGGCTGTCTTCTTCTTCACAACACTCGAGCTGACGTAAGCTTCATCCAAAGTTTCCACTTATAACTACGTTTTAGCACAAAAATCTGTATTCACCGAAGCTTGGCATTGCAGTCTTACCTCTGAACTTACCATCCCTCACTGGCCGCTGAGTTCAGGGCAAAAATCATGTATTGGGGGCGGTCTCAGCCAATCTCTTCCGTCCAGTACACTGCCCGGGAAGCTAGTCCAATCAACAACGCGGGATGCTAACGGTCTCAGAGCCTTGAGGACATGATTTTCCAGTACCTTCTAGAAGCTTCTTCGTGCGATCTCTCCCGCAGCAATTGAAATACTAGTCGTGTCTGAAGAAGGCCAGTGACTTTCCCTTGTTCCCGGTGTGGAGGAAAAGAAGGAAGGAATCGCCTCAAATTGCTCCAAAGGCGGCACGTTACTGATTTCATGGAAGCTGCTATGTAAGGAATTACGATATTGGAAGAAATAAGACTGTTGTTCTGAATAGCGACATGAGGAAATTAATAAAATCACTTGTCGATTAGCCCAGGAGATAACATGTATCAGAACACGTGGCAATGGTGGAGAGTCACATTAACGTCTTCTTCCATTTCTACACTATACCCCTGTATACTTACACCAAAGTCATGGGACACCTCCTAATATCGTGTGAGCCCTCGTTTTGCTCAGTGTAGTGCCGCATCACGATGCGGCATGGACTCAATAAGTCTTCGGAAGTCCCTTGCAGAGATACTGAGCCATGCTGTCTCTATAGAAGTCCATAACTGAGAAAGTGCTACCGATGCAGGAATACTGGGAGCGTTCCTTTGAAAAGGGCATATCCAATTTCCTTCCCTATTCTTCACACAATCCGAGCTTTTTCTCCGTCTCTAATGAACTCCATGTCGCACTCCGTCTTCAGGCCACAAGTGACTCATCGGAACCATCGGACCGCCGTGTCATCCTTAGGTGAGGATGTGAATAGGAGGAGCGTGAGGTCAGCACTCTGCTCTCCCGGTCGTTATGATGGTTTTCTTTAACCGGAGACGCAACTATTCGGTATAGTAGCTCCTCAGTTGGCATCACGAGGCTGAGCGCACCCCGAAAAAAGGTAACTGCGCATGGAGGATTGGATGGTCACCCATCAAAGTGCCCGCCACGTCCGAGAGCGCTTAACTTCGGTGATCTCACGGGAACCGGTGTATTCGCAGCGGCAAGGCCATTGCCTTGAATTCTATATCGACGAGACGTTAAACTCAGTCTTCCTTCCCTCATTTCGGCGCATGTCTCATAAGTGTTCGACGGGATTCATGCCGAGCGATATGAGTGGCCAAATCGTTCGTTCAAACTGTCCGCAATATTCTTCAAACCGCGAACGACTGTAGACCAGTAATATGGCACACAGTCATCCACATTATTCCGTGGTTGTATGAGAACACGAAGTCCAAGAATGGACGAACATGATCATTTCCAGTCAATGATCTGTTCAGTTGGATAAGAGGACCCAGTGTGTTCTCTGTAAACACTGCACACACTATTACGGAGTTTCCGCAGTGCCTTGTTGGCAATTTAGGTCCATGGTTTCGTAGGGTCCGCGCCACGTTCGAAATCTATCATCAGGTCTTATCAAGTGAAATCGGTACTCATCTGACCGGCCCACGGTTTTCCACTCATCTAGGGTCCAACAGATATGTTCACGAGCCCAGGAGAGGCCGTCTTTTATCAAAGACGCCCGGTTCGCCGTTTGCTGCACAGCCCATTAACGCCAAATTTCGCAGCATTACCCAATGCGTTTATCGTACGTCCTATATTTATTTCTGAGGTTATTCCATGCAGTGTTATTTGTCTGTTAGCACTGACAATTCTTCCCAGACGCCCCTGCTGTCGGTTATTAAGTGATGGTCGTCGCTCACTGCGTTGTCCGTGGTGAGAAATAATGCCTGTAATTTTGTATCCTCGGCACATTCTTGACACTGTGGATCTTGGCATACTGAATTCCCTAACGAATTTCGAAATGGAAGGTCCCATGCTCCTAGCTCCAACAACCATTCCGCGTTCAGAGTCTGTTCATTTCCTTCTTGTGACCATAATCACGTCGGAAACCTATTCCCATGAAACACCAGACTACAAATGACAATTCTGGCAATGCAATATTTCACTTACGTGATACTACCGCCATCTGAATATGTGCGTATTGGTATCCCAAGACTTGTCACTTCAGTATACACCACTCTAAAGCGACCAGTGTGCACTTTTTTAAGGGCTGACAAATATTCAGTCGATGAAAATGGTTGAAATGGCTCTGAGCACTGTGGGACTTAATATCTGAGGTCATCAGTCCCCTAGAACTTAGAACTACTTAAACCTAACTAACCTAAGGACATCACACGTATCAATTCCGGAGGCAGGATTCGAACCTGCGACCGTAGCGGTCACGTGGTTCCAGACTGAAGAATCGCTAAACCACTCCGGCCGGCCAGTCTGATTATGTTATTTACATTATTGCTTTACCTTTGCAAAGTAAACAGCTTTAAAAACTGAAGTCAATATCTTAAGTCAGTGGTTCGCAAAAGGTGGTCCGCGGACCCAGAGGGGTCCGCGAGCTATGCCAGAGGGGTCTGCAACATGCTATTAGAATAAAAAGCATATTAAATATATTTAGTGTGATAACAGATTTTTGTTTTGGCCGCATCCTGCATGAGCAGAGCTTTAGCGAACGCTAACTTCTGCCTCTGGCGTCTTCCTGGAGCCAACTGACACTAGCACACTCAGGACCAAAAATAGAAAAGGTATAAAAGACTCTTAATTTGGCTTTTTTAGGTACTTGAAACTGTGACATGACAAGGTACCAATCATGCTCTACGAGGGGGTCTTCGAGGAAATTTTGTTGGGAACCCCTGTCTTAAGTGTTTCTATGGTGAACTGTATTTTATCAGTGTTCTAACAGAAAAATAGTAAAGAACTTGATATAGGAATTACAGCTATGTCTAGTGATATACTAGCACGAATAAACATTCACATGTTGTGTCCCCTGCTACCGCTATGTCACAAGACCATCACTAGTACAGTCGTGTACTTTGGTTTGTCACATTTCCGGCCCGCTAACGACACTTATCTGGAGATCAGACGAAAACAGTCCGCATCAACAAACACTCTCTGGGTTGTTTGCAATCGAACTTCCACACTAAGATGTGGCACAAGCCTCTCGTCCAGAGGCATAAGCATCACTGTAAACGGCGCTGCCAACATGGTCCTACTCCAGCATGTCACATGCATCCGCCGGTATGCTACAACATGGCGAGTATCTTCGTTTGCCGCCCAGTCGCTCTGCAGCCAGTTCACACCCTGGAATTAGTGTTGGCTGTGCCTTGCAGATCATCAATAGAAGTTCACATCGCAGAGCCAACGAGGTGTATTTCACTGCTGATTTCATGGACTACGTCCTTCCTCGAATACCTTATCCTCACTCCACGCACAGTCCCAAGGACTGCGTCCATTCCTCTAGTGCTCACCACCGACCAAGGCTTCAAGACTATCAACCAGGGCCATTTAGTGGAACTCGTGTATTAACAAAAAGTGTTATCGCACTCTATTTTTCTACCTATTACGCATATCATTTGGTCTTATTACTTGGGGCATGATTTTCTACCGTCTTTGTTCCTTCACTCATGAACACTATAACGCACTTTATGTGCGACGAAGTGCTCTTCTTCCAGCAGCGCTTTACCGCAATTCATTGCAAAAATGAATGAATTAATATTTCACCACAGATTCATTAAATTGAGAACTTCTGTAAGTTACGTGCAGTTGTTTGTCCATGAGTCCATACGGCGGTCGTGAATTGTACCAGCGCGTATGTTGCGTCTCTTGCGTAAGGTCTTCGATATAGTTCACCACAGCCGTTTAGCGAACAAAATACAAGCTTACGGAACAGTGGAAAAACAGTATCACTCCATTCATCCTAGGTGGTGGCACTCAACATGATCTTAATAGAGCGAAGCGTGTTTTTGGAGTGTTACAGGGACGTCACTGTTCACAGTATGTACAGTCGTGCTCAAAAGTATCCGAACGACCTGAATTGCATAACGCCTGATTCGAATGCAACCCACATAGCGCAGCTGTCTAGCAGGTCCTCTAATCGCCCCTCGGTACAGTCGTTTGACTATTGAAAATGGTTCCAACAAGTCACCACTAGAAAACACTGCTTTGCATCGCAATAACAAAAGATGTAAAGTAATACCAAGGTACAACAAATATCAGCGAACACTTTATCACAGATAACACGGTTCTTCAGGCTTGTAAGCTCACATTTATTACAATAAATGACATACATGAAATGTTACCACTCTCATTATTACGTCAGATAGGTAATTCACGTAGTAAGTTTGTCGTATTCATGATTTCCTCTTCAAAATAACATACCATACTTATTATTTAACACGAAATGACATTAAAAATTTTAGTTATTCACGAGCAGCTAGATGAGAATATGTATGAACTTCAAATGACACGACGAACCGTCTCTTTCTGCATATGGATTCAAACCCAGGTCATGCAGACTAAGCAAAGACTTCGTGACTGACGGAAACTAACAGTCATTCCTGACTAGGCATACAGAGAGTGATATACCTCAATTTTAGACAGTATCAGTTAGCAAATATCAACTTTAAATTACATAACTTAAACATTGTTAACGGACGCGAATTCCTACCCAGCATCTATTGTCCTCGTTAACGAACTACGAGAGATGTTAAATATTGCTTCTTCTCAAGTAACTTACTTGAAATGCCGTAAGGTAAAGCTTTATGTTGGATAGCGATTCGAACCCAGAACCTAATTGGATTGTCATCGAAGCACAATCAACTGTGACATATAGGATTTTCTCGGCAGTAGCTAGGTGTCTTAACTGAAATGACGAGACGAAACATTAATTTTTTCTTTCCCAGGACTCCTACCTGGCACCTATCGCTGTTATATTCTAGAGAAAACGAACGTTTAAAATGGGTTTGTTACACCAGCAGCGACATGTGAGCATGTTTGAACTAGAAATAATATGACGAAGAGTTCAGTGCTGACTGGGGATCGAGCCCCACACATATCGCTATTGACTGCACACAAAGAGACGTCAGATACAGAAATTTTCTCCACCAGCAGCTCGGAATAACACCCTTGAATTTACAATGATTTCGCAAACAGTTCTGTATCTCACTGGGACTCAAAAACGTCAGATACCGTTAGTGTTGACAGCGAATGAAAGTACATTAAAAATCAAAATCATTACCCACCAGCAGATAGGTGTTCTCATGCTAGAGCTTCATAATACATAATGAAAGCTTTAGTGCCAGGCAAGGATTCGAACCCTTTCACACGCAATATGTGGAGATGTTGAGGAATCTGCAGTTTTGAACAAACAACAAATTGCAGTCGAGCTGTATTGTCACGAAGGGATCAAATTCCGCGTTAAGGGTGGTCTGAGTTGCATTCCCAGATCAGAACCAATTTTATCGACATACAGAAGCTCAAATAAAAGATGGAATAAGTGTCCTGTGACCCTAAATAGCGTTTGTTTCGTCACTAGAAATAAATAACTGGTATAAGAAAGGTTACTGTTGATCTGGGAATGCAACTCAGACCGCGGAATTTGATCCCTTCGTGACAATACAGCTCGACTGCAATTTGTTGTTTGTTCAAAACTGCAGATTCCTCAACATCTCCACATATTGCGTGCGAAGGGGTTCGAATCCTTGCCTGGCACTAAAGCTTTCATTATGTATTATGAAGCTCTAGCATGAGAACACCTGTCTGCTGGTGGGAAATAATTTGGATTTTTAATGTATTTTCATTCGTTGTCAACACTAACGGTATCTGACGTTTTTGAGTCCCAGTGAGATACAGAACTGTTTGCGAAATCATTTTAAATTCAAGGATGTTATTCCGAGCTGCTGGTGGAGTAAATTTCGGTAGCTGACGTCTCTTTGTGTGCAGTCAATAACGACATGTGTGGGGCTCGATCCCCAGTCAGCACTGAAATCTTCGTCATATTATTTCTAGTTCAAACATGCTCACATGTCGCTGCTGGTGTAACAAAACCATTTTAAACGTTCGTTTTCTATAGAATATAACAGCGATAGGTGCCAGGTTGGAGTCCTGATTCACTGACACGCGAAAGCGACCTCTTAATCCCCAAGATAATTTGGTGAATGAGTTTGCGAGTATCGAAATATGTGATTTATATGGCCGTAGCTTTTGATTACATTGATTTAGAAGTTTACGTTTTTCACCTTGCCAAGAAGCTGTAGATATTAGTACGCGACATACATTTCGGATTGATACCTACACCCGTTCTTGAGAAAAAAAAAGGGGCTTAACAGTCGGTCAGATGGACAGACGACAGGCAGACAATATAAAGATTCCGTTTTTACTGACTGAGTTATGGAAGCCCAAAATTGAAGACATCTGGAAACAAACCGAAAATGGATGGTGCCAATATGGATGGGAATGGTTAGGAGCAAATATTTTTAACTGTCTCAGATCTAAATCATGAAGATATATTGATGAGAAATATGAGTAAAACACTGACACGATACACGTACTTACAAATGGGGAACTGTATACGTATTTTTTTCTTGAAATCTAAGAGACTTGCTTCCAAGAGACGGAATGAAGTTTAGAATTTTGGGTTCAGTCGATATTGAGGTCACTAATAATATCATGCTACCTCCGCCTCACAGGAATGAGAAAGAGTGATCATGTTCAGTGTATAATTCTGTTACTTACCTATTTGATGCAATGTGCTACCATTTCCTCGGCATGTAACGCTCTTGTGGCTACTTGACAGTCCCAGTACATTATTTGGACTCCATATACGACGGGAACTGCGAGACACGCACTTTGATTGCGTAGCAGTTGAAGGCGGTGGTTCAGTGAATGTGCTGCGAACGTTACAGTGCATGAAGATTCCTCATTATCAGATATTCACTGCAGTCCACATTCGACTGGGAATTACCGTCACATTAAAGGAATGCAGGCCAACCAGGAGCAGAGCACAGACGCTGCATGCACCTCCCATTAAGGGAGACGCTATGTTACGCTTTGATAGTGGCCCCAAGGCAAGTACACCTGCAATTGCAGCTTAGTTTAGTGTTCATCATAATATTGAATGACTGCCATGATTAGTTGCTTCTTTCTTTTCGGTATCAATGTATAGGCCATGTGAACAGATGATTATCTATCTCGGATTGAGTTTGTTCACTCTTTTCCTCAATAAGTTGTGATGTCGTCAGTCATACGACCCCGCCGCCGCCTGAGAGATCGATCCGCCGGATGCAATTCTCTTGATAAACGGAAGAGAAGAACGGCTGTGCTAGTCAAAGAGTATACAGCCAGTCGCAGTACTTATGCTCGCCGCGATGCACCGCTAGGCCACTTCATGTGTAGCAGGAGTGTAGCGCAGTTGTGCCAGTCTACAGTTCGTAGCCACGCTCAGTGGTCAGCCAGCACCGGTGTTAGTCAGTCGTCGCCTGCAGCTCAGTCGTTGCTGCCATCAAATCTTTGTAACCCAGGTCAAAATTAGTCTTCAAATTCACCAGATTCGACATTCAAGATTACGAGAGATTAATTCGTCACTGCAAGATTTCTGACTTGTAAATTATGTCATTCTACAGACGCTTAGTGTAGTCGCGTCTTCTATAGTTATCAACCAACAGGTCATGGACTACAACAAAGTCAAGTAATAAATACTTTATTATTTTGTACTCCTGTCAATTAATTGAGTTTTCCTGTTTTAGCTACCAAGCAGTCTCGGCATTGTAGAACCCACGTCTCCATCTCCTTGGTTACCTCATATTTGCTACCCCATTTTGAAGATCGAGAGCCATCACTAACGAAGACCTATTTCATGTTCTGCTTACTTATGAGGCTCCATTTACTTGTGAAGCCATGTGCAATAATGCGAGGGCTACGTGAAAACCCTTTGGATTCCGAGGACAAATTAGTTTCAAGAATTGTTACAGCACCCACACGCCTACAGAAAACGTCACACATTTTTCTTCAAACCTTTGACGCCGTGGTATGTCGATAAAGGCGCTACGTTCACGCTAACGGCGCTCATCTTGAACATGCATTTTAACACTGATCAGAACAACAAAGGACTGAAACACAATTAAGACTGTTAACCTCACAATCAGTTCCAACAACATGCTCGACAATACGTTCTCAGTCAGTATTCATTTCAGGCATTTGTTGTCTCCGTCACATTTGTCAGTTTGGGCATCGAGGTGTTGATACTAAAATTAGCTACGCCTCTCTGCCCCTACCAATCTCATTTAATCATGTTTAAAATTGCTGTTAGTATTTAAGTTGACGTGTCCTGTACCCAATTTTTGTTTAAAACTTTCACATACCTCATTTTTTGCCATCACATATACAATGAGATAAAAAAGTCGTAGGATAACACCAAGTATCGTGACTGAACTCCTTTTGTCCGGCGTGGGGCAGCAGTTCTAATTGGCATGTACTCAACAAATCGCTGGAAATCTCTTGCAGTAATATCAGCCATGCTGCCTCTACAGCCGTCCATAATTGCGAAAGTATTGCGGTGGAGGATATTATGCACGACCTGACCTCCAGATTATGTACCATAAATGTTCGACGTTATTCATGTCGTTCGATCTGGGAGGCCAAAACAATCGCTCGAATGTCCAGAGTGTTCTTCAAACCAATCGCGAACACTTCTCGCCCAGTGACATATTGTCTTACTATCCACTAAAATTCCATCGTTGTTTCGGAACGTGAAGTCCATGAATGCTGAAAATGGTCTCCAGGTAGCCGAACGTAACCAGGACCCAGTCCATTCCATGTAAATACAGTGCACACCACTATGGAGGCACCACCAGCTTCGACAGTAGCTTGTTGACGACGTGGGTCCGAGTCCTCATGGGGTCTGCGCCACATTCGAATCCTACCATCATCTCTTATCAACTGGAATCGGGACTCATCTTACCAGGCCACGGTTTTCCAGTCGTCTAGGGTCCAACAGATACGGTGACGAGCCCAGTAGAGGGCTGCTGGCGATGTCGCGTTGTTAGCAAAGGCACTCGCGTCGGCCGCCTGCTCCCATTTCCCATGAACGCAAAATTTCGCCTCACTGCCAGATATGTTCGTCGTATGTACCACACTGTTACTTTCCTGTTAGCACTGACAACTAGGGACCAAACTGCTGAGGTCATCGGTCCCTAGACTTACACACTACTTCAACTATCTTATGCTAAGAACAACACACACACCCACTCCCGACGGAGGACTCGAACCTCCGACAGGTGGGGTCTCGCAATCCGTTACATGGCGCCCTAAACCGCAGAGCCACTCCGCGAGGCGAACAACTATAAGCAAACGCCTGTGCTCTAGGGCGTCAGGTGAAGACCGTCGGCCACTGCGTTGTCTGCGGTGAGAGTTAATGCCATGGAATTTTGTATCATCGGCACAATCTTGACGCTGTGGGTCTCCAGATATCGAATTCCGTAACGATTTTCCATATGGATTAGCCCATGCGTCTAGCATGTACCGTTCGGTGTCAAAAGTCTGTCAGAATTCACGTCGTGCGGCCATAATCACGTCAAAATACCTTCCACACAAATCACCACAGTAAAAATAATATCTCCGCCAATGCACTGCCCTTTTATGTCTTGTGTAAGAGTTAACACCGCCATCTGTGTACGTGTGTATCGCTACACGATGAGTTTTGTCACATCTCCGACAATTTTTCGTGAAGTACAGAACATGTTTTACTTATTAGCTGTTCCTTCTTCTTCCTCCTGGACTTTATGCGGTATTTTTATGTGGTTGACAAGTAAATTATTGGATTCGGCCATGTTAGCGACACGGAGTGGTCGGATGCCCTTGCTGCCGCCATCCCAACCCCTCCCCCTTCCCAACCCCCTCTCCCGGCACGTAATACTGTACCTCAAATAATTGCGTCTAATGTTATCCCCTGTGAAACTGTGTGAACGGTTCCTAATGGTTTGTAAACCGTGTCAGATGAGAGGTGGGCCGGTATTCACGTAGTCGGATGTGGGAAATCACGTAAAAATCACACCCTGGCAGGCCGGCACACCGGTCGTCGTCCTTAAGCCCCCACGCAGATCAGATCTCTGCTGTCATGTCTAGGGAGACCTCTAGTGTGATCGCCACGCTGAGAGTGCGCCGTGCTCCTGACGGCATCGCACAGTCCGTATGGATTTTTTTATTACTTTATTTTTTTCCATCAGTCTTCTGACTGGTTTGATGCAGCCTGCCACGTATTCCTCTCCTGTTCCAATCTCTTCATCTCAGAGCAGCATTTACAGCCTACGTGCTCAATTATTTGCTGGATGTATTCCAATCTCTGTTTTCCTCTACAGTTTTAACTCTCCACATATCCCTTTAACACAATACAATTGTTATCCCTTCTTCTGTTTGTGTTTTCCATATATATTCTCTGGAGAACCTCCTCATTCCTTAGCTTGTCGGTCCACTTCATTTCCAACGTTCTTCAGTAGCATCACAAGTCATATGCTTTAGTTCTCTTCTTTTCCAGTTTTGCCACAATCATTGTTTCAGTACCATACAGTGCTCTTTTCCAAACGTATTTTCTCAAAAATTTCTTCCTCAAATAGTAATTGGTAATAGTAAACCTGTTTGGCCAGGAATTCCCTTTTTGCCAGTGCTAGTCTGCTTTTATATCCTCCTTGCACCAACCGTTGTGGATTGTTTTGCTGTCTATGTATCAGAATTCCTGAACTTCATCTACTTCGTGAGCACCAATCCTATTGGTTCAAATGGCTCTGAGCACTATGCGACTCAATTTCTGAGGTCATCAGTCGCCTAGAACTAAGAACTAATTAAACCTAACTAACCTAAGGACATCTCACACGTCCATGTCCGAGGCAGGATTCGAAACTCCTACCGCAGCGGTCGCTCGGTTCCAGACTGTAGCGCCTAGAACCGCACGACCAAGGCGGCCGGCACCAATCCTATTGTTAAGTATAATTAATCATTATTGTTATTGTTATTATCATTTAATATCAGTATTTTATATTACAACTTACACTACTGGCCATTAAAATTGCTACACCACGAAGATGACGTGCTACAGACGCGAAATTTAAACGACAGGAAGAAGATGCTGTGATATGCAGATGATTAGCTTTTCAGAGCATTCACACAAGGTTGGCACCGGTGGCGACATCTACAACGTGTTGACATGAGGAAAGTATTCAACCGATTTCTCATACACAAACAGCAGTTGACTGGCGTTGCTTGGTGAAACGATGTGATGCCTCGTGTAAGGAGTAGAAATGCGTCCATCACGTTTCCGACTTTGATAAAGATCGGATTGTAGCCTATCGCGATTGCGGTTTATTGTATCGCGACATTGCTCCTCGCGTTGGTCGAGATCAAATGACTGTTAGCAAAATATGGAATCGGTGGGTTCAGGAGGATAATATGGAACGCAGTGCTGGATCCCAATGGCCTCGTATCAATAGCAGTCGAGATGACAGAATTCTTATCCGCATGGCTGCAACGGATCGTGCAGCCACGTCTCGATCCCTGAGTCAACAGATGGGGATATTTGCAAGACAACAGCCATCTGCACGAACAGTTCGACGACGTTCGCAGCAGCATGGACTATCAGCTCGCAGACCATGGCTACGGTTACCGTTGACGCTGCATCACAGACAGGAGCGCCTGCGATGGTGTACTCAATGACGAACCTGGGTGCAAGAATGGCAAAACGTCATTTTTTCGGATGAATCCAGGTTCTGTTTACAGCGTCATGATGGTTGCATCTGTGTTTGGTGACATCGCGGTGAACGCACATTGGAAGCGTGTATTCGTCATCGCCGTACTGGCGTATCACCCGGCGTGATGGTATGGGGTGCCATTGGTTACACGTCTCGGTCACATCTTGTTCGAATTGACGGCACTTTGAACAGTGGACGTTACATTTCAGATGTATTACGACCCGCTGCTCTGCCCTTCAAATGGTTCAAATGGCTCTGAGCACTATGGGACTTAACTGCTGTGGTCATCAGTCCCCTAGAACTTAAAACTACTTAAACCTAACTAACTTAAGGACATCACACACATCCATGCCCGATTCAGGATTCGAACCTCCTACCGTAGCGGTCGAGTGGTTCCAGACTGTAGCGCCTAGAACCGCTCGGCTACTCCGGCCGGCCTCTACCCTTCATTCGATCCCTGCGAAACCCTAAATTTCAGCAGGATAATGCACGATCGCCTGTTGCAGGTCCTGTACGGGCCTTTCTTGATACAGAAAACGTTCGAGTGCTGCCCTGGCTAGCACATTCTCCAGATCTCCCACCAATTGAAATCGTCTGGTCAATGGTGGCCGAGCAACTGGCTCGTCACAATACACCAGTCACTACTCTTGATGAACTGTGGTATCGTGTTGAAGCTGCATTGGCAGCTGTACCTGTACACGCCATCCAAGCTCTGTTTGACTCAATGCCCAGGCGTATCAAGGCCTTTATTACGGCCAGAGGTGGTTGTGCTGGGTACTGATTTCACAGGATCTATGCACCAAAATTGCGTGAAAATGTAATTACATGTCAGTTCTAGTATAATATATTTGTCCAATGAAACCCGTTTATCATCTGCATTTCTTCTTGGTGTAGCAATTTTAATGGCCAGTAGTGTATTATCACTTAACATTATAACTATTGCTATACTGAAGCACATCTATGTCATCAATTATAGGTAACAAATGAAAAACAATATGTTGATTGAATCACGAGCTACTATGCAAATATATATAGTAGATCTAAGGCTAACAGTAAATCGACAAATATCTAAGTGATTTAAGTCGTGTTCTAAAGTGAAGAGATTGGTACCGGAGAGGAAATGGTAGCACATTGCATCAAACAGGTAAGTAGCAGAATTATGCACTGAACATGATCACTCTTTCTCATTTCTGTGAGGCGGAGGTAGCATGATATTATTAGTGAACTCAGTATCGACTGAACGCAAAATTCTAAACTTCATTCCGTCTCTTGGAAGCAAGTCTCTTAGATTTCAAGAAAAAAAATACGTATACAGTTCCCCATTTGTTAGTACTTCTATCGTTATGTCAGTGTTTTACTCATATTTCTCATCAATATATCCTCATGATTTAGATCTGAGACGGTTAAAAATATTTGCTCCTAACCATTCCCATCCATATTGGCACCATCCATTTTCGGTTTGTTTCCAGATGTCTTCAATTTTGGGCTTCCATAACTCAGTCAGTAAAAACTGAATCTTTATATTGTCTGCCTGTCGTCTGTCTATCTGACCGACTGATAAGCCCCTTTTTTTCTCAAGAACGGGTGTAGGTATCAATCCTAAATTTATGTCACGTACTAATATCTACAGCTTCTTGGCAAGGTGAAAAACGTAAACTTCTAAATCAATGTAATCAAAAGCTACGGCCATTTAAATCACATATTTCGATACTCGCAAACTCATTCACCGAATTAACTTGGGGATTATGAGGCCGCTTTCGCTGTATTCAATCTTTTTATTATCAGATAATAATAACAATGGCGTGTGACGAGGGCCCCCCGTCGGGTAGACCGCTCGCCTGGTGCAAGTCTTTCGATTTGACGCCTCACAATTGTTTTTGTGCCACTGAAAACCACGTCCTAAAGGGACATCCACGTAACAGTGAATCATATATCTGTTCTTTGTTTCTTTCTTTTGCTTGTGCCTTGTTCCCGCAATGACCCAGGGTCATCATGGTTAAACAGATGTGGCAAGGTTAATTTAAGGCGTGGCTGGATGCCCTTCCTGCTGCCACCCCATACCCCCCGGTACGGAATTAGTGTACGCCAACTGTCTGTGTCTAGTGTAATCCATGAAATAGTGGAAATGTGTTCAGATGTCTACGAGCTGTGTAACTGAGGCGGGACCAGCCCAGTATTCACCTAGTGGGATGTGGAAAACCGCCCAAAAACCACATCCAGGCTGGCCTGCACCCCGGCCTCCGTCGTTAAGCCGCTGGGCGGATTCAATCTCGGGCCGGCGCGCCTACCTGAGTCCACGAAGCAGCGCATTAGCGCTCTCGGCTAACCTGGCGTGTCAGTGAATCATATATCTGTTACAGGTCCTAAAATACCCTTTAATACGAACAAATTTTAAAGAACTTTTCAAAATCATAGAAATTAGAGAAAAAGGTTCTAACATCATAAGAGTTAAGTACCTTGGAACATGGAACCCAACACCCCTTGTCTACAAGCTTTACTCACTCATGAAATCTATAGCCAATTTCCTGGTGACCTAGAATCACAGTTAATTTCTAATTATATCACTTAAAAATACATTTTTTGCCATTTTTTTGTCCGTCTGTCTGTCTGTCCGTCTGCCAAGACCCCTATCTCTCAAGAACAGGTATTGATATCAAGTTGTCTGTTACTGACTTGTACAGTCCCTTACAATGTCAAAATATTTAAATTATAAGTCAATGCAATCAAAAGATATGACCCTATATGTCACGTACTATTTAGACATCAGCAAATTCACTCATCAGAACTTCTCCTTGACAAGAAGCCAAGTTTCACAATAAAAGTAACGAAAAAATTCGAAAATCCCCAAATGGTAAGTATATCTCACTTTTTTTCTTTTTGTTGTCATTCTGTCTCTGCGTCCGTCTGTTAAGACAAATTTATCAAGTTTAAATTTATGTCAAGTACTAAGGTCTACTGCACTTTTACAGTGTAAGTAATTTAAGCTGTTAAGTCAGTGCAATCAAAAGATATGTCCATTTACGTCACTTACCTATTTCGATGCTACCAAGCTCACTCATCATAATCAATAGGTGTGTGTGTATTGTGTATTAAACCGGGAACCTAGAAACAACGGAGAGGCTTCGACCCCGTCGTAGCCCTCAGTAGTTCGCAACCCCAAAACAGGCTACAGCAGTCCACTCACCCCACCGCCACCCCGCACCGAACCCTGGGTTATTGTGCGGTTCGTCCCCCGGTGGACCCCCGCCCCGGGAACGTCTCATATCAGACGAGTGTAGCCCCTATGTCTGTGTGGTAGAGTAATTATGGTGTACGCGTATGTGGAGACAGCGTTTGCGCAGCAATAGCCGACATAGTGTAACTGAGGCGGAATAGGGGAACCAACCCGTATTCGCCGAGGCAGACGGAAAACCGCCTTTAAAACCATCCACAGGCTAGCCAGCACACCGGACCTCGACACTGATCCGCCGGGCGGATACGTGCTGGGGACCGGCACACCTTCCCGCTCGGGAAGCAGCGCGTTAGACCGTGGGGCTAGCCGGGCAGGCAACCTATAGGGTACTTCCCCTTGACCTAGAATCACGAATTCAAGAACTGTTAGTTGGTTACTGCATTGCAATTTTTTTATCTTATTTTATTTATTTATTTATTTTTCAAAGCTTCTAAGTCAGTACATTCAAATGATACGACCATATGTGTCACCTATTTTGATTCTTGCAAACTCACTCGTCAAAACATGTAGTTTTACTATCTACGAATCGTATATGGCGGAGCTTGTGGTTTAACGGTAAAGCGCATGTCTGGAAACCGGTAGGCTGTCCGATCGAATGGCGGTCGGACAAGGGATGTTTCACCCTCAGTTTTCCCTTGCCTCCACCTCCCAACGACGTGGGGAGTCACCAGAGACAACGCACGATTTTGATACCACGTCTAATCGTAGGTCTTGTAATAGGACAACCTTCTCTAACAATACTTTTCTTTAATAGAAATAGCCTATACCAGGAATATTTTCTAATCTTGTATGGGTGAACATTATCTCAGCTGTTTAACTATAAGAATATCAAATGATTTTGTATAAGATGTGTTGTATTTCAGGCTAAACTGTATAAAAATAAATTAATTTGTTAAAATCGATATTGACTAGCTCTGTTTGTATAGCTGAAATAATTCTTCTGTTCGAAATGTTGGAAATTACGAAATATCTGACCTACTTAAAATTCATGTTATTAACTGCACAATCTAATGCTAATTATTAAATTTATTTCTGGATTCATTTACAAAATAATGATATAACTTGTTAACGATTCTTCTATTGCCATGATAGTTTGTAAACTGTTTTGAATTGTAAACTCTTTGGTATGTGTTGGTACCAAAGAATGAGTTAGGTGTAGTGGACATGCCTATGATGGAAACGGACGAGTTTTTAATTTTGACACTAATAATGTAATTTTTGGATTTATGAAAATGGAGGTTGGGAAGTCAGTGGGATAAAATAAAAAAAGTCATAGAAACGCGAAGTACTTCATCAGTTGTTATGTCAATTATAACCCACAAAGTCAAAATTGCAGCCTCAAGAATCTACCCCTAGAAGTACTGCAGCCAACAACGTGAAAATGAATATAAGTAAAAAAAAATTCTTGTAGGCCTACATCTTACGCCTCTTGAAGCTTTTTAAACTATTGAAGACACTGAAAATTTACTGGTGATGTGTGGGAGTGTAAGATTACAGTCTCCTTTCTCGACCGTATACCTGGGGAAGGTTTCTGACACCCATGTCGCCGTTGTAACTTCCAATATAAATACTTGCACCAGGCCAACAAGCCACACGAAATTGTTATTATTACGGTACATATATACGTAGTTAAGATGGTATGAAATCCGCAGAGGGCTAGTCCTAATGGCATTTGCCTCTTTCTCTTAGACAATTCTTTGTTTTAAAATACTCGTCTAGTCCATACAATTACGTTTGTCATGTTTCTTGACTTAATACCAACCATGTATGTGATCTATCATTTCCATTTTTACAGCAGACGCTAAAATTAGCTCTGAACAGCACATGGTAATAATCTAGGCTTATATTGTACCGTTTACTGCAGAACACCACTAGCCTATCTGGCTGGTTGCTACTGAATGACCCATCGGGGACCAGTCTGTGGAGATTTGCTTTTAGTCCTCTATCTGTACCGCTGTACATTCTACATAGTTGGTTATTATGGACGAGCGTGATACTACCTCCTCCTAACGGAACACTAATGTGGCCTCGTTCCTCAGTGTCAACGATAAACTGAAATAAATGACAGGTGCTTCATCACAAAATTCTCCCGGCCCTACCCGCTATGTTGTTTTTTATCTCTGTGTTTCGCGTCAGGGTGGTTTATGACTCTCGATTACCGTGGAACAAATACGTGTGTTATTTAGGCAGAGGTATAATTTAAGATTGTTAACTACGAGATAAAAATACAAAACTAGCTGAAACTATGCCTTTGGCTTCACCCGTTCCTGTTTCCTCTGTGCTTGTCTAATATTCTGCAGCTAGTCAGTAATTAAATATCTCATCGACGTTTAGCACTGATTCTTTTTTTTTTATTACTTCTCAACGAGATAAGGCGTATAGCATTACGCATTGATTTATAGTGTATCATCTGTAGGACATTGAAGAAGGGCTGGTAGCCCGATATTAGTCCGGCGAAAATCAAAATAAACAAACAGCTTTGTATGTAAACTCAGGGAAAAGTAGCGCGGAATGGCCGCGCGATTAAAGGCGCCATGTCACGAATTGCGCGGCCTCTCCCGTCGGAGGTTTGAGTCCTCCCTCGGGCATGGGTGTGTGTGTTGTTCTTAGTATAAGTTAGTTTACGTAGTATGTAAGTGTAGGGGCCGATGACCTCAGCAGTTTGGTCTCTTAGGAATTCACACACATTTGAACATTTTTTTGACGGAAAATTACAGTAGATTAATGAAATTTCGGGAATACATTTGTCATGGTAACGTATTTAAGTGAGTAGAATTGCATTATCACAGGTCAACATAAGCGCGATATAAGCAGTTGCAAATGTGACGTTCTGGTGCAGTAAGAACCGACGTAACCGCCAGAAAGTTGTACGCAAGCATGCAAACGTGCATTCATTGTTCTGTACAGATGCCGGAGGTCAGTCTGTGGGATGGAGCTCCATGCCTGTTGTACTTGATTGGTTAGTACAGAGATGGTTAAAGCTGTTTCCGGATGACGCTGGAGCTGTCATTCAATGATGTTCCATATGTACAGACGGACAGACATGGTGACTGAGCAGGTCAGGGCAACATGTCGACACTCTATGGAGCATGTTGGGTTACAACATCGGAATTTGGACGAGCGTTATCCTGTTGACAAACATCCCTTAGAGCGCTGTTGATGGATGGCAAGCGTAACTGATCGGATCACCAGACTGACGCAGAGATTTGCAGTCAAGGGTGGATGGGATAGCTACAAGAATGCTCCTGCTGTTATACGATATCGCATTCATTACCATAACTCCAGGTGTAGGTCCAGTGTGTCTACCATGCAGACCTTCAAGCGGTTCTAGATACTTCAATCCGGAACTGCGTTGCTGCTATAGTCGCAGGTTCGATTCCTGTCTCGGGCATGGATGTGTGTGATGTCCTTAGGTTAGTTAGGTTCAAGTAGTTCTAAGTCTATGGGACTGATGACCTCATATGTTAAGCCCCATAGTGCTTAGATCCATATTTTTTCTCGCTTGACACCACTGAAGTCGCAAATGGCGTTGGAGTCAGTGGAATGCACACTACAGGACGTCTGGCTTAGAGCTGGCCTTGAAGTAAACGATTTCAAACAGTTCGTTGTGCCATTGCGGTGACAACTGCTTCTCCAATTTGCAGCTGCAGATGCATTACGATGTGCCGGAGCCATGCATCGAATGCGATGGTCTTCTCTCTCGTTGATGCCACGTTGCCGTCCAGAGCCCGCTCTTTTTCGACCGTACCTTCCCATGACCACCAATTTCGGCAACCATGAACAGTGGCTACATTCTGTGATGTCGCGAGTCAATACGCAATAGCATCTATTGGACTACTTTGCAGTACGGTTCGTAGCATTGGAGCCGTTAGCGGTGATAGAAACAGCCTTAGCGAGACTCATTCGCACCTGTCGCTAGCCTAGCCGTGGGCTTGTGTCAATTCGAGCGACAGAATATTCAAGCCCCTAAGAATCTAAATAAACTATATTAAATATTATTCAATTTAGTTAAAAGTCAATATACTGCCCTTTGTTATTAAAAAGAAGAGTGTGTAAAAATCTCAGCTTCCTAGCTGTCATACTTTCGGAGTTGGGAAAATTACCTAAAACACCCCAAACCGACACTTGTAAGATTAAAGTCAGTTTGGATTCATAACAGTTTGTGTTTTGGTATCATTTGGAATCACTACTGAAGTTCACAAAATGGCAGAACAATTTATTTAGATTTTCATAACTAAAAAACGTTAACTACTTTTCATTTATCGTAATATGAAATTCAGAAAGTGAAACTAGTATATTGTATCAGAATAATGACTGTAAATCACGTAATAATTCGGGTTGGACTTAAGTATATTCCTGGATGCCCTTGTGTGTCTTGGGTTGTCTGAACTGTGACCTGGGGACAGTGATATTATTCGTTAATTAAATATGGGCTGGTGGCAAGTTTTATTTTGCACTTAAGGAAATAAAAGAACTTGTTGCAGACTTTTGACATTTTTCTAAAGAGATGAAGCAATCGCCCTCCACTCGTTACAGTAATCATTGGCATCATAAGACATATCATTACGGTAATTATTCGCATCATGTCATCTCACTACAGTAATCATTGACATTGCATTTATGCGTAAGTCATCTTATAACAGTAATCATTGGTACAGCATTTATGCATTATTACAAAACATCATTCAGTATTACTCAGAAGTCATCATTCAAAACAAGAGTTATTGTGTGTAGCATCAAGCTGTTAGTCTTTATATATGATATCATGCAAGTGGCATAAGACATATTTAAAATGTAGTACATTGTATCTATTACTCAAGGTCTGTAGTCCAATAATACATAGATATAATGGATAAAATACATCAGAGAAATTTGCATTACATTTAGGACTAGAAATATATCTTAAACTGGTAGCATTATTTGGTTGTATACTGGTAATAGCTGGGACTGGTAATAAAATATTTTTTTTTCTAGCATTGCATTGCGTTGCGATCGATAATTAATTGCTGGAGCATGAAAATATTTGATTTTGATTTATTGCTGGAAATAAGGATTAATAACGTCATTCGTCATGAGTCAGCTGTACCAAGGTTATCAAACAAGTAGAGTATATGTGATCACATTCATGAATGACACACGTAACTGGGTAAAAAAAATGCAAGTATTAGAATAGGTTTCATAACTAAGTGCTTATAGCATATTAAAATCATGAAAAGCTTCTCCACGAAAAGATACAAAATGGATTACTGACCTGAAAGAAAAAAGATATATTATGCTGAAAAGTAGCAAACTTCAAATTAACAGCTAATGAAACGTGTACTTAATATGTATGTACTCTAGCTGCCTTTCCCAAAACATTCAGTAATTATAGTATGCGACATAAGACATACTGCCAAAAGGAACTGCAACAAATACTTAAATAACTACACAGCATCTCTTAACTAATGGAAAATATATAAACTTCATCATTATCATCGTCTGCAAAGAAAAACTTCATTATTCATATTACCATAACTTCATCATTATCATCATCTGCAAAGAAACAGACACTTCATTATTCATTATTCATATTACCATTTACTTCATACAACTCTTCACAGTATAGAGTTCCTTACCTCTAGCATATTTCATCACTAAAATTAACATGTGTAGTTCTGTCTGACAGCCTGCAATAATCGCCTCGTATTCTGAAAGAAAAATAATTAGTCAAGACTGCTATCATACGATCTGCATAGTATATTCCTGTTAATGCTTGTTAATTCTCATCCATTTACTCTTCATGACACGGTATTGCATTTTCTTTCGTTCAATCCGATGGTGAAATTTCCATTTCAGAGTAAACCACTGTGGTTTGTTTAATTTATTTCTGGTACACGTTATTGCTTTCCGAAAATGATAAATAAGGATTAGTATTTTGCATTTAAATCACATGCTCATTAAAAGAAAACTTGTTTCTAGTGATATAATTAAGCATACAGCATAGTATGACAGAAAACGTATTAGGTCAAAAACATAGACAGTTTTCAAGTGCATAAAATGTACACACAGTATCATAATGTAGTAGCAAAAAATGTAGAATAGTCAAGATGTTGAGATGTCATAAGGCAAAATGTCAATGTCAACTGGTGTTTGTTACATCTAAAACATTTCATAGTGCATACAGACAAAAATTCTACTTTAGATAGGAAAACAATCATACATACCCAAAAAATCGAAAATGTGCACGGTCTGATATATAACGACAAGAAAAGCGACCTGCTAACCTCACCTTGCCGGGAATTTGCCAGGAAAAAATATGATAATCATCAGTAAGTGTTCATATCAATAACTGGAAAAGGCATTACAATGTGATAAATCAGAAATTATGTTCATTCAATAAAGGGTTTAATATTGGAGACATGGTGATTGCCTTTGCTTTTTCTGGTTCTCAAAGTTTCAACATGTACTACATTGGGGTGAGGAATGCTGCGAATTCTCTATGGACTTGCGTATAGAAGCTCAAATTTACTGCATCTATTCTTTCTTCTGTTGGATAAATAATGTGTACGTACTAATATCTTCTGCCCTATGTGAAAGTCACGGCGTGTACAAACCTGTTTTTGCTGTCTTCTCCGGCGCTCTTCGGCACGTTTGACGAACAACAAAACAGCCAAATTGACGAACGTTTTAATGACCACCTACAAAACAGTGAAACGCGTTACCGTAAATTCATACAGGAACAGACCAAAGTAAAGAAGCAATTCATGGAAACAGTTACAGCACCGAGACAGGAAGACAAGCGTAAGTTATTTACGAAAGCAAAAACATACGTAGACACCAACATTGCATCAGTATCAGACGAAATTAATACTATCAAACAGTTGAACACTGAATTGCATGATGAAATCTCCACTCTTAAAACAAAAGCAGACACTCACACAGTAGACTTTCAGACAATGACCAGCAGACTTGAACAGTTGGAATTAATACAGGATCCCGATGCTATTAAAGCAGACGTTAAGAAATTGAACAAAACCACCCGTAAAATCCAAAAACAAATTAATGTTTGTGACACTAAAAATGACGATCTGGTAAAAGCACTGACTGAAAAATTTGATAAACTGGCCAGTCGTATTGACGTTATAGAAACTAACAATGATATCAAATCAAACGATACGTCACCAATTTCTTTCAATCAAACACCCGAATTCCAGAATTTACGGCAGACAACCAGTGAGATAAGTTCGTCCAATAATACATTGCGTAGAAAACTGTCATCTTTACAGCAAGAAATGACTGAAATTAGAAATGTTACAGCCTTTAACACGTCACAGCGTACACCACTTTCCGAATATTTCTCACACTCTCACAGCCAGTATAATTTAGATAATTTACAGAGAGTACGTGACTTGGAATCCGGGCACGTTTGATGTTGTTGAGTGCAATGTCAATTATTTCATGGTGGCGTAGTCGACGAGATGTAGGAAAGGATACTAATTCTTTAATTTTGTTAGGTGGTTCAACATTTTTCAATATAACAGTCGGAGATAGCATAGTAGATTCATTTGGTATGGAGTTAATTACATCCTGGAATGAGAGTATGTGTGTATCCCAATCAATATGTCTTATATGGCAGTATATTCTACACAGTTTACCAATTTCTTTCATCAGTCGTTCAGAAGGGTTCGAAGAAGCGTGATACCTGGATATATAGATCGGAGAAATGTTTCTAGCTTGTAACATACGTATCCATATAGCAGATCGAAATTGCGGTCCATTGTCGGAAATTACTTTCAATACATGCCCCACATGAAATAAAAAATCTTTTACAAATGCATTCGAAATAGTTTTAGCAGTAGCTTTGCGTAACGGAGTGAAGGTAACAAATTTCGAAGTGAATTCAACAGCGACAAAGATGTAACAAAAACCTCTATTAGATCTGGGAATCGGACCAAAAATGTCTACAGCGGGCATGTGTCTCAATTTAACGGGTACAATGGGATGTAACGGAGGAATATGTGAAGTTGTGTCTGATTTAGCTTTCTGGCAGATTTTACTTGACGTTAAAACTCGTCGAATACGTTTCTCCATGTACGCAAAATAAAAGTTCTGTCTCAGTATAAGAAAACATTTTCTGGCTCCATAATGTGCTCAACTTAAATGAGTATACCAAATTAATTTGTTAACAAGTTCGTCAGGAATGCATAGTAACCAATTGTTGCTGTCAGGGTGAGAGAGGCGAAACAGAATGTTATTGCGTACAGTGTAATGGTTTCTGATGGTAACATTATTCCTATCTTGCCAAAGGTGTTTAATTTCTTTCCACACGTTGTCTTTGCTCTGCTCTTGTGCTATGTCTCGTAATGATGCCGAAATAAAATTTTCGAATGCAACTTGTTGAATATACATGACGTTAAAATTTGCTTGGCAGAAGTTGGTTGCGATGTCTTGCTGATTGTTGCTGAGAGAACGGGATTGTGAACCTGCTACAAAATTTTGTGTACCGGGAATGTGAACAATTGTAAAATTAAATTCCTGTAAATAAAGTTTCCATCTGCTTAACCTGTCATGTGTAAATTTAGCTGAAAGTAAAAACTGTATAGCTCTATGATCTGTGTAAACGGTAGTATGTCTTCCATAAATAAAATGCCTAAATCTCGTAAATGTCCATACAACACATAATGTTTCAAGTTCTGTGACAGAATAATTGCGTTCAGCAGGTGGCAGAATGCGACTTGCAAAGGCGATGTTTTTAATTACTGTAGTCCCGTCTTCTTCAATTTTCTGAAAAATGTGTACGCCTAAAGCTGTGTTAGAACTGTCGGTGGCAATTGAAAAATTTCTGGTCGGATCTGGGTGTGATAAAAGTGGTGCGTTCAACAAAGCTTGTTTCAGATTGACAAATTCAGACTGTGCTTGGCTATTCCAGGACCAAATAGCGTTTTTACCCGTCAACTGGCATAATCTAGGGGTATCTAAAGCAGAGTAATGAATAAATTTACGGAAAAAGTTAATTAATCCCAAAAAGCTGCATAGTTGTTTCTTCGTCGTTGGAACAGTAATGTCACGTAAAGCTTGAAGTTTTTCCGAATCAGGCGCAATACCTTCTGATGAAATTACATGTCCAAGAAATTTTATGGAAGTTTTGCCAAAGTGCGATTTGCTAAGATTAACTGTGAGTCCTTGTGCACGAAAAGTTTGCAACAGTTGTTCAAGAATCAGATTGTGTTCAGAATAGTTAGCTTCTGCAATAAGAATGTCGTCTACATACGTTGTGATTCTGTCTTTAAGTTCTGTCGAAAGTATTGTATTCAAACCGCGAATAAACGCTGCTGAAGAAATTGTTATACAGAACGATAATTTACGAAATTGATAACAGTCACCAAAATAGAGAAATGCTGTGTACTTTCTGCAGTTCGGATGGAGCTGAATTTGCCAGAATCCCGATTTCAGATCTAATGTGGAATAAACAGCATTACCATGAAATTTCTGTAGAAGTTCTTCTACTGTTTGAGGGCGATCTGTTTCATTAATAATAATGTCATTGGTGTGACCCGAATCAAGTACGAGCCGAAGTGAGCAATCCTTTTTCGTAACAATATGGAGCGGGTTTATGTACGGACTAACTGCCGGTTCAATAATTCCTTGGTCAAGCATAGCTTGCAACTGTTTCTTAACTTGTTCTCTGTGAATATATGGAATGGGATAATGTTTGGCTTTAAACGTGTCGTGCTGTTTAACTTGAAATTCATACATAAAACCGGACATAGTACCAGGGAAGTTGTCAAAAACCGAAGCTTGCTGTAAAAGAATTTTGCGTAGCTCTGTACGTTCGTCGTCTGTATTTTCACTGCTCTGTTTAACTTTATCAGAAATCATTTGCATAACGTTATAGTCGGCTTCGTCTGGTGTATTGTAGTTGTGAACATACGTATCTGTAAACAATGTGGAATGACAGTTTATGTTACGTGATGCAGAAATGACCTCTGTCCGATTAATTGTTTGTTCTTCTGCAGATAAAGAGTGCCGAAATTCTAATTCGAGTTGTACATTTTCATCCTTTAACATTAAATAGGAATTTTGAAAGTCAATAATTGCGTCGTGTTGTACAAGAAAATTTGTACCTAAAATAACGTCTGTTGTTAATAAGGGAACAATCCAAAAATTTGAGTGAAACGTATGACCTGCAATACAAAATGATAAGTGTGTCCGTAACTTTACATCTACTCCTTTACTAGATACTGCTCTTTTACTTTAGTTCTGCCTAATGGTAACGTAGGATAAATATTCTCTTTGTTACATTCATTGAAGGTTTCTTCATTTATGACTGACATGGGTAATCCAGAATCGATTGCTGGTGAAAATTTGGATGATGCAATCTTTACTTCAATGACAGGGTGGGAAATGGTTTTCTGAATAAATGGTTTTTCATGCAAAAGTGTGTCTCGGATGTCGTCAAAAGTAATAACATTTTCGTGAACAAGAGTCTGTGAATCAAAAGTATTGCTTACGTTTCTGGAAGATTCAATCTGTAATGTATCTAGTCAAATTCTATCCGACGCGCTATTATTTGCGGGAGGATGCTGTGGCATTTCGACTATTTGTACTGTTCTGTTATTTCTTCCTGACGTATTAGGTTCGGGATGATATCTACTGTCTGGTTCATTCATGATAATCTATTGTTGCGGATGATTCTGCTGTTGGTAAGACCGACTGTTACGCTGAAAACTGTGCTCATTACTTTTACGTCTGTCATGATAATCATTGCTATACGGCGCGTTGCGATAGGAATTGAAATGATGTGTCTTCTGTACGTACTGATTTCCTTGTTGCTGTGCATTACTATTTGATGGAGCCGACGCTGTATGTGTAGACGTCGAAACATTAAGACTTGGTTAACCTTGCAGACTACATTGTTGGTTAAGTATGCTAACCGACTGGCTTTGATGTTGTTGCGGGGGAAACCCTCTATTGTTGCCAAAATGCGTCTGCGATAGCTGAAACTTTTGTACATACTGATGATTACACTTCTGTCTTTCATTAAAATTACGCTGGTAATTCTAGAGTGTCTAATGAAAATTCTCACTTTCGGTAAAACTTGTCATATCGGGTTTTCTTTACACGTTTCTAATCATAGATAGATCGATAGTTGAAGAGTTGTTTTGATAGATATAAAGGATAGTAAAAGAGTAGGCAGCAGTGCAGAAAACTAAAGATGAAATAGCACTACTACGGCTCGGGGCCCTGTGCACGCTACGGCACATATTCATCGAACTGTAATGAATCCCCTGAGGTCACTTACGCGCTGCAAATAAATTTTAGTTTCTGCGTTACAGGCAATGCCGGTGAAAATTCAAAAACAAATTGTTGTATCCAGGCCAATTCTAGTTTCGGTATTACAGGCCAAGCTGATGAAAATACAAAAGCAAATTGTCGAATCCAGTGCAAAGTATGTATTTGTGTTCTGTCCTTTTTAAATACCTTAGATTTTTTTCACGGATAAAAATTGCTTATAATCAACGTTATCGTCTCTGAATGTGTGGTTCAGGATTGTATGATAATCCGTTTGCCTGTGTCTGCCCGGATTCCAAGTCACGTACTCTCTGTAAATTATCTAAATTATGCTGGCCGTGAGAGTGTGAGAAATATTCGGAAAGTGGTGTACGCTGTGACGTGTTAAAGGCTGTAACATTTCTAATTTCAGTCATTTCTTGCTGTAAAGATGACAGTTTTCTACGCAATGTATTATTGGACGAACTCATCTCGCTGGTTGTCTGCCGTAAATTCTGGAATTCGGGTGTTTGATTGAAAGAAATTGGTGACGTATCGTCTGATTTGATATCATTGTTAGTTTCTATAACGTCAATACGACTGGCCAGTTTATCAAATTTTTCAGTCAGTGCTTTTACCAGATCGTCATTTTTAGTGTCACAAACATTAATTTGTTTTTGGATTTTACGGGTGGTTTTGTTCAATTTCTTAACGTCTGCTTTAATAGCATCGGGATCCTGTATTAATTCCAACTGTTCAAGTCTGCTGGTCATTGTCTGAAAGTCTACTGTGTGAGTGTCTGCTTTTGTTTTAAGAGTGGAGATTTCATCATGAAATTCAGTGTTCAACTGTTTGATAGTATTAATTTCGTCTGATACTGATGCAATGTTGGTGTCTACGTATGTTTTTGCTTTCGTAAATAACTTACGCTTGTCTTCCTGTCTCGGTGCTGTAATTGTCTCCATGACTTGCTTCTTTACTTTGGTCTGTTCCTGTATGAATTTACGGTAACGTGTTTCACTGTTTTGTAGGTGGTGATTAAAACGTTCGTCAATTTGGCTGTTTTGTTGTTCAAATTTCGTATCTACTTTCGCATCCAGTGTGCGTGAAAGTTCTGATGACATTAATTTAAACTCGTCGCGTAACTGTGTTGCGTTTTCAGAACATTGTTTAGCGACTGCACTAATTTCATCTCTAGGTAATTTAGTTGTGGCTGCATGTGTATTACTTAATTCTTGTGCCACAGATCTAATTTCTTCACTACTGTTCCTAACACAAGCCTTAATTTCCTCACATAATTGTTTTTCAGTATCATGACATTGCACGGCAACGGCTGAAATCTGTTCACTAAGTTTTTTGAAATCGTTGTCTTGTTTATCATTCGACTGTTTGGAATTGTTGTCTAGTTTTTCATTAAGTTGTTTGTAATTGTTGTTTTGTTTTTCATTCGACTGTCTGAGTTTTTCATCAAGTTGTAGCAATACTGCCATAAATTGATCCAAGCCAAAAGTAGCGACTCTGTTTTCTATGATGTGTGATGGTGTATCTGCATGTGACGCGTTTTGAATAACCGTTTGGTCATTGTCTGATTCACGAAAAGGTTCGCTAATCGGATGTGCACTGTTGGCCAATACATCGGAGTCAAATAAATCTGACGTGTTTTGTGTATATTGGTCACCTTCGTTAGAAACAATTATCTGTTCGCTACGTAAATTTTGCAAATCAGGCGTGTCAAACTGGACAGCGTTCATTTTAACGGAACGTGCCGCGTCATCAATTGTTACATTTACTGTGGACATAATTGAATTTGTTTGTTCATCATTAAAATCAAAATCATTACTAGTGATCGGCACGCACTGATTATCAGTAATTAGAGGGTTATCGCTATTACACTGAGTGTCGCTAGTATTATCGGTCAAATTATTCGAGTCGGCTTTTCCATTCATTGCACATCGCGATGTACTGTTAGCAGTTTTTCGCGGCATTTTCACAAATCAAAGTTAAGCACAAAATAAAACAAGGACAAACCAAAAATGGAACAAATGCAATAACAATAAAGAGCAATAAATTGCCGATGATCTGTGAAAGAAAGAGTGACAAATCAGACAAAGAACAGCCGACCAGTTGCAAAGGATAAAGTAATCTTTACCTAGGTTTCAATAGATATAAATCTATCTTCTGAAGAAGATAGATTTATATCTATTGAAACCTAGGTAAAGATTACTTTATCCTTTGCAACTGGTCTTTACCTAGGTTTCAATAGATATAAATCTATCTTCTGAAGAAGATAGATTTATATCTATTGATATAAATCTATCTTCTGAAGAAGATAGATTTATATCTATTGAAACCTAGGTAAAGATTACTTTATCCTTTGCAACTGGTCGGCTGTTCTTAGTCTGATTTACGTGGAACCATTGCTGTAGCGCAGCTATGTTTAAAGTACTGAAAGAGTGACAAGTTAGTAAATGCGTTGCGCCAGATGTAAACTACATTTAATATTAGGTAAATAAGAGCAGATATATAACTGACTACTCCTCAGAAATTCACAAAGAAAATACGATCCTGGCCGGTTGTCGACAAGTGTAACCTCCCCACAAAATAAATTCCGTAACCTCCCAACAGTAAAAACAATAATTATTTATATCATTCACATTTAGTGTAAGCTTCCAACAGATTTATTCCGTAACCTCCCAACAGCAAAAAATAATATAAATAATATTCTCATTTAGCGTAACTACCCAACAGTGAAAATATGTATAGCATTTACATTTAGTGTAACGTACTAACAGATAAATTGCGTAACATATCAATAATAAAATGCGACTAATCTCTCAATAAAATTACGACTCACTTATAACCTTTCAATAATTGACTGTGAATTTAAACTGGTGAATTTTGGACGTCAGCAGCGCTGCGTCATGGCCCTGAAAGATCATTCTGAATAAATTGAAAATTCTTACCCCAATAAGGTCGCTGGATAACGCGTATATATCTGCTCCTATAAGAAATTTTTCTGGCGCAGCTCTGTGCAATGCTGCTCGATAGATTTGTCATGTATAAAAAGAAACAACTGATTTTTCCTTTCAATAATCGGATTCTACCATAACTCTTATTCCTTTTCGTAGTATAGCATTCCAGTCACATTTATAGATTTTCATCTCCTTTCACGTACTGAACTACACGTGCAACATATTGAAATACTTTCTGTATCTCTTCATAGTCTGCCTACGACAGCGGCATATCTGTTTGAACTATTGTCATTCGTGCTGGCTTGCTTGCAATTCTGATGAGAATAATTTTATCACTGAAATGGAAACGAGCGTTTCGCGTCATTGGCTGAGGGGCCCCTTACGGGGTAGGTCCGGCCGCCTTGGTGCAGGTCTTATGACATTGGGCCACCTGCACGCCGAATGGGGATGAAATGATGATGAAGAGAACACAACACCCAGTCCCTGGGCGGAGAAAATCCCCGACCCAGCCGGAAATCGAACTCGGGCCCATAGGACGGCAATCCGTCATGTTGACCACTGAGCTATCGGAGGGACATCACTGATAGAATGTCCCTCCGATAGCTTTATACACTAACTCATGCTCTGTCCTATCTTCGTATTCGTTACGAATGCTGCTGCTGACATTATCCCTTATGTTATTTCCATTTCTCTTCACTTAACCACACTACATTCTGACTGAAATTTTGCATTTTCTTTCGGGTCTTCTGGCTTTCTTGCCTAACTCAGACTTCCAAAATTTCGCACTTCGATTCTCAGAATGACACACATTCATTAGTTATTCACTCTTTGTCTCCTGGTAACCTTCCCTTTCATAGTCACCTGGAGATCCTAATGGCTCATTTACTCAATTTTTTTCACACTGGAGAGATCATGATGACCTTTTTTTCAGTTGTAGGCCCCATGCCCTGTTGGTACACATTATACGTCATAAGTGAAGTGGTTTCAATTGTCAACTACACAGAGCTGAACGCACAGCAAAATGTGACCATTGAGTCTGTAACTTATATTTGACAGCACAACGGAGACTTGTATCGACACAATATTCAAAACTAATATGGTAAGAAATCGTCAGCTATTCAGTTTGTTTTTTTTTTTTTTTTTTTTTTTTTTTTGTACGTACCATTGAGTGAAACTGGAGATTTCACAGTGTTTCACTACAACAAGTGTTGGTTGCTAGTGTGGACAACGTATTCGGAATTGTTTAGTGCAAAGAAACAATCACTAAACCAGCTCCAGCTTCATTATAGTGCCTTGAGAATTAGTCAGTGTTTCTCGAAGGCTATGAATGGATTTTAAGTTGACAGTACAAGTTTTTAAGTTAATCATACTACAGGATTTTTCAGCATGGAATAAATTTTTCACGAAGTAAACTGATGAAATGCCTTTAAATTTTTAAATATGTTGTATCAGGAAAGACGAATAACATAAATGGTTCAAATGGCTCTGAGAACTATGAGACTTAACATCTGAGGTCATCAGTCCCCTAGAACTTAGAACTACTTAAACCTAACTAACCTAAGGACATCACACACACCCATGCCCGAGGCAATAACATAAATAAACAATGTACACAAACCTAGAGGGAACAATTAGACAGGAAAATAAAGAGAAAATGAGTCGGATTATAAAGGATACACATAGAAAGGCAGTTTTTCAATTCTTCCTCTCTGCCTTTCAACAAGTCTGTTGAAACGTAGAAAATGAGAGAAGGATTCAGAAATGGGATTTAATCTTTAATCTGAAAGGATATCAATAACAGGATCCGTTGATGATACTGCTAACCTCTGTGAAAGAGACGAAGGGTAACAAGACGTACTGAATGGAATGAACGCAATTCTGATCAGTCTTCTGACTGGCCCACCACGAATTCCTTTCTGTGCCAACCTCTTCATCTCAGGGTAGCAATTGCAGTTATTTGCTGCATTTTTTCCAATCTCTGTGTTCCTCTACAATTTTTGCCTTCTACAGCTCCCTCTGGTACCGTGAAAGTCATTCTCTCATGTCTTAACAAATGTCGTATCACTCTGTCCCTTCTCCTTATCAGTGTTTTCCACATATTCCTCTCCGATTCTGCGCAGAACCCCCTCATTGCTTACCTTATCAGTACACGTAATTTTCAACATTCGCCTGTAGCATCACATCTCTAATTCTTCGATTCTCTTCTGTTCCGGTTTTCCCACAGCCCATGTTCTACCACCATACAATGCTGTGATCCAAATATACATTCACAGAAATTTCTTCCTCAAATTAATGTCTACATTTGATAGTATCAGATTTCTCTTGGGCAGACATGCTCTTTTTTCCGGTGCTAGTCCTCTTTTGATGTACACCTTGTTCCGTCCGTCATTGGTTGTTTAGGTGCCAAGGTAGCAGAATCCGTTAATTTCATCTACTTCGTGACCTTCAATCCTCATGATAAGTTTATCGTTGATCTCATTTCTGCTACTTTTCATTATTTTTGTCTTTATTCGATTTACTCTCAATCCATATTCTGTACTCATTAGACTGTTCATTACACTCAGCAGATCATATATTTCTTCTTCACTTGCAGTCAGGATAGCAGCGTCATCAGCGAATAGTATAACTGATATCCCTTCATCTTGAATTTTAATTCCACTCCTGAGAGAGTGCAGAAATCGTGATAAATCAAAGGCAAATTATACATGATGAACGAAGCAAAGAGGACATAAATAAGAAAATTGGGTAAGTGTGACTCGCTCACTGAGGGTTCCATACAAATTGTACAAACTATGTTTTTCTCATCCATTCTGGGAATCGGGAATCTCAGTGGATTTTTCCTGTTATCAATTTCGACACTGGTGAGATATTGTTCCTGGCAGTTCTAAGATCATACTAGAATCTCTACATTTCCTCAGACTTGTACGGGCATACAAAAAGAAGCGAGCAGGGGCTTCTTTTTCTGTATGCAGAGAGAGTTGATTTGATAAAACATTTTTATTCACTTGCTAAAACACGACTGCAACTTACATTTTATTTTTGTGTGCAGTAATTTTCGTCTATTTACTTTTGATGGATAATGAATTAAATGTATGTTCAAATGGCAAAAGATATTTCTTATGTGATTTAATTACAATTTAACAATTTTCAGATTTTTCACGTTACTTGTTCTGTGAAGTATTCCTTCATGTGGTATTTTATGATTCTAGGTCAATGGGAAGTTCCCTATATGTGATTATTTGTGAGTTTGCGAGTATCAAAATATGTGACACTAACGAACGAATCTTTTGATTGTATTAACCTGGAATCTTAAATTTTTTACACTGCGGTGAGCATAGATTTTAGTATGTGACATAAATTCCAACTTTAGTCGCCAGCAGTTCCAGAGATAAACCGGTCTTGAAAGACGGTCAGAAGGACGCATAAAATATGACAAAATTTTTTGTGTGTTTGATGTAATTATAAATTAACAATTTTAGGATTTTTTCCTTTCCCTGCACTTTGAAACCTTGCTTCACGCCAAATTTCATGATTCTAAGTCAACTGGAAGCACATTACAGGTTCTGATGAGTGAATTTGTGATTATCAAAATGTGTAACATAGCTGTCCATATCTTTTGATCTAAGTGACTTTCGAAGCTTAAAATTTTTATACAGCCAGTGGACCACAGACCGTAACATGGGACATAAATTTAAACTTACCACATCTAGCTATCTATTCCTGAAAAAAAGGATAGACAAACAGAGACACGGAAAATAAAGCGGTCGCATAAGGGTTCTATTTTTTACAGATTGACACCTGCAACCCTAAAAATGATTGAAAATACTCTTTTCATGCGACATAATTACAAATTAATTATTTCGGGTATTTTTCCTTCACTTTGAGTGTGAAACTGCTCGTCCTTGCAAGTTTCCTGATTCTAGGACAACGAGATGTACCCTACAGAATTTCATGAGCGAGTTTTCGAGTATCATAACGTGTGATACAAATGGCAGTATCTTTACACTGCATTGACCTACAGGCTTAAAATTTTTACACCGTCAAGGGACTACAGATCTTAGTATGTGACGCTAATTTGAATTTGGTGCTTCAGTCTGTTCAAGAGAAAAATGGGCCTTAACAGACAGACAAACAAACAGGCGGATAAATATGACATAAAACTTGTTTTCTGTTATACGTACAACCGGAAAAAAGTAGAACACCTGGAAAGATGACTTCGATTTTGATGAAATGATGACAAATGACACGTGGCTGATATTAGATGTACTGATAATAGTTTCAACGTCGCCCGCCAACAGATAATGTAGTGGCATAGCTACCAGAGCACAATCTGAGTCTACCCTTTAATAGGGAATACTCGCAGCGAGAAGGCTCAGTATGTTGCAAACATATGAAGCAATCAGGCAATCATGCCACAGTGACGTACTAGTTCTTTCTACAGCCAAATGGGGGAATTTGAAATGGGCAAATTGTGGCCTATGGGGTGGCAGGATGGTCCTTTCAGTGAATTGCTGCATAACTTGGACGTGCTGCGTCAGTTGTGCAACGATGCTGGGAACAGAGGTCATGTGAACATTCTCAAATCCGTAGATATTCCGGACATCCACGCAACACCGAAGCCTGCCAGGATAGTCGTATTGTAAGCGCAGCAGTGGCAGATCGTACAGTTACCATAGATAAGAGGTCTTATGAGCCCAGATGTGTCATCACGCTCTGTTGAGGAGTGATTATTACCAGTGGTACTACGGGCACGCACACCTGTAGCCTGTCTTCCACTCACACCACCATCGACGTGCACAGTTCGATTTGTGCCATGAGAGAATTTCTTGGATGATGGAATGGCTCGCTGTAGTTTTCGGCAAGGAAAGTGCATTCTGCCCTCACGCAATTGCAATTCGTCCAAACCACACCCCATGCCTTATAGTCTGGGATGCGACAAGGTACACCTCAATTTCATCTTTTGTGTTTCTGGAGGGGACACTAACGAGCCCTCGGTATCTGCAGAATCACTAACCAGCCCTCGGTATCTGCAGAATGATGTTCAACCTCTTCTTTTGCCATTCGTGCTGCAGTAAGGTAATGTATTGTTCCAACAGGATAACGTTTGCCCACACACTGCACGTGAAATTCAACGTGTTTTGCGAGACGTACAGCAACTGTCTGGTCAGCACAATCTCCGGTCTCGGATCAAGCACGTCTGGGATTTTTATGGGACGAGAAGTTATTCATGCGACTCGCTAGCCAACAGATCTTACAGGACTACGTGAACAGGTCGAGCAGGAGTGGCATAAGGTATCCCAGGCTAGTGTTTGCGGCATGGTACTATAATTAGCGCCTATATTGCTTCCAGAGGAGGCTATGCCACGTGCTAGTGTCGGTCGTTCAGCGTCGGTCGATAACTGGTACCTCAGAACCACTTGTGCTATTGATCATTTGATGTAATTATTTCATGTACTCCATGTACACGGTTGCAACAATAAATCTTACGTGAATGGAAGCCTCTAAAAAGATGTATTAACTTTTTTGGCCAGTGTAATTACAAATTAACAATTTTCGGATATTTTTCATTTACTTGTATTGTGAAATCTTGCGTGTTATCAAATTTCATGATTTTAGGTCGACAGGAGGTGCCCAATAGGTCTTTGTGGGTTGCTTTCGAATACCAAAATATGTGACACAAATCGCCACATCTTTTGATTGCATTGACATATGATCTTAACATTTTCCAAGAGAAAAAGTCTTAAAAGACCAACAAACAAACAGACGGATGAAAAATATTTTTTCGTGTTATATAATTAAAAATTAAGAATTTTCGAATCTTTTTCCTTTACTTGTAAAACCTTACTGCTACCATATTTCATGAGTCTAGGTCAAAATGAAGTACCCTATAAAGTTTCATTGAATTTGCGAGTATCAAGATACGTGACATAGATTTCTTTTGCTTGAATTGACTTACAAGTTTAAAATTTTTGCAATGTCAAGGGACCATAGAACTTAAAACGTGACATAAATTTGAACTTGCTATGTCATCCGTACCCGAGAAAAATGGTTCTTAACAGTCTGACAGACAGACAAAAATGCGATCCTATAAGGGGGGGGGGGAGGGGTTAGGTTGTTTTGGGGGAAGAGACCAAACAGTGAGGTCATCGGTCTCATCGGATTAGGGAAGTACGGGGAAGGAAGTTGGCCATGCCCTTTCAAAGGAACCATCCCGGCATTTGCCTGGAGCGATTTAGGGAAATCACGGAAAACCTAAATCAGGATGGCCGGAAGCGGGATTGAACCGTCACTCTCCCGAGATTCTATAAGGGTTCCTCTTTTATCCCTGAGGACCAGAATCCTAAAACCAGTGTAACGCAGTTAAATATGGCATTCCTTGTAAAAATTCTCCTTTAGAAAAACATGAATGAAATTTCTTAGAACGTGCGTCTAGAGGGTATCCTTGTATGGAAGTGAGTATTATGATTGTGGGAAAATCGAAAATCAAGAAGATCGAAGAGTTTGAGATTTGGTGTTACAGGATGATGAACATTAAATGGACTGATAAGATAAAAAGGAAAGGTTATGTGTAAAACATTAACTAAAGAAGAAACAGGTTGGTAAGACGTTTGTTGAGATATCCAGCAACAACTTTAGTCGTGCTACAGGAAGCCATAAAGGAAAAGAAAATGTAGGAGAAGACAGAGACTAAAACATGTCCAACTAATAATGATGGAGGACAAGTGTATGTGCCATAGGCACAAGGAGTGGCTGCTCCTAGCAAACAAGAGACTGATGAAAAATATATAAATATGTGGTGGAAGAAGCATTACGCATTGCTATGAATTGGCAAACCTGCTTCCAAGAGGTTACCTCAGTCATGTGGTCAGTGGTTTATCTTTTCGTACAAAGATTACCTTAGGGAAGTTTTTGTAATGCGGCAATTATTAATGAAGCGTGCTTATGAAGTTGGAGGCATGCCTATGAGAGACTACGAACTTTTTTAACGTATTTCATGACAGCACAAAGGCGAAGGAAAGTGCATTCTATAGAAATCTCAGGCGTCTTTTTTTTTTTAAGATGCCTCAGAGTTTGCAGGAACTGTAAGGAATCCCGGCAGACTGCAGTGCCCTAATCTTTCTTTGTTGTTGGCAGTAGCAGTTTCGTGCTTGCCTGAGCGTCAGTTCCAGAGGCCGGTTGGCTCTGTCTACGACCGGCAGTGTGCTGTAGAGATATGAGCACCACAGATGGGAACAGCTCACGGAATACCCTCTGTTTCCCGTTTCTTTGTGCTTCCATGAGAGGCGTCACTCTCATGTTGTCTGCTTTTCGTGGTTACTGTGCTTTGCTGTATAGCGTCTGCTTTGAAGTTTGCTAAAACGGCGTATACGAATGTAAGCACCTCCGCCAAATTTTAATAATGCAAAGAAAGTACCGTGTAGTGGTTTTAGAAACACAATGTACGTTGCAAAAGCAGCTGTAGTGGGTCATTACACCCCATTCATCCGAAACAGCGCACACCGCGTATTAATAATTTTTCATTTTCTCTGTTCCCTGATTGCCAGTGAGGATATTACATGAAAGTGACTTCAACATAAATAAACGGATCCTGGTTTTCACCTACAAGAGACAGTTACGTAATCCTGTGAATAATTCGTTGATAATTCAAGATAATACTGAGCTGGAGGAAGGGACAGATCATGCTAGTTTCATGAAAGTGGAAGTGGTGAAAGAAACAAAACACAGTCTTGTAAAATGTTATTGAAGACTATTCCAAAACTGTGTTTCTTAATATAAAAATACGTTAGTATAATCACTTTCTAATACGTACCTACCTACAACGTAACTAACTGATAGAGTGTAGTTTATATGACGAGCGTAGTTTTTATGGCTGAGTCCAAAAAGTAGCCTTTTTGGAACTAAAACTCTGTAACGCAACAAAATAGCAAAAGGCATGTAGCAAGTAAGCAAGACTGAAATGCATTCGATTGAAAAATAATTTGCCAAACGGAAAGGGAAGTTGTCTGATTAGTTCCAAGTGGTCCGCCACGAATTTCTCTCCTACGCAGAACTCTTTATTTCAGGTTATCAATTGCACCCTACGTTCTCAGTAACTTGCTGGATGTACTCCGATCTCCAACGTTCTCTAAGTTTCTACCCTGTACATCTCTCCTGGCACGATGGAAGTTAATCCCTGATGCCTTAGCACATGTCCGTTTGACCTATTCCTTCTTCTTGTCAGAGTTTTCCATGTGTTCCTTTCCTCGATGATTCTGCGGAAATCATCTCATTCCTTACCTTATCAGACCGCCAAATTTTCAACATTCTTCTTTAGTACTACAACTCAAACGCTTTGATTCTATTTTGTTCCGGTTTTCCCACTGTCCATGATCCACTACCATACAATACCGTGCTCCAGACGCACATTCTCAGAATTTCTTTCTCATATGTTAGACGATACTGGCTCCTCTTGACTAGGAATGCCCCTTTTACCAGTGCTAGTCTGTCCTTCTTGCTTAGTCTATCGTGCGCTGTTTTACTCCAAGGGTAGCAGAATTCCTAACCTTAATCTATCTTATGACCTACTATTTTGATGTTAAGTTCCTGGCTTTCCTCATTTCTGCTGTTTCTCATTGCTTTTGTCTTTTTCTGATTTACTCTCAATCAATATTCTGCACTCAGTGGACTGTTTCTCCCATCCAACATATCCTGTAATTATTGTTCATTTTCATCGAAAATAGCAGTGTCATCAGTGAATCTTATCACTAATATCCTTTCATTCTGAATTTTAATCCCACTCTTGAACCTTCGTTTTATTTCCGTCATTGCTTCTTCAATGTATAGATTTAGCGGTAGGTGCTAACGACTGCATTTTTGTGTTACACCATTCTTAATTAGAGCACTTATCCACTGATCTTTAATCATATTGTTTATAACACTGCAACTGCATTTACGTAGCTTGTGTAAACCGAATTTGGTTTATTACGTACTATGCCCCAACAGAACAAGCAGTCCTGTCACGGAAAAGCCAAGTATAGCACTACTGTCCGCTACTTCTATACCATAACCTCGAAGTTGGAGGCAGTTTGTAAAATAGAACTATTTCGTTAGAGTAATTATGGTATAAAGCAACAGAGCAGTGTTACCCTCTGAGAGGAATTTTGTTATGTTGACCGTGTTGTACCTAATGGAGGTGACTTATCAGAAATAAAACTCAGAATTACGTAAATATTCGAACAGTAACAAACAATATTTTTGCCTCTCTACACTGTTTAAAGAATAAAGAAAACGGTCACCAGCCTAATTAGGCAAGAGAATGATTAACATTCTTGTTTAAGAAAATAGGTATGAGTAACTTCAACGGACAAACACAACCTATATTTTGCTAAACGCGAGTGCAATGAACTCTGACACCTGCATATGTTCACGGTGAGATTTGAGCTGACAGAGCAGAACAAACTATTTGCATAAATATAACAGATGACGAAACACACTATTACTTTCAGGGCTTATTCAAACCGAATAAGTTTTATAACATTACTATTAATATTCACAACAGAATCGTAAATTGGACATAGGTTAAGTATTATCTTTCAAACACTTTCCTAGTTGACATAGAATTATAAATGTAGTTCACTGAAAAATTATGAGCTGGTCACAGGTTAAGTCTCTCTCAGTTAAATATTTTACTATTTAAAATGAAAGTTAATTGGAATTCACTAACAGGTTACTTCTCACTGTCTTTTGAATAAAGAAATTATTGTTCTCATAAATAGTGGTCTTTCCGTTACTTGTTACCTAGCATTAGCACAATAGACAAACTGTGGATCCTGTTATGCTATTACTATGCACTTCCAATACACAAGAGAGTCAAACACTTAGCAAACAACTATTTGGCCTTGAGGCTTTCATTTTTTCCACAAACTAGGACACTCGTTAATCATAGTTCAAATGGAGAGGAACCTGAGAGGTGTTGAGATAGGGAAAAAATCAAGGTAGGTACATAAATTCAGTTATAAATTACCTTATATTTGTGCACACTAAAACATCCAATAAGCTGATCCTTCACTGTACATTATTATAGCATTCCGTTACAGTGATTGCGCAATGTGGTGGCAACTGCATGTTGGTAGGTGGATTTGCAGGCAGAATTGCTGGACTCTGTCCCTTCTTGGTGGAGATGATAGATACCAATTCTAGAATAGTTCCATCTATTTATCCATCCATCCGAGGCATTGGTAAGCGGCAGGAAAAGCCTCTCTCGGAACCAGCACAATATACAACATTTACATGGGTAGTGCACAGTTTGGTAACTCGTCCCCGACTGACTCCTGCTCCACCTTTTCTACCTAGGCCAACCACAATTTCCGCGCGCTACACAGTTCCCTTCCCGAGGCGAACTACCATACCTTTTACATATAACATAACTAAGAAGTGAAGATCAGCAATTACACAACAACAGCCAAATATTTTAAATAAAACAGAACCTTTGCACGTATCGACATTTCTATAAACATTATTTAAACAAATTCCAAATGTATACGGTAAGTTTTTTCTCTCTCCAAATGGGACAAAGAATTTAAATGACAGATACACTAAATTACATAGAATAAATTCATGACATCAAAGTTTTTTACAAAGAAAGGAGTATACAATTTTGTGTTAGCTATTGAATCAAACAAATTTGCAGAAGCTCAACGATGTAACATTAAATAAAACAAAAAGCAAAGTAAATCAGTAGAGTATTAGAGCTATAGTGTTACATGTTCTCTCTTGGTGCTTGTACGAATTGAAAATAACGCGTCTTTTCATGTAGCTCATTCTATTTATCTGAGAATTTGACCTTGCCTCTTTTCACATTATCCATGGTTTTTCTAAATCTACAGATCCTATGAGCGTATCTTGGTTTTTATTTATCCTTCCATTCATTCTCGAGCGGAAATCAGAACTGCATCTCTGGTTCCTTTACATTTCCCAAAGGCAAACTAAACGTCACCTAAGTTCCTCACCTTTCTTTTCCATTCTTCTGTTTACTAGTCTTTTCAGCAGGTGGGATCCTTTCTATTCCATTCTTCTGTTTAATATTCTTTTCAGCAGGTGGGACCCATGACATTTTAAGCTCATTACTCCGGAGCACATACAGACTCAGATCACAATATAGTAGTGATGAAGAGTAGGCTGAAGTATAAGACATTAGGCAGGAGCAATCAATATGCAAATAAGTGGGATACGGAAGTAATAAGGAGATACGGATGAAGTTCTCTAACGCTATAG
The DNA here is from genome assembly GCF_021461385.2 of Schistocerca piceifrons. Taxonomy (NCBI): domain Eukaryota; kingdom Metazoa; phylum Arthropoda; class Insecta; order Orthoptera; family Acrididae; genus Schistocerca; species Schistocerca piceifrons. The sequence continues at coordinate 166,100,967 of NC_060140.1, forward strand.
ATATAGCAGTAAGGAATGGCTGAGTAGGCAGTACAGCTGAAGAGGAATGGACATCTCTAAAAAGGGTCACAACAAAGGTTGGGAAGGAAAACATAGGTACAATGAAGGTAACTGCGAAGAAATCATGAGTAACAGAAGAAATACTTCAATTGATCGATGAAAGGAGGAAGTACAAAAACGTTCCGGGAAACTCAGGAATACAGAAATACAGGTCGCTGAGGAATGAAATAAATAGGAAGTGCAGAGAAGCCAAGACGAAATGGCTGCAGGAAAAATGAGAAGACATCGAAAAAGAAATTATTGTCGGAAGGACAGACACAGCGTACCAAAAAGTCAAAATCACCTTCGGTGACATTAAAAGCAAGGGTAATGACATTAAGAGTGCAACGGAAATTCCACTGTTAAATGCAGAGGAGAGAGCAGATAGGTGGAAAGAATAAACGGAAAGTATATATGAAAGGTAAAATTTGCTTAAAGTGATAGAAGAAGATACAGGACTCGATTTAGAAGGGATAGGGGATCCAGTACTAGAATTTAAAAGAGTTTTGGAGGACTTAAGACCAAATAAGGCAGAAGGAATAGATAACATTCCATCAGAATATCTAAAATCATTGGGGGAAGTGGCAACAAAACGATTATTCACGTTGGCGTGTAGAATGTGTAAGTGTGGGGACGTACCATCTGACTTTCGGAAAAGCATCATCCACAAAATTCCGAAGCTGGCAAGAACTGACAAGTGAGAGAATAATCACACAATCAGCTTAACAGCTCATGTATCCAAGTTGCTTACAAGAATAATATACAGAATAATGGAAAAGAAAATTGATGATGCGCTAGATGACGATCAGTTTGGCTTTAGGAAAGGTAAAGACACGAGAGAGGCAATTCTGACGTTGCGGTTCGTAATGGAAGCAAGACTAAAGAAAAATCACGTTCATAGGAGTTGTCTACCTGGAAAAAGCGTTCGACAATGTAGAATGGTGCAAGATGTTCGAAATTCTGGAAAAAGTAGGGGTAAGTTATAGGGAGAGACGTGTAATACACAAAATGTACAACAGCCAAGAGGGATTAACAAGAGTGGACGACCAAGAACGATGTGCTCGTATTAAAAAGGATATAGCCTATCGCCCCTACTTTTCAAACTATACATCGAGAAAGCAATGATCGAAATAAAATAAAAAGGTTCAGGAGTGGAATTAAAATTCAAGTTGTAAGGATATCAATGATACGATTCACTGATGACATTGTCCTCTTGAGTGAAAGTGTAGAAGAACTACGTTATCTGCTGAACGGAATGAATAGTCTAGTGAGAATAGAGTATCGATTGAGATTAAATAGAAAGAAGACGAAGCTAATGAGCAGTGTTAGAAATGAGAATAGCGAGAAACTTAACATCAGGATTGATGGTCACGAAGTAGATGATGTTAAGTAGTTCTGCTACCTAGGCAATAACGTAACCAATGACGTACGGAGCAAGGAGGACATCAAAAGCAAACTAGCAATGGCGAAAAGGGCATTCCTGGCCAAGAGAAGTCTACTAATATGAAATATCGGTCTTAATTTGAGGAAGACATTTCTAAAAATTTACGTCTGGAGTACATCATTGTTGGTAGTGAAACATGGACTGTGAGAAAACCAGAACAGAAGAGAATCGAAGCATTTTGAGATGTGGTACTACAGAAGAATGTTGAAAATTAGGTGAACTGATAAGGTAAGCAATGAGGAGGTTCTGCGCGGAATCAGAGAGGATAGGAATATGTGGAAAACACTGAAAAGGAGAAGGGACAGGGTGATAGGACATTTGTTAAGACATGAGGGAATGACTTTCCTGGTACTAGAGGGAGCTGTAAGGGGCAAAAATTGTAGAGGAACAGAGTTTGGAATACATCCAGCAAATAATTGAGGAAGAAGATTACAAGTGCTATTCTGAGATGAAGAGGTTAGCACAGGAGAGGAATTCGTGTAGTGTCGCATCAAACTCATCAGAAGACTGATGAAAAAGAAAAAATACACAAAACTTTTCGCGCTTATGCGCTTATCTGCCACTACTCTCTTCAATATTGGGTGAATGATATTTTTCAGAAAGTACGTCGACAGTCCAATACATTCTGCACAACAACTGTAATACTTGTTTGGTTGCCAATTCCCCAGCGAGTATAGAAATTACGATGGAATTTTATCAATCTTTTCTGCCTTGTTTGATCTCTAGTCATCAAGTACTCTTCTAAATTCTGACCAATGCATGTAAGGATGTAGAGGCATATCTCTCTAGGAGTAAGATGGATACCGCCTACAGGAAAATTAACCTTTGGAGAAAAGAGAACCACTTGTTTGAATATCAAGAGCTGAGATGGAAACCCGGTTCTAAGCAAAGAAGGGAAGAAGGGAAAGCAGAAAGGTGGAAGGTATACATTGAGGGTCTATACAAGGACGACGAACTTGAGGACAATTTTATGGAAATGGAAGAGGATGTAGATGAAAATTAAATGGGAGATATGATACTGCGTGAAGAATTTGACAGGTCACTGAAAGACCTGATTGGGAACATTCCATTAGCACTACTGAAAGTCTTGGGAGAGTCAGCCCTGACAAAACTCTACCATCTGGTGAGCAAGATGTATGAGACAGGCGAAATAGCCTCCTACTTCAAGAACAATATAATAATACCAATTCTAAAGAAATCAGGTGTTGACAGATGTGAAAATTACCGAACTATCAGTTTAATAAGTCACGGCTGAAAAATACTAGCGCAAATTCTTTATAGACGAATGGAAAAACTGGTAGAAGCCGACCTCAGGGAAGATCCGTTTGGATTCCGTGGAAATGTTGGAACAAAGAACACGTGAGGCAATACTGACCCTACGACTTAGATTAAGGCAAGGCAAACCTACGTTTCTAGCTTTTGTAGACAGAGAAAGCTTTTGGCAATGTTGACTTGAATACTCTCTTTCAAATTCTGAAGGTGGCAGGGGTAAAATACAGGGAGCGAAAGACTATTTACAATTTGTACAGAAACCTGATGGCAGTTATAAGAGTCGAGGGACATGAAAGGGAAGCAGTGGGTGGGAAGGGAGTGGCACAGCCATCGTTGTAGCCTATCCCTGATGTTATTCAATCTGTATATTGAGCAAGCAGTAAGGGAAACAAATGAAAAATTCGGAATAGGAATTAAAATCCATGGAGAAGTAATAAAAACTTTGACATTCGCCGATGACACTGTAATTCTGTCAGAGACAGCAAAGGACCTGGAAGAGCAGTTGAACGGAATGGACAGTGTCTTCAAGGGAGGGTATAGGATGAACATCAACAAAAGTAAAACGATGATAATGGAATGAAGTCGCATTAAGTCGGGTGATGCTGAGGGAGTTAGTTTAGGAAATGAGACACTTAAAGTAATAGATGAGTTTTGCTATTTGGAGAGCAAAATAATTGGTGATGGTCGAAGTAGAGAGGATGTAAAATATATAGACTGGCAATGGCAAGGAAAGCGTTTCTGAAGAAGAGAAATTTATTAACATCGAGTATAGATTTAAGTGTCAGGAAGTCGTTTCTGAAAGTATTTGTATGGAGTGCAGCCATGTATGAAAGTGAAATATAGACGATAAATAGTTAGGACACGAAGAGAATAGAAGCTTTCGAAATGTGGTGCTACAGAAGAATGCTGACGATTAGATGTGTAGGTCACATAACTAATGAGGAGGTATTGAATAGAATTGTGGAAAAGAGAAATTTGTGGCACAACTTGACTAGAAGAAGGGACCGGTTGGTAGGACATGTTCTGAGGCATCAAGTGATCACAAATTTAGCATTTGAGGGCAGCGTGGAGGGTAAAAATCGTAGAGAGAGACCAAGAGATGAATACACTAAGCAGATTCAGAAGGATGTAGGTTGCAGTAAGTACTGGGAGATGAAGAAGCTTGCACAGGATAGAGTAGCATGGAGAACTGCGTCAAACCAGTCTCTGGAATGAAGAAAACAGCAACAACAACAATATTGGATCCCCAACTTATCGACTACAGTTGCTTCTTCTCTCAAGTCATCAGACACGTCCTCCCCCTCATACAGGTCTTCAATCTACTCGCAACACCTGTCCGATCATTTCTCTGCATTTAGCAATAAAATTTCCATAACACTCTTATATTACTACCGTTGCTTTTAATACCACGGAATGTTGTTTTGGCTTATCTATACTCTGAGTCATTCCTTCTGACAATAATTTCTTTTTCGATTTCTTCACAATTTTGCTGCAGCCATTTCGCCTTAGATGACCTGCACTTCTTATTTATTTCGTACCTGAAGGACTTGTATTGCTGTACTCCTGTCTCTCCCTGAACATTTTCTTAGTCTCTTCTCTCGTCGACCTGTTATCCAAGGATTGGAGTTACCTTTTCTGACAGTCCAACATTGCTGATCGTCGTTTTTAGAGATGCCGACCCCACTTCAATTGAACAGCCTACTGTGATGTTCTTATAGCAGTATCAACAACCTTATCATTCTTCAGCACTTCAGTATCCCACTGCCTTCCACACTGATTATTTCATACAACCCTCTTAAACGCCAGTCTACCATTCGTCATTACTAAATTATAATCCGAGTCTGTTCATGGGTACGGCTTACAGTCCAGTATCTGATTCCTGAATCTTAGTCAGACCATGGTATAATCGAACTGGAATCTACCCGTGTTTCTGGGTCTACTCCGAGTATACGTCCTCCTCTTGTGATTCTTGAAGAGATAATTTGCAGTTACCGTCTTAATACAGAACTCAATAAGTCTTTATACTCTCTCATTTTAATGCCTAGCCCGTTTTCTCCCAGAGCTCTTTCCTCTCTTCGCTTCACGTTTCAGTCTGCCACGATTATTAGATTTTCATCTCTTGTCAGATACTCATATAACGTTCAGTACTTTCTCTCTCTCTCTCTCTCTTTCTCTCTCTCTCTCTCTCTCTCTCTCTCCGATATTTGTTGGCGTCTGTTTGCTGTCGAATTTAATGAGAATAACCCTATCACTGAATCGCTTACAGTGGCTTAGCCTCTACCATAATTTGTTATTCGTAATGAATTATTTTCCCGATATGTCATTTGCTGTCGCTATTACCTAATATTGATCGATGTGACCAGAAATCCTTATCTTACTTCCACATCGCTTCACTGTTCGCCTCTATATCTAGAATGAGCCTTTGCATTTCCCTCTTCAGATTTTCTAGCTCTCGTACGTACTATTTTCAAACTCCTCACATTTGTTTGTATATCGACGCACATATTCCAATATGTCTATAACGAATAGTGAACTACTCGCAGACACGCAACACGACGTATTATCAGTGGTCGTAAAGAGATCGCATCCGACAGGGGCTCGAGATGAGTGTCCACCACGTCAATGTCAGCCTTTTTCAGTTTCTGCTCATAGTGAATGCAAGACCATCACCATCGTTTTCCAAGAGAAGAAAGCGACAGAAACAGTATGAAATGGACATGAGGATTCGGGTACTTCACAAAAGCCCGTTGCCCACAGTAGCAGATATAACTGCATGTCTTCAACAAGGAGATTGGAATTAAGGGAGGCCTTCTTAGGCCGAAAAAGTGACGCCTGGTGCCACCATACTGGTGAGCCAAAGCGGAGTGTTCGTGTTGTAGAGCTGCTCTTCGATCTCACTTAAAACAGGAAGAAACGATCAGCTGTTTTGTTACGATGTACACCACGCTCGACGACTGAGAACAGGCTTTAAAATTTTTTTCAACAGTGTGATGTGAGTACTCATCCACAAAAGTATATTGTCGCAAATTAGATACTCAAAATTGACTGTCAGTTCAATGCATCAGTGCCAATAGAGTATGTTTAACACAGGCTTTAACGAAGCATCAGACTTCTAAGACTCGTCAAGATGGCGGACAGGCTTTAGCTGCCGTCAGTGGTCGGCATAAATAACGCCACTTCCCCTTTGCTCAAACCTCCTTGCTCTTCAATAAACCAAACAACGCGGGAACTGGAAATTAGGACTTTAGGCGTGTAGCTTGGTCAGACGAGATGCGAATTTATCTCTTTCCAAATGATGCGATTCGTCGAGAGCACTGACGGCCCCTTGTGACATCTGATACGCTGTGTGTGCAAAGTGTTGTTCAGGTGTGAGGTGTTTCTGAAATTATTAGGGGGTGTTTTTCATACCAGAACGTGTACTCACTGAGTTTCATCGCAGTGAAGATTTTAAGGTTCCTAGATCGTTTCTGGTTTTCAGTAAAAGTAATAAGTGTTATTAGCTGTACTTTTATTCGCTGTCTCATACTTCACATTTGTACACTGTATATTTTTGAAACAGAAGTTTTCAACAGTCAATGTGTTACATCACAGAGGTTCTGAAGGGAAGGAATGTTATATCTGGTTGTCATTAGCGTTATCATTGCTAGTATCATTCTGTGAGAAGTAAACTAGTGAGTCTTTCTCGACGTATTCCACTGATGAATTCTTGTCGGGTTATCAGTCGAGTTGTGGTGTCGTCTTGTCGCAACGTTTCAATGAGTTTCGTTGCTAGTGTTGATGCAGGCATCCATCTATTGGTGTGTCAAAGCTGTGTGCCCGGTGATTTCGTCACTAGAAATTATGAAGAGCAACGAAATACCATGTGTGCGGAATTTCTTGCACGTTACGATGCTGATCGTGACAATTTTTTGTCCGACAGCGTTTCAGGCGATAAAATAAGGGTTCACAGGAAACCAGACGGCAATCCATAGAATGACTCCAAATCCCCTCTCCTCTTCAGCGCAGTAAATGTAAGACATTAAAAATACTTGTTTAGACTTATAGTCCCATCTGGACAATTAATATTACAGATTGAGTTCACATTGAGGTTGCTGTTTACCGTAACAAGACAGCTGTCTTCAGTGTACGTTAGGGATATCATGTTATTGGCGAGTAGCACCGTCTCTAGTCTCCGACGAGGAAAAGAGGCCGCAAGTTTCTTCAGGTGTGTCATTAATTAGACCCGTAGAGTCATGAAGTTGGCCTATTTCAATTGTTAGGTTGTTCCAGATAGTCCCAGAAACATTCTGCGACGTTGAAAGCGGATAATTTAGCAGGCAATTTGAGATGCGATACTGTGCCTGCGTGTTCGTCAAACGAGGGGCGTATGCGTGCAGTACTATGAACTGGCTGTTGTCATCTTGAAAAAAAGGCAGCTTCCAGGGCATACTCACCACCGGAAAGGCTGAAATATACATAGTGGTTCATCTTTTATATTGCTGGTTTTGTTGACGCGAACTAAAGTGAATTGAAGTGAACTGGTTTCGCGTTTGTTTGTGTTGTAATCCTAAACAATGAAGTGATGTAATTAAGTAAACGCTGTCTGATGGAAAAGGTCACTAAAACTATTTGAAATTACCCACCGAGGTGACAAAAGTCAAGGAATACTTCCTAATAGCATATCGGCCCCTCGTTTTCCTGGCGCAGTGCAGAAACTCGACGTGCACTGGATTCAAAAAGTCGTTGGAAGTCCCCTGCAGAAATATTGAGCCTTGCTGCTTCTATAGCTGTCCATAGTTGAGAAAGTGTTTCCGGTATACGATTTTGTGCACGAACTGACTTCTCGATTATGTCGAGCCCACCACAGCGGTCGGCTGCTCAAATTTTCCAAAAAAAAAAAAGGCTCTTAGCACTATGGGACTTAACTTCGGAGGTCATCAGTCCCCCAGAACTTAGAACTAGTTAAACCTAACTAACCTAAGGACATCACACACACCCATGCCGGAGGCAGCATTCCAACCTGCGACCGTAGCGATCGCGCGGTTCCACACTGTAGCGCCTAGAACCGCTCGGTCACTCAAATTGTGCGAAATATTGTTTGAATCAATCTTTGCGCATTACCACGGGAACATGAAGTCCATGAATGACTGGAATTGATGTTTAAGTAGCCAAACATAGCAGTTTCCAGGCAGTGATCGGTTCAGTCCACGCTATGTAAACACAGACCACACCATTATGCAGTCACCAACAGCTTGCACAGTGCCTTTTTGACAACTTGAGTCCATGGCTTCGTGAGGTCTGTGCCACACTCGAACCCCGCCATCATTCTTACTGCCTGAAATGAGGTGCCATCTGACCATGCCACGGCGTTCCAGTCGTCTAGGGTCCAACCGATATTGTCACGAGTCCAATGTAGGCTGTACATGGTGGCAGCCAGTCAAGGAATATCTTAGGGAAAAGAGTATCTTGCGTTGTACCTATGTGACACAAGTTGCCTGTCTTGCAAAACCGAGGCAGTTCTTTCCAGTTAGCGCTGCTGACAAGAGACACACTGAGACCTCTGCTGAAACTGCTAGCGAATTCACGCCATTTGTTTTAGCCAATAGCGTGCGTGGGATACAGGTCACGTGTGTGGACGCTGGAGTGATCTGCGGTGCGGAACACAGTTGCCTCTCTCTCTTGTAATCCAGACCTCGAGCAGAACAGACGTCTTTTCGGAAGGCAGAGCCTCTGCTTTCCACGACCGGCCACCAGCCTAAGTTAACATGCACCGCTTCTCCTCCTGTTGCCCATTTCAATTCATTGTTTGACCTCCTAGACTGGCCTAAACCTGGTGACTTCCGTCCCTAGGCGCGCCCCTTGTATACCGTACATCGAAATCACCCGCTTTCAACGTCGCAGAATGTTTCTGGGACTATCTGGAACAACCTAACAATTGAAATAGGCCAACTTCTTGACTCTACGGGTCTAATTAATGGCACACCTGAAGAAACTTGCGGCCTCTTTTCCTCGTCGGAGACTAGAGACGGTGTTACTCGCCAATAACATGATATCCCTAACGTACACTGAAGACAGCTGTCTTGTTACGGTAAAAAGCGATCAGCATCGTAACGTGCAAGAAATTCAGCACGCATGCTCTTTATAATTTCTGTTAACTAGTGACGAAATCACTGGGCACACAGCTTTGACACACCAATAGATGGATGCCTGCACCAACAATACCAACAGACATCTCCACTTCTGCAGCGATGCGTTTGATTGCTATCCGTCCATGGATTGAGAGTGTCCGCACGTTCCAACATTGCAGCTGTATGTGGCAAGCGGGAGATCGCACAGGTTTGTCTGACGTTGTGTGCGATGATGACAGACGCCTCACCCAATTAGTCCTCGCCCTTTTGTTCACTTCCAGGTCTCCGTAGACGTTCTGCAAGCGCCTATGAATACCTGCAATGCTCTGATTTTCAGCAAGAGAAACTAAATGACAGCTCTCTGCTTGGAAGGCACCTCCATTACAGACGCCATTTTGAAGGCTACGCATACTGCCGCATCCTATAGGATCTTCATGGAACTACAGGGCCGAAGCAGGAATATTTCTATATTTCCCAAATTCTGCATTTTTAAACCGAAACTGCCTGAGAAAAAAAAAGTGTTACATTACTAACTGAACGCCCATCGTATAATTGACGATTTCGGCTGCAAGCGCTATTCTGAGAGGAAGAGGTTGTCACCGATGAGGGATTCGCGGCGGGCCACGTTAAACCAGAGGACTGCTGATAAATAAGACCTCCGCTCATCAGTCTTGCCCCTATGCGCTGGCAATGGTTATGTGAAGTGCTTCTGTTTTGAATGACGCAGGTGTCGTGGGTGCGGCGGCGGCCCGGCTCTGAGGAGCTGCAGCTGCTGACGGTGGGCCGGCAGACGTACTCTGGGGACGAGCGGTACGCCGTCAACTTCCAGTACCCGGACAACTGGAGGCTCACCGTGAGCGACGCGCGGCCCGCCGACCAGGGCGACTACGAGTGCCAGGTGTCCACGCACCCACCCCGCACCCTGCGCTACAGCCTACTCGTCACAGGTAAGCCTGCCTCATGGCACGCAGTTTCCACTTTTTTCTTTCCATAGCATGGCATTTTTGACCGGGAAACTCCATCGAGGCCGTTTGGCCACCTGGTGCGAGTCCTTTTATTAGACAACACTTCGGCAACTCGCGTCGATGATGATGAGGACAACACAGACCCAAAAAGAGAAAATACTAGACCGAGCTAGGAAGCGAACGGGTGCCCGGTGATCGAAAGTTAGATGCGCAGAGCACAAGACAACGAGCTGCTGACCCTTCCCGGAGTGACAACTTTGTGTGCGTATTTTTTTGAGCCATAATTGCTATGTTTGTGCACCGTGACTGTGTGAAATAATTATTTATTTCAAGTTTCTGCTACCAGTCACTTTTTATTTTATGCTTAATCTATCATAATGCAATGCGTTTCAAATCAAATGGTTCAAATGGCTCTGAACACTATGGCACTCAACTGCAGAGGTCATCAGTCCTCTATAACTTAGAACTACTTACACCTAACTAACCTAAGGACATCACACACATCCATGCCCGAAGCAGGATTCGAACCTGCGACCGTAGCGGTCGCGCGGTTCCAGACTGTAGTGCCTAGAACCTCTCGGCCACCACGTTTGGAACATGTTCTGTTCATCAACAGGCGTTTATACATACATACAGAGAAATGTTATTTAAAAATAAACGGTCTTGAACTAGATTAATCTAGAACTCATTCTCCATTGTTTTTTACTGTAGATGCTGGTGTGGCATTTGGGGTGCAAGGAGGGGGGCAGTGTATGGTTAGAAATCGAAATCAGTGATGTCTTCTGCTGGTTTCCTTCCTTGTGGTTGCCTCTGTAGATCACAGCAATTTCTTCGTCTTGCTGCTTCACTTGAATCACTGGTGTAATAGCGGAGCTGTTGATTGACATTACACTATTGCAGATTATATTTTGTCACTGCCAACGTAATTTACTGCAAAATTGCTTCGATGTTATACGGCCGCATACAACGTTCTGTTTATCTACCCATGGTCCCCAACAATAGTTTTCTATCCTACAATTTTACGGTTGATAGAGCAAGCAAATAAATTACTGTGAAGACAGATTTTTAACTCATATAGCTAGAGAGTTAAACTGACGATGAACGGAAACGTTAATTTTGCAGTAAATATTGTATGTTGGGGGAACAACTGGCTTCTTATTTTCCATGCCATATCAGCTTAGAATCTCTCAAGTGCGCCAATATTGTTCGAACTAGCAAGTCGGTCTTCATAAATTAAGCAGCAGACAAGTTCTGAGTAATTACTACGACTCGTAGCGATCTGAGTTAGATAGCCGTAATGGTGGTTAAACAGATATCGTGCAAACCGGTTATTTGCTTTCGTAGAACTAGACTCGCTGTTAAACCTGTCAAGGCTTCAACTGTACAAAATAAAATAAAATGACACAAGGGTTAAGCAAAAATGCGAGATGCTCTCAGTTAAAGAAACTTACATTTTTACATACATCTAAACAGATCGCAGCTAGGTGGAGGAAAGGTGAAGAGAGAAGTAACAAATGAAGTATGTCAGACAAAAGACGAATGTCGTTTTACAACGATAAGATTTTCTAAATTCACTACTCCAGACCTTACGTTTTATGACTTCATGTCGCAAATACAAGTGGTTTTTATTCATCACAAATAACATATTTATATTCAAACTATTATATTTTCTCTAAAATAAGTAGTCTTATTAAACCAAGAGAAAAAGGAGAAAATTAAAAATAAGTCGTTTAATTGCCACATATTTTCACTATTTGATTTAATTCCGGAAGAAGTCTTTTAATAACAAAATATAACGTGTAATGGCCAATGTTTAGCTCAGTTAAAATGTCTGGGCTGAGGTCCTTGTCGATATAGAGTGTTTTCTTGTATGGACCTTACAACTCTGAATATTCAAGCAAACTTATTCACAAAACTTGCAAATCTACTCTGGCCCAAATACGTAGATAAATGGATCAAGCTTTGCCTCACGCAGTACGCCAGTGTGAGGTGAACCCACTGTAAGTTCTAGCGAGGGTGGTAGCAAAGGTAGACATGTGTTTTGATTCGAAGAACCACGGTCTGCGACAACTGTGCAACACAGTTTTCCTACCTATTGCTGTAAACATTCCCGTAGAGTAGTAGGTCTAGCAGTTATCAGTGGCATAAGTGTTTTGTCGACTGGCTTTTTTTTTTTTTTTGAGTCATCGGTCTTCTGCTTAACACTTTCAAAACCTACATTATCAGTTATTTACTGGATGTATTACAGTCTCCGTCTTCCACTACGGTTTCTACCCTCTACAGCTCCTTCTAGGACCACAGAAGTTATTCCATGATGTCTTTACCAAGGAAGTTATTCTCTAATGTCTTAACAGATGCCCTATCATCCTGTCAGTGTTTTTCATATAATCCTTTCATCGTCGATTATGCGGAGAACTACCTTATTCCTCACCTCATCAGTCCGCTTAATTTTCAACATTCTTCTCTAGCAGCACATCTCAGATACTTGGATTTTCTTCCGGTTTTCCCCTATGTCTCACCGCCTCATAATGCTGTACTCCTGTGGTGTGCGTACTGTAAGACCTTCGGTACACACACCATCAGATTATTTGACTTGTCGCTCTAACGAAGTAGGCGAGTGTCAGCAATATGTCTCGTGGTCTCATCGTGGCGTGTTTATCTTCTGCCGTTAGGTCAGACGGTAGAGATGCCACTTGCACGCTTAGAGTAGCTGATTGACGGTGACCAACTTTAAACAGAACTTGATTAATTTTCACACGCATTTATTAAAATAATAAAAAGCGTAGACATTACGTAACTTGATTCTGGATGCTGTTTACAATTGGCAATCTGAAGTTCCTTTGGTCTTGGTACGTTGATCTTATTCTCACATAACTCTGATACTTAACAAAGTGTCTATTCATTGATCTTCATGGCTATGTAAAGGAATATGGTAATCTTATTAAGCGCAGACTGAAACTTGACTATAGACTGTTGCAGACAAACGCAGACTGAGTCATCGGAGGTCTGTACACTCGTTATAATACCTCGCGCAGTCAGGTATCACTGCGCGAGTGTGATCCGCGAGGAGAAAAGGTTCTACAGCAGCAATCTCATTGGCTGCGTTACATATTAATACGCGGATCGGCGGAAGCAGAATTTGGTCCGTCTGTACGGCAGCGCCATCTCGTAGTACGGAGACGGACGAGCGCTGCGCCTGTGCTGTTGTGCTTAGCGGGGCGCGCTCTAGAGGGAAAGTTGTGTACGTGCTGACTACGGGGAACTATGTACACAACAACTCCAAACGTACATTCTCAGAAATTTCTTTCACAAATTAAGGGCTATGTTTGATACTAGTAAACCTGTCTTTTCCAGAAATGCACTAATTGCCAGTGCTAATCTGCTTTTTAAGTGTTCCTTGCTCCGTCCGTCATGGGTTATTTCGATGACTAGGTAGAAGAATTCTGTAACTTCATCTACTTCGTGATCACCAATTCTAAGTTTCTCGCTGTATTCATTTCTCCTACTCATCATTACTTTAGTCTTTCTTCGATTTACTCCCAAATCATATTCTGTATTCAATAGACCGTTCATTTCATTCAGGACATTCTCTAATTCTTCTTCACTTTCACTGAAGATAGCAAGCTCATCAGTGAATCTTAACACTGAATTCCTTTTACCTTGAATTTTAATCCCAATCTTAAACCTTTCCTTTATTTCCGTCTTGCTTCTACGACGTATACATTGAGCAGCACTGGCGAAAGACTACGTCCCGTCTTACACTCTTTTAATCCGAGCAACTCGTTGTTGGTCTTCCACTCTTATTTTTCCCACTTGGTTCTTGTACATATTGTATATCACCCGTCTTTCCCCCTAGCTTGCCCCTATTTTTCCCAGTATTTCGTACATTTTGCTCCATTTTACATTATCGAACGCTTCTTCCAAGTCGACAGATGCTGTAAACGTGTCTTCATTTTTCTTATGTCTTGTTTTCATTTTTAACCGCAACGCCAGAACTGATCGTCGTCTAACAGATCCTCAATTTTCGTTCCCATTCTTCTGCATATTTTTCTCGTCAGCAACGTGGATACATGAGTTGTTAAGGTGATTGTGCGATCATTCTCGCACTTGTCGGCCATTGCAATGTTTCGCATTGAGTGGACGATGTTTTGCCGCAAGTCAGATGGTATATCGCCAATCTCATATAGTCTACGCATCAACGTGAATAATCGTTTTGTTGCTACTTCACCTTAATGGTTTTAGGAATTTTGATGGAATGTTATCTATCCCTCCTGCTTATTTGATTTTAAGTCTTCCAGAGCTCTTATGAATTCTTATTCTATTGTTGGATCCCTTATTTCTTCCGTATGGACTCCAGTTTCTCCTTCCATCACGTCATCAGATAAGTCCTCGCTATCATAGAGACCCTCAATGTACTCCTTCCATCCATCCGCTCTCTCTTCTGCATTTAACAGTAGTATGTCCATTACGCTCTTAATGTAGCAGCCCTTCCTTTTAATTTTATCCAAGTTTGTTTTCGGTTTTCTGTATTCTGAATCAGTCCTTCCGACAATAATTACTTTTTCGATTTTTTCACATTCTTTGGGCTGCCATTTCGTCTTAGCTTCCATGTACCTCCTGTTTTTTTTTCATTAATAAGTCATTTCTAGTCTGAATTCCGGAATGTCCCTGAGCATTTTTGTTCTTCCATTTTTCATCGATGAACTGAATTATTTCTTCTATTATCATTATTTCTTTATCGTTACCTTCCTTGTAGCTACGTTTCTCTCTCCAACTTCAGTGACTGGCCTTTTTGAGATGTCCGTTTCTCTTCAACTGAACTGCCTACTGGGCATTTCATTATCATTTATTTATAGCCTCACAGAACTTCAAGCGTATCTCTTTATTCAATAGTACTTCCGTATTCTTCTTATTTGCACACTGATTCTTCTTGACTGGTCTCTGAAAGTTAGCCAACCCAATATCTGACTCCGTGATCTCTGCCCGAATGTGATGTAGTGCACCTGAAATCTATCTCTGAGCCTTTTCCGAGTATACCTGCTCCTCTTGTGATTCTTTAACAGGGTATTCACCATTACCATCTGAAATGTATTGCATAACTCAATTAGTCTTTCTCCTCTCTCGTTCCTAGTAGCAAGCCCATTTTCTCCCCTAACCCTTTCCTCTACTTCTTCCCCTGCAACTGTACTCCAATTCCCCATGCTCTTTATATCATAAAAAAACGCCGAGACCACTGTGTGTTTCTGGCGATCTCGCGAAGCAAAGCTTTGTGAACGGTCATGTAAAATCGACGCGACGTGCTTATTGTAAGCTGGGCGTCCTATAAGCTCTCCATCCTCTCTCTCTTCTGCATTTAACAGTAGTATGTCCATTACGCTCTTAATGTAGCAGCCCTTCCTTTTAATTTCATCCAATTTTGTTTTCCGTTTTCTGTATGCTGAATCAGTCCTGCACAAAAAAAAAAATGGTTCAAATGGCTCTGAGCACTATGGGACTCAACTTCTGAGGTCATTAGTCCCCTAGAACTTAGAACTAGTTAAACCTAAGGACATCACAAACATCCATGCCGGAGGCAGGATTCGAACCTGCGACCGTAGCGGTCTTGCGGTTCCAGACTGCAGCGCCTTTAACCGCACGGCCACTTCGGCCGGCCCTGCACAAATTAACAGTGGCGTTTAGTGGTCAAATATTATATCGACTGGATGTGAACGAAGATTTCATTGGAAACATTATTTTCAGTGATATCTCCAGTGATAAGTCGACTTTTCACTTACGTGGTAAAGTTAATTAATGGAACTGTAGGTTCTGAAACAGTGAAATTCCGCGAAGTTGGAACATGTTCATGGCAGCTTAAAAGTTATCATCTCTTGTGCACTGAGCACATGTAACAATTTCAGCCATTTCTTTTTCGTCGAGAAAACAGTCAACGGAACAGTGTACTTCGATGTGATGGAAAACTTTTTAATCTCACTGATTGAGGAAGCTGGACAAGACCGCAGCGTACTCTTCATGCAAGTTGACGCTCCGCCGCACTAACCAATGTCTGTGATTACCTCCATAGCAGCTTTCCATGTAAAGGGACTGGTCGAGGTAAGCCGCTTCCATTGCTCCGCGTTCACTGGAACATGACATCTGTTGAATTTTCCTTGTACGGTTTCATATAGGATACAATGTTTGCATTACCGTTACCGGATACTCTAGCAGAGCTCAGAGCAGGAATATACGCTGCACTTTAACAAGGTACGCTAGCATTCGCAAGAAATGGACTTTAGATGGGATGTGTCCCACATAACCAATGGATGTCACATTTAATCTCCATAAGCGAAACATTTGCGGCGCTTTACAATAAAAGACACTAAATCTGTATCTGTTGGTCATATGAATACATCTACAGGTTGTCCCACATTCATATTACGCACTCATAGAGGTTTCAGAGGCAACGTAGTAAATCAAGTTCTACATAGGAACTGACGTCCGGAAACGTCTTCCATCGACGAGCAGGCCGTCAAGGTTAGAGGCGCCAGTGCGTGTAAATGTATGATAGCGTGATGATGTTACAAACAATCAACAATGATGGAGGCGGGTAAGTTTATCAGTTTCAGGTAAGGGTCCTTCCACCGGAAACGAACGAGTCGAAAGTTATAAGCGAAAACCAGTCTGATACCTCTGACAGTGGAATACGTGTACCGGTATGGTCGTTGCTAATATTGTAGGGTAGGCAACTTTCAGAGCTGGTAGTATGGACCGAAACAAGAAAAGAGTCTAAAATGCATACCTTAAGCTCTATGTCCACTTGTTCAATAGAGATGTGATTCACTTACTAGACTTCTACAGGTGCTGACGCCTATAAATTTGACACTCTATGGCGTCGTTGGATCACGTTTCCGGTTACGGCTTCCTATGTTAAACTTATTGCACTAAGTCCCCTTCTACAACATGTAGAAGTTTATAATATGAATTGGGGAACACCCAGCATATGAAGTTGGAAATCTGTTAAGTGCTTGGCCGGCCGGAGTGGCCGAGCGGTTCTAGGCGCTACAGTCTGGAACCGCGCGACCGCTACGGTCGCAGGTTCGAATCCTGCCTCGGGCATGGACGTGTGTGATGCCCTTAGGTTAGTTAGGTTTAAGTAGTTATAAGTTCTAGGGGACTGATGTTAAGTCCCACATTGCTCAGGGCCATTTGTTTTTGTTAAGTACTTTTGTAAACACCTCGTAAGAAACAGTTCACTGACATTTAATCAAGAACTGCGGGAGACTTGAAAGGTCAGGATGTGGGCGAAAAACCTATCACTTGTTTAAGTTTGGCCACAGCTTCCTTCTTTCCTCGTTTAGATTCAGAGACTATTCATTACTTGTGCCATCTGCGCTAGTAACCTTCTGCGCTCTTCATCACGAGCATTATGACTATCGCTTAAGAACGTCAGATACCTGTGCCACCTGAGCCCGTCCAACATTCTTATGTAACACCAAATTTTATGGACAAAGTTACGCTACACACCTGTTCAAAGTGTTGACTGGCAGTCTCAGTGCCCTCGTTACGTGTGTTAACCTTGTACAGTCAGTTCATTTTCGGTTTCTGCTGGGGTTTCATGTATCACCGTTTTCATGTATCCCCACAGGAAAAAAAAATATCAGTCGTGTGTGTATGACAGACGATTGTCAGATTTTTCTTCGTATTAGTGCCGCTAACATTAGTGCCTCGCACGTATTGTTCATTGAAGACCACATACTTACAGAATTAACACTGTTCGTCCATTGGTCCATTGTCACAAAATATTCAAGAACTTCTACCGCCTGTGTAGTTTTGACTCTAGAGATTTGGAGCCCACTTTTATTAAAAAGGGGCCTGCTACCTAAAGATTTTCAAATTAAGTTCGTTGGCCAAGCAAAACTGTAATTCCTACTTTTGGTGAGTAGTTTGCGGTTACTTTCGAAAAAGAAGCGAAGGCAGTCTTTGAATGATTCACAGTTCCACGGGATCCTTTCTTTTGCTGTCCTTCTCAGACGACGCGGAGAGGTATTCCTGTTCCACCATTTGTGCGTGATATATCCACATCCTCCCATTAATATTTGCGTACGGTGTAAAATACTTCATTACCATTGATACTGACTCCTTCTAAATTCTTGATGACGTCGTGAGTAATCATAAGGTAGATGACAGTTTTAGCAACATCATTCTGAAGCCTTTGGAATATTGAAGAAACATCCGATCCTGTAGAGATTCCGAAGTCATGAAAATTACCTGAATTTTAATGGTTTGCCAATAACGGCAGGTGAGAAATGATAAGACGTTCAGGGTTTATTATTACTCAGTGATGGGTGTTCTGCAGCTATTTCGATCTTCCGGTTCTCACTCCAGCTGGCTGAGTCCCGTACATAGATTTTTCTCCCATTATTCTTATTTGATTCCCCTCGCCCCATATGGGAGGGAGGTCAGCTGTCAGTGGAGACCGATCGTCGCACTTCTGCATTATGAAAGTAAAAATTTGAAAACATAAAACTGGATACTGCGGTACACAAAAGGAATGAATGTTAGACACAATAAAAAGACAGTCAGTTGCATAATTTAAAATATAAAAAGGAGGATTTCTTGAGTAATTAAAAGACAGACACAAATGAAATGGCAAATTAATGTTTCACGAAGATAAAAGACTCAGGCATACAGCTGAATGAGTTAAAAAAGTAAAAAAGACGGTGGGCTGACTGATTTTGAAACAGATATAGGTGAGTGAAGTGATGAGTGGGCCTAGACTGCCAGGAAGAGAGGTATCATGGGAACGTAGCAGTTGGGGTAGTGCGTAAGAGGGTGTCTGCGCGGGCGGATGTTCGGGGAGGAATTCGGAAGAGTGAAGAGGGGTGCTGTTCCAGACCGGGCCTTAGGATGTTGATGGAGAGGAGAGGAGAGGAAAGGACAAGAAAGTTTTTACGCCTTAATCATGATCAATCTCAACAAATATTGTTCACCTACGGGTTTCATGGATAATGTCTACTGAAGCGCTATGCGCTTAGCTTATCAAGCCAGGAGTATGAGCACAAAACTTGCTAAAACTTTAGTTCCGGAAACATCCACCGACAATGACGATAGGATAATAGAGATGAAACTGATCATACATTCAGGTCGTCCAACCAGATTTAGTCATGGCAATTTCAGATTTTTTCTAACGGTATTTATTTATTTTTTGTCTTTTGGTGAGGTAGATTTTTCGTCCACCCAGGTTGTTTCTCCCTCGAAGTGCCTTATATGTATCAAATGTGTGTAGCCAGTAGGGCGCTTGAGAGAGAATAATTCGTCAAATATTGTGAGCTACTCAAAGACGTATCGTCACCTGTAAAAGGTGTTTGCGATATTGCAGACTGCGTCGCAGGAGGTGTGCGGGACTGTCTGTTTCAACTCTTTCCCAGTTCTGAACGGAATATCGGTGATACATCCAGTACAGTAACCTAGAAAAAAATCTTATGCTACCGTACAAATAGTTCAAATGGCTCTGAGCGCTGTGGGACTTAACAGCGGAGGTCATCAGTCCCCTAGAACTTAGAACTACTTAAATCTAACTAACCTAAGAACATCACTCACATCCATGCCCGAGGCAGGATTCGAAACTGCGACCGTAGCAGTCGCGCGGTTCCGGACTGAAGCGCCTAGAACCGCTCGGCCACCGCGGCCGTCACAATGCTACCGTACACAGCCGTATTCACAAGCACAAGAATTTGAGTAGAGATAGACTGTGGCCAACGCTAAAAAATTGTGAAACACAGTCATCAGGGTGACTGAATGCCAAGAACTTTAATAGAGGTATGTGTTACACACTCGGCAGTGCGTAGTAACGACACTTGCTACCGACATATTATAAAGGAATTGTCATTACGTCACAAGTTTGAAGCTGACGTCAGCCACCATACACAGCACAAAACATTAGGTTCACTGCATTTATACCTCCACGGTTCACAGTGGTGATATTTCGCCGTGATGTCATTCAGAGGTGTCCGCGCCCAGTTTCGACCGTTGGGGATATCTATCGACTTCTGTTAGCGTATGCCAAATAGTATTTGATACATTGCATGGAGTTGTTTCACCAAACATGACAGACAGCGTCGTTTAAGGGTGCACTAGTCAATCAGATCTTAAACTAAGTTTAAAGGAATCACATTTCATTCGTAAGTGGAGCCGTTTAAGCAATATTTCCTTTTTTATACATGAATTATTGTTCCACTATTTACTTTATTTCTTTCCTGTGTTTTACATTGCCTTCCAAGCTGTTCTGGCTAGAATGGCAGGAGACAGCAATCGTGTGTGTGTGTGTGTGTGTGTGTGTGTGTGTGTGTGTGTGAAAGAGAGAGAGAGAGAGAGAGAGAGAGACAGAAGGTTAGTTTTGTGTGTATGATTGTATGGAAATTTGTGTGCTTTGCTTTCTTTCTGTAGAAGGCTTTCACCGAAAACTTATGTGAGCACCTTTCCGTCATGGCTGCCTGCTGTTCGACGTGTGAATAGCAACCTATCCGCTTCACAGTATAGCTATTCCCTCATGAAGTTTGTTGCAAATAATCCACTGCACTTCAACAAAAACAATGTACAAAATTGCAATAACAGCAGAAAAAAAGAATATTCATTACGCCACTTTAAGGCTGTCTGTAGCACGAACAGGGGTTCACAATGCTGAGCCGAAAGTTTTGATCAGTTATCCAGTGATTTAAAACACGTGAGAGACAGCTAAATAAAATTTGAAACTAAACTGAAAACTTTTCTTTTTGGCAACTCTTATTCCGCGAAAGGTAATGTCCTATTGTTATGTGT
Source organism: Schistocerca piceifrons (assembly GCF_021461385.2). Lineage (NCBI taxonomy): Eukaryota > Metazoa > Arthropoda > Insecta > Orthoptera > Acrididae > Schistocerca > Schistocerca piceifrons. Next base: position 166,121,588 of record NC_060140.1, read on the forward strand.
AAATCATAATGGTTACAAATTACTAAAATCTTTAATTAAAAACGAAGAAACCAATGAATTATCAGCATGGAAGCATATTTACAAAAAACTGATGTTAATATAAAACGCATTTCCGCATCATTATGATATGTCGTGCAGATTATACATGGAACATGAAATTAACTAATTACAAGTCTATCACAAAGTCTTATAAACACTGAAAACATCAAAATGAAATTCAAAAGCAAAATGAAGCAGATGATCAAAGTAGACGTACATTCCACTTTTGGTGTATCCGGCCATTCCAGAAAAACTGACAGAGTTACTGACAAGAAATATTCCGAAAAAAGTAGCAAATAGGCTACTGTTGGAAAGGTAGGCCTATATGTTACGCGGGTCACTCCAAAAGAAATGTATTTCTGTAAAAATACAGTTTTCATTCTGCATGTGTGAAAGTTTTACAACGTGTAGATACATCCTTCCTGCTTGTTTTCAAACTTAGTTCAAACTGTTCCCGTGAGTGGCGCCGTCACAGCATGTCTTCAAGATGGCTGCTACACTTGATGTTCGTCAGAAGCAACGTGCTATCATAGAATTCCTGTGCTGTGAAAACGAGACAGTGGGAAACATCCACAAGAGGTTGAAAAATGTGTATGGAGATGCTGCTGTCGATCGCAGTACAGTTAGTCGGTGGGCAAGCAGGTTACGTGATGAAAGCGAGCATGGCAATATTGAGGGTTGTCCTCCAGACAATGTGCAGATGGTTAGAGAATTGGTGACTGCTGACAGACGCATCACAGTGAACGAATTGTCACACTACGTTGGGATAGGGGAATGAAGTGTTTACAGAAAACTGGAAGTTTTGGCGTCAAAAAAGGTTTGTGCCAGGTGGATTCCCAGGTTGTTGACAGTAGCTCAGAAAGAAACAAGAAAAACGGTATGCAGCGAACTTTTGGAACAGTACGACAATGGTGAAAATGAATTTCTTGGAAGAATTGTGACAGGTGATGAAACATGGCTATCATTTTTCACCAGAGACGAAGAGCCAGTCAATGGAGTGGCACCATGCAAATTCACCGAAGAAAAAAATATCCAAAAGCACACCTTCTGCTGGAAAATTTGTGGCTACGATGCTTTTCGATTCCGAATGACTCTTGCTTGTGTGATATCATGCCAAGTGGAACCACCATGAATTCTGATGTATATGTGATGACACTGAAGAAACTTCAAGCTCGACTGAGTCGTGTTCGACCACATCGACAAAAGCAGGATGTTTTGCTGTTGCACGAAAATGCACGGCCACATGTCAGTCAAAAAACCATGGAGGCGATCACAAAACTCGGATGGACTACACTGAAACACCCGGCTTGCTGTCGTGATCTGGCTCAATGTGACTCTCTTCGTGGAACAAGGTTTGAAGATGATGACACTCTTGTTCACAGGCAGTGGCTGCAACAGGTTCGTCCAGAATTTTACCATGCGGGTATACAGGCGCTGGTTCCCAGATGGCTTAAGGTAGTTGAGAGGGATGGAAATTATGTGGAGAAATGAAAATATTATACCTAAAGGATGTATCTACACACTGTAAAACTTTCAAACATGTAGAATAAAAGATGGATTAAAAAATAGTGTGCATTTCTTTTGGAGTGACCCTCGTACATAGGTCAGTCCAACATTACTAAAAATAATGACTTACATATGTATTGGTATGTTGGAGCAAATTATCCGTTTCCTGAGTCAAAGCGGTTGGACCATTCCCTTAATCACATTTATAATACAACACAATTTTGGAACATGTTTAAAAAAGTTGTATCGTTCTTTTAACCAGTAATTTGCTATTATTGGTCCTACATTGAATGAAACGTGATAGGTAAGATCTGAAAATGAGAAGCTGTGTAAACTACAGCGGAACTAATGCAGTGACAATATAATATAACAAAAACTCCACTCCACAAGGAGCCAATGACGTAGCCAGGACTTCGTCAAAAGGGGGGGGGGGGGGGGGGGGGGGGAAGGAGGTCTAGATTTGTTAGGGACATGTAATAGGTTCACATTTTAATTTATTCTGAAAACAAATTTATGCCTTGTTTAATTTTATGCACATAATTTGCGTTCAGGAAGCCATATAATTAAGCCAAAAAACTTTTCTTAAATATGTATTGCATATATTCTCATCAGTACATAAGTATAAACGACAGATTCGCCGACGAACTTTCCTCCTGTACCTTGTGTACGTGATACTACCGCTATCTGGATATGTCATATCGCTGTCCTATGACTTTTGTCACCTTAGTGTTTAATGCATTGCCTCTTTGCTAATAAAACACGGCTTAAACTATTAATTTAAAGTTCAGTATCACAGAGCAGAAGAATCTTAAAGGTGGGTTAAATAACTTCTCTGAAACCACGTCACAATACGTTCAGCATATCAAAGCATTCAAAGTTCTTCAATTCAGTCTCACTTTAAGTGTGTTCCACTGCATGAAAATTCTTCAATTTCCTTAAGTAATGAAGATCTTTTGAAATTATTATCTTAACACTCAAAAGCATAAGAGCCAAATTGATTTATAAAACAAATCGAGTTACACAAAAGCTGTGAGCTAATGTTTTGGGATCTTAACACTGATTCACGGATTGAATTCAACTAGACTTTGTTGCATACGATATGCGACGTCACAAATGAGTTTGCGTTTATCCATGATAATATCCTAACGAATTCCTCTGTGATGTACAACATATGTTGTGTCCTATATGACATTTACTTACAAACAGGTTAGAAATATGACGTTTGGACTCACTGTTCCGACGATATTACGAGTGAGACATTTCACAGTAGAACATCGTTCTTGCAGTAAGACTTGAATACATAGTGTATAGCGGTTTCGCTAGTGACTTTATCCACAGACAGACAGAACAAAAGGAGATCGCTAGCTCCCTTCCAACGTAAATATCGTTGAACTACGTGTATTCTCGTGATCTTACGCAAACCAAGATTAGAATTAAATACAGTCTACCCAAGAAAGAAGTATTCCCAACCCAAGATAAGCACTGTTAGAAAATTAACCAAAAAATTATTTTTTTATAATTGTTTCTACAAATTGAAAGATTACAGTTTGGAGGTAATTATAGAACATCTGAGACCGCTTCAGTTACTATAGTGATACAAGAGAGTAAATAGATTATGGCTGAAAGAGGGCGGCGACGCAGGGTGAGTCGGCTTGGAAGAATTCAAGAAGGGCGCTGAAAAAAATCTTTCAGAAACGAACGAATTATAGAATGTGATATCATCACATACCCATTATGCTCTCCACAAATCCCTCCAAGTCGTCCAGTATCGGAATTGGTTTTCATAATTGAATACCGCCTGGATGACCTTTTTGCGCGTTATTTTTCCTTATGGCCCACCATTGATAGAACTACGAGCAATTTTTTTTAAAATAAATGCAACGGTCACTGTTTGGGCGGTATTTTTCTTGACCAACTCGATTTTTTTGGCAACACAGACAAATTCAAGTGTAATTTTAACCACTGATTTTAATTTAATGTTATTTGTAGTTATGTTTACCGCTCCGTTGCCTTGTGAAACACTGAAATATTGCAAGCCCCAAGTTCTACCAGTCTCCAGTTAACGATTCCAGTACTAACATTAAATTGCTATAGATAAGTAATGAGACTACTACAGTCGCGCGTACCTGTTTTTAACTTATCATAACGATAGTGGACGAAACATGGATACTTTGCAAATCACACTTAAATGCCTGGCAGAGGATTCATGGAACCGCCTTCACAATAATTCTCTGTTATTCCAATCTCGAACAGCACGCGAAGGAAACGAACACCTGTATCTTTCCGTGCGAGCTCTGATTTCCCTTATTTTTTTATGATGATCGTTTCTCCCTAAGTAGGTCGTTCAACGAAATATTTTCGCTTCCGGAGGACAGAGTTAGTGAAACTTCCTGGCAGATTAAAACTGTGTGCCGGACCGAGACTCGAACTCGGGACCTTTGCTTTTCGCGGGCAAGTACTCTACCAACTGAGCTACCCAAGCACGACTCACGCCCCGTCCTCACAGCTTTAATTCCGCGAGTACCTCGTCTCCTCGTTTGCAGTCTAGACAGAGTTAGTGATTGAAATTTCGTGTGAAGATTCCGCTGCAACGAAAAACGCCTTTGTTTTGATGGTGACCATCCCAATTCCTGTATCATACCCGTGACACTGTCTCCCCTATTTCGCGATAATACAAAACGTGCCGCTCTTCTTTGAACTTTCTCGATGTACTCCGTTAATCCTGTCTGATAAGGATCCCATACGGCGCTGTAGTACTCCAAAAGAGTATGACCAGCGTAGTATAGGGAGTCTCTTTAGTAGATCTGTTACATTTTCGAAGTATTCTGCCAATAAAACGCTGTCTTTCCCTCTTCTTTCTTGTTATAATTTTACCAGTTAATATAAACTACCACAGGAGCACACAGATCAATATCTGTAAACGGCAAAACCTACATTACATTCAATTGCAAATAAGAAACGAACTGATTAACAAACCAACAATACTGTGCAGCAGTTGGTATTGGCTGAAGTATCCAGAATGAAATTTTCACTCTGCAGCGGATTGTGAACTGATATGAAAATTCCTGGCAGATTAAAACTATGTTCCGGACCGAGACTCGAATTCAGGACCTTTGGCTTTCGCGGGAAAGTAGTCTACCGACAGACGTACCCAAGCACGACTCCTTCCTCACAGCTTCTGTGAAGTTTGTAAGGTAGGAGACGAGGTACATTTTGGGTAAAATACGTTTGGGGGATAGCTGATAGTGCTATCGATAATCCAGATCTATCCATGGCCTTCTCGGTTATCGACAGCACCTATCCATTTTAGTCGTATGACTGGAAATCAAAATATCTTTCAATTTCTCTACACGGCAAATAAGTCGTGTGCGTTTTCATTTAGGTGAGAGGCGAGGTCTGGATCGTCAGTCTTTTAGTTACGTTCGTGATGGGGATGTATCTCTCTACACCGTTCTGTTATTTCCACATTTCAGTAATCGCTCACTTTATTGACATGCACAAAATATGATAGCCTGCTTTGCTTCTTTCCTCATTGCACACGTTATGGAATAGTAAAATACACGTATGTCAGCTTTTTGGAAACGTGAAAATTGAGAATGTTGTGCATAAGAGGTGACAGCTGAAAATGTAACGAACAAGAAGTATTACCAGTAAGAAAACAAGCATTGGTTTCGGGGTTCCAGCTTCGTTTGCTATAGATACAAATACAATAAAGGAGGAATGAAGTGGATTAAGAAAGTATGCTTTTCATATCACTTCCTTCTCCTCTTGGTTATTCGAAATGTGTCAACAAAAACAAGTTACATTAACGAGGCCAAATGTGTCGCATTGATAGAGAAAACAAGCATTGAAAAACAGAAAAAAGCGGTAGAAATTACCTTTCTAACAGCATAATATTCATGGAAGCAGTGTAATTTTTGTCATGTAAAACGGTTGTTGCGTGCACAAGACGGAATTAATGAGAAAGAAGGAATCGTAAACAGCTGTCTGATAATGTTTTGGGCTATTTAAGATGGCGGCAGACCAGGCCCACTCTGACTTCAAAATATCGTCCAGCGTTAAGTCTATAGCACCATCTCCCTCCCTTCTTAGACCATAGATACATACAGATCGTTTATCATGGGGTTATAATAAGGGGATTTGGCGCTATAGGTCTACAGTGCACATTACTTAGAAAAAGGAACCGCCATGTTGGACACTTCAGAATATTAGCAGACTACTGTTTACGATTGCTTCTTGTTCATAATTTCACGTACTCGCAACAGAGTTGTTTTAAACAGAAAATGTTACAGTGTTGTTGTGAATAACACATAGTCAGGAAGCGCTTTTCAGACGTTTCTCAGGCAGTAAACACAGATCTGATCTAGTAATATGAAAAAACTCGATTCATTAATGTAACTTCCTTTTTGTTACACGTGTCGAATGAGTGAGAAGAGACATATATGATATGAAAAAGTTGCTTTCGTAATTCGGCATTTTCCTCAATATGGACTAATGGAACTGCTATTCGGTCTGTGTTTTCTCGTAAACGGTGAGTGTGTGATTGGTTTCCAATCTTTCCTTCTCAAAGGGTCCATACAGAGAGAATTTCAGGCAGGAATGGTAGGATTTGTAACGTCAAATGATAAAAATAAAACCATTATAGTAAATGTAGAGCGCAAAGAAAACTCGTGTTTATGAATGAAAATATAGCTTGATATGAATGTGATTCAAAGACACTTCATATCACAGTAAAATGATCAGTAGACCCATAAAGAAAGCTGCTATTTTTGAAGAAAACACTTTCATCCGACGCCAGTGTATGGGACAGTTAAAATAGAGGACGTCGGCTTCAAGTCTGTGACGTCATGGGGCATGGCATGATTCGAAAACAACACACAACTTAGTAATGTAACACTTCTCTTTTCTCGGCCAGTTTCATCTGGAGAATGAGGAATATGCTGTGGGACATTGTGGAATATTCCCGTTTCGACGCTTACAATTTCATGGGTAGCGGTGCTATATGTAGCCTTCAAAATGGCTTCTGTAAGAGAAGTGCGTTCTAATGAGAGAGCTGTCATTTTCTTTTGGCGGAAAACCAGAGCATCGCAGATATTCACAGGCGCTTGCAGAGTGACTGCAGAGACCTAGCAGTGAACAAAGGCACGGAGAGTTGGTGAGCAAGGCTTCTGTCATAATCGAAACAAGATCGTGCAGACCTGTCCGATCCCCTGCGTGCCGGCTGGCCGCACACATCTATGACTTCTGTAATTTTCGAACGTGCGTACACTCTCATTCGAGGTGATCGACAGATCAGACACCTCACTGGTCAACTGGATACCTCTCTTGGTAGCGCTGACACATCGTCCACCAGCTGGATTCCTCGCCGCCTAACGAAAGCCGTAAACAGCAACGAAGGTCCATCTGTGCGGAGTTGCATGGGCGTTGCAAAGCTGATTGGGAGGTTAGTGATGCAGCAAGACTTTGTGTGGCGTCACCGCCAGACACCACACTTGCTAGGTGGTAGTTTTAAATCGGCCGCGGTCCATTAGTACATGTCGGACCCGCGTGTCGCCACTGTGTGATCGCAGACCGAGCGCCACCACAAGGCAGGTCTCGAGATACGGACTAGGACTCGCCCCAGTTGTACGGATGACTTTGCTAGCGACTACATGGACTAAGCATTGCTCATTAGCCGAGCCAATAGTTAGAATAGCCTTCAGCTAAGTCAATGGCTACGACCTAGCAAGGCGCCATTAGTAACGTTGCATGTATCTAAAGAGTCTAACTTGTATCGCCACAATCTACAGATGTACCAAAAGGATGGATTAAAGTTAAGTATTCTCGAAGCTACGTACTTTTCTTTATAGCCTTCATTACGTATCCTGTTTCAGACCTCATGCATCCGGCTTTAGCTTAGCGCGTGCCTTTCGGCTTCCTCTCATTGTGTCTAGGCTGTCTTGCCTAGACACAACAATTTTTGGCGACGAGGATGGGATTTCCGGCGACGTCGACGCACACTTTGTGTGGGACGAACACAGTCACTGTTAGAGACAGTGGCACTGGACGAAGTGGAATTAACTACATGAATGTGCACGGGCGAAGGTTCACGAGCCTGAGTATTCTTGATTCGATTCCAGCGCGAAGCAAAAGGCCTGGAATGGTTGTGATTGTCTGATCTGAGCTTTTTCTGACAAACACTTTGAACATGTCCTTTCTTATTACAGAAAAAGCAAATAGCTTGGCATGATGGGCAATGTTCACGCGAATGTCTAGTAGCACACCACGGGCATGATTTCACTGCAGTTGTATGCTGTCGCGGCACACCGGGTTTAGAGCGTGGCGGCAGCTGCGCGGACGTGTGCGAGGGCAGTTTACCGGGCCGTGCAGCGCGCCCGGTGGGCTGGTTAATGTTACACACGGCTGGCGAAGTTGCAAATGATTCCTGAGCAAAGTCAAGCGTGTCTTTTCTATCTAATATGTCTATCACTTGCTGAAGGGAGGGATTAAAGTTAAGTATTCCCGAAGCTATGTACTTTTCTTTATAGCCTTCATTACGTATCCTGTTTCAGACCTCACACATCCGGCTTTAGCTTACCGCGTGCCTTTCGGCTTCCTCTCATTGTGTCTAGGCTGTCTTGCGTAGACACAACACTTTGGCTACGACATAAACCAGTTAAATGGTACCATTCGAGCAAACCGGCTCTCCTAGTAAGTGGTGTAAGGCCGTTGTACTGAATGAAGATTATGTTGAAAACTAGCGTTTTATAGCCAAAAGAGTGGGGAATAATACGGCATAAAAACTACCTGCTTTCAGAAAAGATGTACTATTCATTGCAGCCCGCTCGTATATCTTGCGTGTCGGGTGGAATAAAGCTTAGTCTCATGCTGTACGTGAAACAGAACTGAAGCTGTAATTTTTCTCTTTAACAGCTGAAACCAAGTGATGATTTCAACAGTTGAGTGACGTACTCCTGTTAGTGTATAGACAGTTCTGAAACATCACTTAGCATTTTAGAAGAAAAGCTCCAGGTATAACTTTACTCATTTATATTTGAAAATAGAACTACTGAAATATAAATCGGTAAGTAATTAGCTCCGTAAGAGTCCTCGGTAGTCAGATCCTTGGCACGAACCTTGAAGGGTGTTTTCTGATTTGCGTGACTTTTTCTTCAGTCTAACGAGAACTTGTTCTACCTTTTTTTTGCAAAAATGTATCACATGGATCTCCATGTTTCTCATATCGTATTCCACAGAATTTTTTAAAAGTTTCCAGAGGTTTTATTGTTATTATTATTATTATTATTATTATTATTATTATTTCTTGCTTGTCTTGAATCTCAGGCCAACAATACTCGCAGAGATACAAGCAGTGGAAAACTTTCTCCGACAGTTCTCCAAGGGGTTGTAAATGGATGTTGGTGGTGGCACAGAATAGTCGTGTCAAAGCAGTATTTGCATCGAAGACAGCGGTGACATAATACAAGGCAAACAGTTTTCCCTTGACTGACAATAAATCATGACAGATCTGTGTACTTACTGTGGCGAAGTGTGTACTTAGTGTTTTCCTACCATTTACAATGTAATTGATGCCAAAGAAGAAAATATAGATAAGAGTCAATGATAGAAAATCATGTCAACTGAATAGAAGGAAACCGTTACTTGGAATCATCTGCTTCATTCCAACCCAAAAGGGTGGAAGATCCATCAAAAATTGAAGAAAATGTGGGCCTCGTGAACAGACGATACCTACCTAAAGCTATGTATGCATTCAAAATCTATAATACTGAATGTCTAAAATGGTTATCGTGTCATGTAGTCTGAGTTTCAGGTTGTTGTATACAACGGCTTCCAGGGTAAAAAAATTGATTTTCTGTATTTCGTGTGATTATTGACCGAATTTAAAAATTTTAAACGCTTTGAAAGTGTAATCATTAAAAAATATAGTCTTATGTTGGTGGCTAAACACAATAAGCTATGAATTCAAGACAGAAGCTGTGTCTAAGTCTTGAGGATGCGTAATTTCCTGGTCACAACGTAGTCTAGCTTTATTTATCCCAGTATCCAGCGACTTCCAACAAACTTTAAATTTTGAAGCTTTTAGAAACTTTGTCGCTTATACAATTGCCCTCCCCCTCCTCCCACACAAACACACACACACACACATTCAAAATAATGAAAGGAAAAACGTTTATTGCTTACTAATTTTACATTATCCATGTATTAACAGTTGAGCGTCAGGCTTGACGTTCTAAATTATTACTGCCTTAGTAGTAACTCTGCATGCAACACATTTTCCAGACAGTATTCACATATACAACTGAAAGTAGCTGCAAAATTATATCATTTTTATTGTACAGAATTCAGGAGATACGACGTCACAAAAATTGAGATATGTGGAAAATTAGCTTTTCTTAAAACCAGAAGTTAGATGTTTTATACATAAAACGTACATTCTTTACACAGTCTTTGGGAGGAGGGGGGGGAGGGGAGAGGGGCATGGTTACTGGTCAATTACAATTACCCGTGTAAATCAGCCACCCCTGATTCTTTGAAGAATAGAGCTCCCGTGTATAAAACAGATTCAAAAGTCTGATTGCAAATGAGTTATTGTGCTAAATATTTGACTCATTGTTTAGAAAAGGTTTGGTTGGAACTATACGAATCGCATTCGACCAGGTCATTTTGCCAATAATTTTTTAACAAATACGCTAATATAACATCCCTGTGGACTAGCTGAAAAGCATACATATGTTCTCACGCTTGCCTCAGGAACAACGAAACCAAGCTAGAACGACTTAATCCTCGAATTTCCTCAGTGACAAACACTCGGTAACGTGGAATAATTAAGAAGATGTAATATTTGGCGAGTGCTTGTTAAATACGATTACACCGAGGATGCAAGTATAGTTTTTGCGTTCACTACTCTCCGAGCTGATTCGGAATTACAGTCTGATTAGAGGCAGTTCTGCAGTAAAATAAATAAATCTGCATTTCGTGATGTCTTCGCTGCGCTTCGCTGGAGGAAATGAAATTGCGAACCTCTCGGGCAGCCAGCCAGGACGGATTCCATTAGGCTCTGAGCCCCCCTGGCAGATCTAAGCCTGCAGCGCGCCGCGCCGCGCCGCGCCGCGCCGCGCCGCGCCGCGCACTTCACTCTTGGCGTCGCTGCGGATAGACACATCTCACTGTGCGCTATCGCCGGTACTCACGCCGGAATCAATAAGGCAGGGGATGCCCGTGGCCGCCCTACGTGTGACCCGGATTACTTTCCGATGCGGGATAGCCCCATTCTCTCACATTGGCCCCGCCTGCCTCCGTGGTAACACTGAATCTGCCCCTGAACCCTCCTCATTAACTTCCCACCACCCGCCCCACCCGTGGTTTTTTCATAGCGGCGCTGGTGTCGCAGTATGATGCTGCAGTACAAAGATTTGAATTTGTAATGACTTAAGTTCGAGCCGTTAACATACAATTTTACTTTGAAACGTAACAGTCTATGCG